>NC_065585.1:118417181-118734472 GCF_024542745.1 Macaca thibetana thibetana
GCAACTGCCCACTTTTGAGTAGTGCCATCTATAAACCAGTTCCAAATATTTTCTTGCTCTGTCAACTGATTGTAGGGAACTCCTCATTAGGTCATAGGTGCAGGCTGAGAGAGAGAAGGCAGCGTAGCTGGATAGGGTATCATGGGTATTTGGGCCACCTCTTCATGCAACTTACTTGTGACTTCAAGGCTTACTTGGGCCTCTCTCTCTCTCTCTCTCTCGATATATATATATATGTATATATATATAGTCTCATATATACCGCTTCCATTTGTTGATGAAGTGCTACTGTGCGCACCTCAGCTTTATGGCTTGCGGGATCAGTTAAACCACCTAATTCATGATGGGGAACACAGATCACATGGTGACTTAGTGGCCCACAGCTAAACATTCAGTCTCTACTAAGGTCCAGTAGAAGACCAAGGGCTGTTTCTCAAAAAGAGAGTAGTTATCTGCAGAGGGTGGCAAGGCTTTGCTCCAAAATCCTGTGGAACTGCAGTGTGATTTACCTATGAGGGGCTGCCAAAGTTTCCAAACAGTATCTCTGCCACTGACACTTGAAGCACCATTGGATCTGTTGGATCATATGACCCAAGAGGCAGAACAGCTTGCACCACAGCCTGGACCTGTTGCAAAGCCTTTTCTTGTTCTGGTCCCCACTCAAAACTGCAGTTTTGGATGTCACTTGATAAGTGGGTTGCACTAACACACTCAAATTGGTCTACGTTGTCTCCAAAAGCCAAAGGCCCTCTGTGTGTTGTATCTCTTTCTTTGTTGTAAAAGGGGCCAAATGCAGCAACTTGTTCCTTGTCTCAGAAGGGCTATCTTAACATGACTCACACCACTGGATCCCTAGAAACTTCACTAAGGTAGAAAGCCCCTGAATTTTTGTTGGATTTATTTCCTGCCCTCTGAAATGCAAAAGTCTTCACTATAAGTCTAGACTAGTTGATATTTCTTACTCACTAGGTTCAGTAAGCCAATTATCAGTGTAATAGACCAGTGTGATATCTTGTGAAAGGCAAAGGTGGCCAAGGTCCCTGCAAATTAAATTATGACATAGGGCTAGAGGGTTGGTATACCCCTGAGATAGGACAGTGAAGGTGTACTGATGGGCTTACCAACTGAAAGCAAACTACTTTTGGTGGTCCTTATTGACAAAGATGGAGAAAAAAGGCATTTGAAAAATCAATAGCTGAATACTAGGTATCAGGAGATGTGTTATTTTGCTCAAGCAATGAAACCATATCTGGTACAACAGCTGTGATTGGAGTCACCAACCTGTTAAGTTTGTGATCATCCACAGTTTGTGATCATCCACAGTCATTCTCCCAAATCCGTTTGTCTTCTGCACAGGCCAAAAAAGGCAAGTTGAATGGGGATGTGATTGGAATCATCACCATTGCATCTTTTAAATCTTTGATGCTGGCACTAGTCTTTTCACTCTCTCCAGAAATATGGTATTCCTTTTGGTTTACTATTCTCCTAGGTAGAAGTGGTTCTAGTTCTTCCACTTGGTCTTTCCCATTGTAATAACCCTCACTGCACAGGTCAGGGAACCAATATGGGGATTCTGCTAGCTGCTGAGTATGTTTATTCCAAGTATGAATTCTGGAACTGGGAAAATAACCATAGAATGGGTTTGAGTACTGACGTGGCCCACCGTAAGATAAACCCGAATAAAACTCTATGGGTCACCTGACCTCCATAAGCCCCTACTCTGAGTGGTAGACCACAGTGTTGTTTTTTGGGTATCTTGGAATTAGTGTCAGTTCAGAGCCAGTGTCCAGTTATCCCTAAAAGATCTGATTAATTATTTTTCCCCAATGCACAGTAAATCTGGTAAAAGGCCATAGGTCCTTTTGGGGCAGGCTAGGAGAAAGATTAACAGTATCCATTTTTGGTGGTGTACTGAGATACTTCAGAAACTCAGGTTCCTCTTCAAGGGGTTCCGGGTCTATAAACTGGATGAAGTCTGTTTCCATGATTCATATTTGACTTTTGTTCATTTGACCTAGAAGTTTTCTGCTGATAGAATTCAAGTAAGAATTTAGCAGGCTTCCTATGTATTTTACTTGTAGACATACGTGATCAACTAACCAGGCATGCGTCAGACTATTCTGATTGCTGCTTTGACTCTGCTGTCTATTATAATAACCACAGTCATCTTGCTTTTGACAGTTCGGTACCCAGAATTGGCTCCTCCCACCCTGGGATTCAATTACTCCCACTGCATTTACGTTTCCCAGTTCAATGACCACAGTTTGCATTGTAAGATCTGGCATACAGAGGAGAACAATAACAACTTTTAAAGGATACCAGGACTCCTCTCACAAATTTATTTCTCACAGTTGTGATCCAGTTTTCTGGATCCTCCCTGTGTGGGTAAGTAGGTCTTTAGTGACAAATCTAGTCTAACATTCCAATCTCCTTTGGAACCCTTCTACATTAAGCCAAGGCATGCTTGGCATTTTCATCTCACTTTTGGTCCATGTTTCAGCCAACCAAACAACCAGCCAGCCAATCAGCCAGTCAGCCAACCAGCCAGTCAGCCAACCAACCAACCAACCAACCAACCAACCAACCAACCAACCAGTTAGAGTTCTTTCTAATTCCCTAAGCTGCAACATGAAATGTGGAAACTGCTTAGGCAACCCTTATCAATGAATTTAGCCTGATCCAACTTGATGTGTCTTCTGACATTATTCTGCACCCTTAATATTATTAATTCCCAAACATGTTCCCCAAATTTGTGTTTGTATAAATTAGAAAACTCAAGTACTTCTTTTGGAGTATAGCACACCTCCTCATGGGTCACATTTTGTATCGACCTTTAGGGGCTTGCTGGAACTTAAGTTTAGTTTACAGGTCTAGAAGCAAAGAAGGGTGATGGGGGTGGGTCCTGAGGAGACTTGACATTGTCCTGCACAGCAGCTGCCTCAGGAGAGACCATTACATTTTCCTTAGGAAATGTAGGGTTAGTTTCCTCATACAGAGATGGAAAGGCTGCTTTCACTGGGGATTTGGAAGCTCCATGAGGTGGAGAGGCCTCCTCTTCTCCTGGCAAAGAAAACTTTTTAGACTTTAAGGGCTCAATGTCTCCAGCATCATCAGGGTCTTCCCTCACATCCCCATTCCAACATTTGTTATCTCATTTCTTCCCAGTCAATTACCTCACTTTAACAGTAGATCCCTAAGAGGCTGGAAATTCAACTTGTGTTGTGATTTAACTAGTCATTGGGATGAGATTCTGAATCTGATTTTCAGCAATCTCAGCCCTGCAGCTACAGGATGTAAGGGTCTCCTTCAGGCACCCATAGAAGATTTCAAATCATTTATGTGGTTTTTGAGCTGGGAATTAAAATCTCTGAGCTCATATTTTTCTTTCCCCACTTTGTCCAGTGACATTAGGAGATACCAGTCAATTTTATTGTATGTATATTAGTTTGCTAAAAATGTTTGAAATATACAGTCACCCAGAGAGTTGCTTCTTATAAGTGATAAATTAGGAATATCCAATGATGTTATTTTGTGTATCTTTATTGCCAGATCATTACCACAATCAGTGCTCTCTTTACTACTGGAAATTGAGTCGTTAATATCTTTAAACATAATCAGATTAGCCAATTTCAGAAACCCAAAAGCTAGTTCAGAGAACTCATTCTTAAAATTCTATTCCTCTAGAACCCCTCTCACTACCAAATATGGATTAGTCAGGGTTCTCCAGAGAAACAGAACCAATAGTATATATAAAGAAATAAAACAAATAAAAATATATAAGTATGAAAAGACTTATTATAATGGCTCATGTGATTATGGATGCAGACAGGTCCCTAGATCTGCAGTTGACAACATGGAGACCCAGGAACAAAATGGTGTAGTTCTTTGTCTGAAAGCTGGCAGATTTGAGACCTAGGAAGAGCCAGTGTTTCAGTTTGAGTCCAAAGGAAGAAAAAAACCTCATGCCCCTGAATGAAGGCAGTCAGGCAGAAGAAATTCCCTCTTAGCCTTATTCAGTTCTATTCAGGACTTCAAATGATTGGATGAGACTCTCCCTTGAATCTACAGATTTAAACGTTAATCCCATTGAGAAGTATCCTCACAGACATACCCAGAATAATGTTTAACCAAATGTCTGGGCACCTCATGGCCCAGTCATACATATATTTTTTCTATATCTGTATATTTTACAATTAATGTCAGCACTACCTGGAATATATTTAGACACTTGTTGTGAAAGTAAGGGCTTACATGTGAAGCAGATTCACATACTGAATATCTTTATGTGTTGGGATATAAAGAAATGATGATGCAGGTACAGCAAGATTTAACACTTTAGAGTTCATGTCCCACTTAATTGTTCTGTATCTAATTATCTAATTAATTGTAGAATATAGATTTCTTTTTTTTTATACTTTAAGTTCTAGGGTACATGTGCACAACATGCAGGTTTGTTACATATGTATACATGTGCCATGTTGGTGTGCTGCACCCATTATCTCATCATTTACATTAGGTATATCTCCTAATGCTATTCCTCCTCCCTCCACCCTCCCCACAATAGGCCCCGGTGTGTGATGTTCCCCTTCCTGTGTCCAAGTGATCTCATTGTTCAATTCCCACCTATGAGTGAGAACATGTGGTGTTTGGTTTTCTGTTCTTGTGATAGTTTGCTGAGAATGATGGTTTCCAGCTTTTTTTGAGACTGAGTCCAGTTGTTTTGAGACTGAGTCTCGTTCTGTTGCCCAGGCTGGAGTGCAGTGGCTCTCGGTTCACTGCAAGCTCCGCCTCCCGGGTTCACACCGTTCTCCTGCCTCAGTCTCCCAAGTAGCTGAGACTACAGGCACCCACCACCATGCCCAGCTAATTTTTTTCTATTTTTAGTAGAGACGGGGTTTCACCATGTTAGCCAGGATGATCTTGATCTCCTGACCTCGTGATCCACCCACCTCGGCCTCCCAAAGTGCTGGGATTATAGGCGTGAGCCACTGTGCCTGGCCAGAATATAGATTTCTAAGTAGCCTAAATCCCAACATATTTGCACAGAGTAACTTTTCCCTAGCATAGAGTTTGGCAATCAGGAATATGTCACATGCAGGGATTTAAGTAAGAAATAAACTGTGGTCAGTTGGGGAGATGGGAGCATACTCTACTGTTAATTTTTTGATGTCAGAATATAATTTAGGTCAGTGAGAGCCATGGGAAAAACTGTGGTAGACCTCTAATATACAGATGATTATTCCCATTTTATAGGTAGGAAATTAAGTTGTGTGAATTTACATAAGGGTATTATTCTACAAGTCAATGACAGAAGGATATAACTCAGCAGGCTGGGCAAACATTCCACTGCAGTTCAGATATTTTCCTGGCTCTGGTTTAATGACTTTGACCTAATGTTCAGTGAAAAATCTTGGCTTAGTAAATAATCCCTACAGAGACCATTTCACGATGCCAATTAAAAAGTTTTCCTGGCCACATTTTTGTTCTCCTTCCTTTCTTAATAAAACTTTCTACATCAATTGCCTGGAAGAGATTCATTCAAGCTGTATGCAGATGCTCCAGGTGTTACACAGCTGTTGAAACTCACTAGCTACAAGTTCTCAGGGAGTATGCTGTGGCTCTCCCTCTGCTGAGTAACTGCAGGAACCAATATGTCTGTATTTGAGTTTTGTTAGCAATGTTTTTTCCCTGATTACGAAAGGAATGCATGCTCATTATAGAACATGATGGAAGCACAAAGAATATAATAAAATATAATAAAAATGGAAATCAGCAAAACAGATGCCCTTGTAAAAATTTTCCATTCTTTTTTCTATGTGTATTTTAAACATACATTGACAAGAATGACTGTATACACAGATACACACACGCACACACACACACAAAATAATACCTACACTATTCTGAATGTATGTACTTATTGTATAACAAACCTCACACTAGAATGTAAGCTGCCAAGGGTTAGAGATATGTTCCGTTTTATTCATTTTTATTCTCTGTGTCATAGGATAATGTCTGATTTTTAGTAGATGCCTAACAAATGTCTGTTGAATGAACAACTTAAACATTTTAACATTTAAAATGATGTTAACATTTCTCCATATAATTATTCTTTTATAGCATCTCTTAAAATATTTAAGGTATAAAGTTATGTACAGAAATTGTACGTATATTAAATATACATCTCAATGCATGTTTACATCTGTGTGCATCTATTAGCCCCACCCTAATCAGCACATAGAACATTCCATCACTCCACAGGCGCTTTTGAGCCCCTTCCCATTCAACATCCTGGTAGGTGGCTCTATTCTGACTTTTCTCACCAGAGATTATTTGGCCTATTCTTGAATTTTGTATAAACGGATTTTTTTTTAAAAGTACCCTTTTGGATCTGCCTTTTTTCTACTCAGCATAATTTTTAAAAGAGATTCATCTATGTTGTTTCATGGACCAATGGTTCATTCTTCTTTGTCATTGCTGTATAGTATTCTAGAGTATCAATGTGCCGCATTTGCTTTATTCATTCTCCTATTGACAAATACTTGGGTTGTTTTCATTTTCAATACCTATTATGAATAAAGCTACTGTGGACATTCTTGTATAAGTCTTTTTGTGGACATATGTTTTCATTTCTCTTGCATACCTAGGAAGAACACATCTCAGGGTAGATGTATGTTTCCAATGACACTCTCACCAGCGATGTCGGGCAGTTCCAATTTTTCCACATCCTCACCAACATTTGGTATTCTCAGTTTCTCAAATTGTAACTATTCTAGTGGGTATGTGGTGGTATCATTGCTGTTTTAATGAGTATGCACTTGATGAGTAATGGTGTTGTACTCCTTTCATGCTTACTGGCTGTTTAAACATCCTCTATTGTGAAGTACCATTTTTTTGTGATGCCTTTTGGTAAATAGAAGTTTTTAACTTTAATAAAGTCCAAGTTATTGATTCCTTTTTTTTTTTTTTTTTTTTTTTTTTGTGGTTAAAGCTTTTAGTCTACAGTTTAAGAAAGTTTTACAGGCCAGGCGCAGTGGCTCCTGCCTGTAATCCCAGCACTTGGGGGGCCGAGGCGGATCTTCTGAGGTCAGGAGTTAGAGACCAGCCTGCCCAACATGGTGAAACCCTGTCTCTACTAAAAATACCAAACATTAGCCGGGGGGGGCGTGGTGTTGGATGCCTGTAATCCCAGCTACCCGGAAGGCTGAGACAGGAGAATTGCTTGAACCAGGAGGTGGAGACTGCAGTGAGCCAAGATCGCGCCATTGCACTCCAGCCTGGGCAACAAGAGTGAAACTCCGTCTCAAATAAAAAAAAAAAAAAAGAAAGAAAAAAAAAAAAAAAGGAAAGTTATACCTACCCCAAGGTCATAAAGCCATTCATCTATGTTTTCTTCTAGAGGCTTGATAGTTTTACCTTTTACAATTAGGTCTATGATCCATCATAAATTAATGTTTGTGTGTGGTGTGAGCTAGAGATCAAAGTTCATTTTTTCCATATAATATCCATTTGCTCCAGCACCATTTATTGAAAAGATCATCCTTTCCTCAGTGAATTTCACTGGTGCCTTTGTTGTAAGTCAGGTGGCTGTGTATGTGTGGGTCTACTTTTTCGCTCTGTTCTGTTGGTCTATTTATCTATCTTTGTGGCATTACAGCATTGTTTTTAATGATTTCAAAGCTTATTTGTTTTTTCCCCCATTGTTATTTAGTTACTAAACTTTCTCTTTTGTAGGCATGAATATCTCTAGAAATAGGCTCTTATGCAGATCCATGACTTTTTTGTTTTCCCCATAGGATAAATTGCAGAACCAGAATTGCTGAATCTAAGGAATGTACATATTTTAAGTGTTCCTATACTTTTTCTGATTGCTATTCAGAAATATCAAGTTAAGTGTCTGCCAACATTACATGACAGTGCATCTTTATACCAATGTTTATACATTTCTTTAAAATTATCTGTAAATTTATGTTTGGGCTGAGGGCAAACTATGTCTCTCCATTCTTTTTTTGTTTTTTAAATTACTAGTGTGCCAAAGGTGGATTAAAAAATATATATATATATTTCAATATGTATTCAAAAAATATATTAAATAATTCAATGACAATTTGGTTTTTCCTTTTGTGAATTGTGTGCTTGTATACCTTTTCTATTTTCTACTGGGATGTTTGTCTTTTTAGGTATTAGAAATAACTCTTTTGAATATTTAATATATTAACATTTGTCTGTCATATGTATTGAAAATTTTCCCAGTTGGTTTTTTTTTTAATTTAAAATATTTTAGGTTAATTTTAAACTTACAGTGTAATTTTTAGTGTTTCTATTTTTCAATTTATTATCTTTCAACTTAATCTCTTTCCTTACAAGTTCATCTCTAGCGTCATGATTATACAATCCTTTTCCATTCTGAGGTGGTTCTATGTATTCACATATATTTTCTTTGATTTACTTTAGGATTCTTAATATAAATTCTAATAAATTATAAATCTTATCCTAGTTCAAATTTATTGGCATGAACATTTTATATTATACTTAATAAAATCTCTATTCTACTTGTATGTCTTTGTTTTCATTTTTGAGAGAGATTGTTTATCTCTTTCTCTTTTTCTAGGTCAGTAATCAGTGTGTTTCTATTTTATCTTTTCAAAAAACAGCTTTTCTTATACCCGTGTTTCTTCTCTTTATTACTTTTTCTTCTTTCTTAGGATTTATACTGAAGAGCTTCAAATTTGATGTTTCGTTCATGATTTCAATCATTTTTCTAAATATGCATTTAGCGTGTATATTTTTCTCTAATGCTGCTTAAGCTTTATATTAATGCTTTTTATATGTATTTTTTATTTTTAAGTTTTCACTTATTTCTTCAATTACTCTTGAATTATTTGGAAGTATGTTCTCTAATATCCAATTATACATATTTTGGAATTATCCTTTATTCATTCCTTCTGAATTTCAGGATATTGTGGTCAGAGAATTTTGTTAGTAGAATATTAGCCTCATGCATCATCAATATTTGTGAACATTCCACACACCTTTAGGAGATTTTAAATTTCTCATCATTGGCTTCAGGGTTCTATCCCTGTGTCACTTAGATAAAGGTTGTTAGTCGTGCCATACAACTTTATTCTTAGTAATCTGTTGTCTCTCTAATATATCACTTACAGAGAGAATTTTGTTAAAATCTCTTACCACAATAATGCATTTATCATTTTCTTCTCATAATCTAAAAAGTTTTATATATTTGGAGCATATATAGTTAGGTATATACGTGTTTAAATTTCTGAAATCTTCATGGTGAATTGTTGTTTTTTTTTTTGAGATGGAGTCTCGCTCTGCCGCCCAGGCTGGAGTGCAGCGGCCAGCTCTCGGTTCACTGCAAGCTCCTCCTCCCGGGTTCACGTCATTCTCCTGCCTCAGCATCCAGAGTAGCTGGGACTACAAGCGCCCGCCACCATGCCTGGCTAATTCTTTTGTATTTGTTTTAGTAGAGATGGGGTTTCACCACGTTAGCCAGGATGGTCTCGATTTCCTGACGTCATGGTCCGCCCGCCTCGGCCTCCCAAAGTGCTGGGATTACAGGCGTGAGCCATATTAAGTAGTGATTAACTTTATCACTAATAATGCTTTTTTTCCCAGTTAGAGCAGCATCAGTTGTCTTTTGGGTACCATTTGCCTGGTGTATGTGTTTCATGTGTGTGAGTGTGCGTGTGTGTCTGTGCATATGCTAATTGATTTACTTTCTATCTCTACATACTATTAGGTTTTAATTATGTCTCTTGTAAATAATACCTAATATGGATAGAAAGCTTTATATGCTTTTATTCTATTTGAGAAAAATTGTATCTTTTTCTATATTTTATTTTCATTTTTGCCAAGACAAAGTCTTGTATTAAAAAATATGTTAAAATCCCAGCCTCCTGAGCCAGGTCCAGAAGAGAAGCCTGCTCCAGCACTGGTAGAAAGTGCCCAGGGAGGGGCTTCCTTCACCAAACAACTTCCAAGGAACCATAAATAGAATAAATATTCACAGAAGTCCAGGGAGAAGCCAGATCACTCTTCTTTCCATGGAAGAGGAAGGGGCTTTGGGTCCAGCCCTGCTCTTACCCCAGGGCAAGGGACTCCTAGAAGCGATATTTTAAGTGGTAAACTTCTTGAACCTGTTCTGTTCTCTTATGTTTATTAATAGATTCAAGCATTTACCTTTGAAACCATAGACATTTCAAATTTCTTTTAAAAGAATTCCCAGCTAGGCATGGTGGTGCGTGCCTGTAATCCCATCTAATTGGAAGGCTGAGGCAGGAGAATCACTTGAACCCAGGAGTTTACAATAGTTTATCTGTTAGCCTTAAATTTTAGATTTTGGCATTTTTTTTCCAGGATCTTTGAGGTTAATTTGAGAGAAGTGGGGAAAGACTGTATTAGGTCATGCTAACCAGATGGCATTTGAAAACTGAACTTGAACTCATTTTTCAGGCCTTTAAAGAGTATGTAGAGAAAGTTAGGTGGCCTCTTCAGCCTCATAAAAATCTTGAGATTTTATGCAGCCATAATTCTAAGCAAATTGTTAGAACAATAGTATAAGCCATATTCTGATACTTAGGCTATTGTTTTGTTATGATAATTATGAATAATTATTATCTATTTATTATGGTACAATTGCTATCCATAATAGTTTCCTAGCCTGCTGGAATAAATTATGCCAACTAGGTGGCTTAAAACAATGGAATTGTATTCTTTCACTGTTCTGGTGGCCAGAAGTCTGATGTTAGGTGTGGGCAGGGCTGCACTCCCTCCTAAGGCTCCGGGGGGGAAATACATTCCTTTGCTTCTTCCTGCATCCAGGGGCTCTATGCTTTCCTTAGCTCGTGGTCAAATCAGTCCAGTGCTTGCCTCTGTGGTCACATGGCTTGTCCTCTTCTCTCTGTGTGTCTCTGAAAACTCCCTCTGCCTCCTCCTTTTTTTTTCTTTTTTTTTTTGAGATGGAGTTTCCCTCTTATTGCCCAGGCTGAAGTGCAATGGCAAGATCTCTGCTCACTGCAAGCTCTGCCTCCTGAGTTCAAGCGATTCTCCTGCCTCAGCCTCCCGAATAGCTGGGAGTACAGGCTCCTGCCACCACACCTGGCTAATTTTTTGTATGTTTAGTAGAGACGGGGGTTTCACCATGTTGGGCAGGCTGGTCTCGAACTCCTGACCTCGGGTGATCCGCCGGCCTTGGCCTCCCAAAGTGCTGGGATTACAGGTGTGAGCTACCGTGCCTGGCCTCTGCCTCCTTCTTCTAAGGATACATATGATGACATTTAGGGCCCACCCAGATAATTCAGGATGAGCACCTCCTTTCAGGATCCTTAATTTAATTACATCAATTTTGCTATATTAAGTAACATCAACTCTTTTGCCTTATAAGGTGATAATCACGGGCCCTGGAGACTAGGATACGCATGTATCTTTTTGAGGCCACCATTCAGCTCACTGCACTACCTAACATGTTGGCAGCCTTGTGTAAATTACTGCACATCACAATATTGAGAATCCGTTTTTAAAATTTCAAACTAAGGATTAAAATATGAAAGTTACCTACTTTCTTCAGATGATTTATACTTTTTCAGAGATAATTGAGTGAGACATAAATAGTCCCTATTCCCTTCCCTTCTCCTCACTGTTGTCTCCCACCCCAAACTTTGCTTATGGAAATGGACTAATGTCTTTAATTTTTGTCCTAATCTTAATAAAAGTACCACAGATACACAATGAGGGTCTCTTTCTAATTCTTAGCACCATTAATGTACTATATTTCAAAACAAAAGTTTGTCTTTTTCTTAGTTGTGCAAAATAATTGCTTATAATTTACGAGCATTGCTAGGGGGTATTTGGTTTGCTTTGTTTGGCTTTATTCTCATTTTTCACATTCTAGCCAGGCTTGGCCATCAGAGAAGAGAAGCAGCTGTCTGTAGAGTGTAGATGGTGCTGGAGAGGAGGTTAGTAGTTGAAAGTACCTTAGCATTCGTTATCTCCAATCTCTTCACCTGGGAAATGCAGACACTGAAGTCCAGAGAAGGGGAGTGACCTGGCCAAGGTTGTGGGAGGTGCTGAAAGAAACAGAATGAAACCCTGCTCTCCTTTTCTTCTCCACAGCACAGTGATTCCCACTGTTCTCATCCCCACCTATCATGAGGGCAGTAGGACAAAGTGACATCCGGGCCTCTAAAGCTATGCAGGGGAATCAAAGACAACACACCTTTAAAGTTTTGTCTCAAGATGGTGCTTTTGAAGGATCATTTCCAAAAGGGAAAATGTTTCTGGAATGACTTAATGCTCCCCCCACTTTTTAAAGCTGCTAATGACACTCGTGGAAATGCCTCTGAAGGATGAGGTGTGTGGGACATAGAGGTATAAGTGATTTGCTTGCATGGATGGAAGAGAGGACTAGAAATCGGGTTCTGGCATCTTGTCAACTCTTCTATTTGTTATTTGAGTCTCTCTGCTCTGCAAATGGGCACATTTGTCCCTTTGCAAAAAAAAAATAATAATAATAATAAAAACTGATATAGGCCTGAGAAAAATCTAGCAATACAAGGAAACATAATATCCGTCTGGCAGCTTTTTCATTTTGGGGGTTAGGAGTAAGGATCTCTGAATGTGAAGAGGTTATGATGGTTTCAGTACAGGCGCTACATTCTTAGACTAGTTCTGAAGGCAGGACCAGGCTTGTCTGTGAGCATAGAGGTCTGACCTCATTTGTGCCAGTGACTCCCCCTAATGTTTCCTTCCTTCCCTGCTGGCCAATAGCTGAAAGCGATCATGCTAATACTCTGGACAGGTCATGCTCCTTGAAATGTGTGCTGCAGAATTAATAATGGATATTGTCTCTTTTGCTGCAAGCAAGCTCTGTTAAGAAGGAGAGCCAGGAAGAGGTTCTTTCCCAGTGTAGAAAAGAGTTTGGAGAAAACAAACTTATATTTTCTCAAGTTTTCATTTTTGTTTAAGGCTGGTACTGGGAAGAGAGGGAAGATCTCCAAGGGCAGAGAAGGAGCAATTGAGCCTACTCCAGCCTTTTGGCCAAATAGAACTTGAGGGGACTTGATGTGCATTTGAAAATGCTTGGCAGCTGGGTGTGGTGGCTCACCCACCACTTTGGGAGGCCGAGGAAGTCAGATCACCTGAGGCCAGGAGCTTGAGACCAGCCTAGCTAACATGGCGAAACCCCATCTCTACCAAAAATACAAACATTAGCTGGGTGTGGTGGTGCGTGCCTGTAATCCCAGCTACTCAGGAGGCAGAGTTAGGAGAATTCCTTGAATCCGGGAGACTGAGGTTGCAGTGAGCCAAGATCATGCCACTGAACTCCAGCTTGGGTGACAGAGCAAGACTCTGTCTCAAAAGAAGAAGAAAAAAAAAAGGAACAGAAAAAGGAAATGCTTAGCAAGGTAGTTACTGAAGATCCCCTGAGATACCCGTCAGTCTGGACTCAGAAGCCATTTACATCTGTCTAGTAAAGACAGTGAAGATGTTTAATGAGTATTTGCCCTTCCACAAGTGACCATCTGAAATGTGTTTCAGATGATGAATGATTTGTGAGGCCTTTTTTGCTGAAGCTGAAGAGCCTGAGTAAGCTTAGATTATGATGTCAGGTGAAGTTTACACTTACAGCCAAATCTCAAATCAAAAGTGTCTGCCTGCCTGCAGGAAAAAGGACTTTTGTTATGCTTCCCAGAAACTAGTTTGTTTGTTGGCTTTTCTAGGACTTAAAAACCAAGGCTTTCCCATCTCCCAATGTGGTTGATTAATGGCAATGACGGAGTTGAATGAGTTAGGTTGGCATAGGCTAGCAAACTATAGCGTAATATGAATTTCCAGCCTTAAGAAGGACAGCACCAGGGATGTTTGAAGATCTTGAGAGCAGAAGCAAGCCAGTTCTTTCTCTTGGGAGTAGCAGAAAGCCTTTCATATCCCAGTTTTCAGTTGTATGTTACCTATTTGGAATACACCAAGTGGGGAGGGAGGCTCTGGGATGGGACAGCCTTTGATGACAGTGACACCATAACCATCAAACATAGGGAAGGGTTAGTTCTCCAAAGAAAAGAGATGCTGAGTAGATAAAAGCAGCCAAGGTCTCCTTGAAAGGCAAGGGAGGAAAATCTGTTTTCTGAACCCCTTGGAGGAGATAACATATTTTACTTGAAATGAGGAGGGAAGCAGGGGGACACAGTCACGAAGTAGGAATTACTGGACCTCGACTGACTACCTCTGACTCGGTGATATCTTGGGAAAGTGAGGGACCTTGTGTCTGTGCTTTGATTCCTGTCCCCTTATCTCCTCAGCTTATCCACTGAGCTTCTCTGAGATTCAGACTGCAAAGTTTGAATTGTGCAGAGTTTTGCAGACTGCAAAGCACTGGAAATACAGAGGATCATACCATGCAGATTTCTTAAATTCCGTAGTGGCTGTGCTTGAGAGCATCAGAAACAGTAGCTTATAAAGGTTAACACACTAGAAAACAGATTTCCAAGTTCACAGTGCAGAGTTTTGTTGCAGTCAGGGTAGATGAAGAAGACAGCTGTGTAAAATTGCCCTACAGAGGTTTTATCAGTTACTTGTGACCAGAGAACAAATCTCTATACTGGTTTTGGTTCTTTTCCTGTTTTTGCTTCCCAGTAGTCCAACTCCTTGCTTACCTCTGGTACCGTTCAGAAGGCAGTACTGCTGCATTGTGTATTCCATATCGGATTTGATTCTTGATGAAAAGAACATGACTGGTCCTGATGTGATGGTTCCTCCTCTGTCTGTTTGCCTTCTGAATGGCAACATGCATCCCAGACTATTTACTTAGCATTTTGCTTTGCAAAAAGTTTTGCCAATGGCCAGGCGCGGTGGCTCATGCCTGTAATCTCAACACTTTGGGAGGCCGAGGCGGGCAGATCACGACGTCAGGAGATCGAGACCATCCTGGCTAACACGGTGAAACCCCCTTTCTACTAAAAAATACAAAAAAAATTAGCTGGGTGTGGTGGTGGGCACCTGTAGTCCCAGCTACTTGGGAGGCTGAGGCAGGGGAATGGCTTGAACCCGGGAGGTGGAGCTTGCAGTGACCCGAGATCATGCCACTGCACTCCAGCCTGGGCAACAGGGCAAGACTCTGTCTCAAAAAAAAAAAAAAAAAAAAAAAAAAAAAGTCTTGCCAAACATTCTTGAATGATCTCTTCTAACAGTGCTCTGAGGTGTGTCCTTAGTATTTTCGTGGTTGAAGAAATTCAGCCACTGCAGGCTGAGGCTCTGCTTGCCAATATGTCAAATAAGGGGCTGTATCAGGGAACACAAGACTTCATTGCGGAGATGTGGATGTGGCCACTTTTTCTTCCCTCAAACTTCTTGTCAGATTTTTGGCAATTGCTGTAAAAGAGTGCTCAACGGAAGTATTTTAAAGTAATGTTTTAATGTACTTATTGAAAATTCAGACATGTTTGAAGGGGATGGTTGGTTGGAGAGCTGATTATTGCAAGTCAGCAAAAATGTCTCTTAAATGGCACAGTGTAGCTGGCTTAATGCAGTCTGTTGAGACATAGGGTTTGGCATGAACCACATATACCATAGTTCCATCTGTGGGAACTCAATTACTTATAGGGTCTTACTATAATGGAACTTCACAGAGCTACAGTTCTAAGGTACAGAACATTTGATCACTGAGGACTGCATAGTCATCATTCAGAAGCGGTATCAGCATCATTTGCAGGGGTAGGACCTTCAGATAGCACAACAGGCCAAAATCTGAGACTCAGAAATGTTTTTAGCAACCAGGAAAGGAAGCTAAAGCCAGATTCTAGAGATAAGAGGGAGTGACAGATCAGGAACTAGGTAGTTGGCAGATAAGATCAAAGATGACATGAACACTGAGAAGCCCCAGTAGGCAGCTGGGCAGGGGGATAACTATGGAACAGGAAGAGTAAGACCAGGTGAGCTAGAGGTGAAAGACCCAGCACTGTCAGCCCCTGATGGGGCCTCACTCCACTCCGACTGTTACAGATGTAATAGATGTCTGCAGTAGATGTTGGTCATTCTCTTCGGTTGCCCATTGATTGAATTCCATTCCAGTGTCTCCAGTGTGCAGAACTCTCTGCCTTATGAGTGTTGTGGTGGGAGTGAGTTCATCTACCATGATGGAAGCAAAGATCGGCAGGTACTCACTCTCCCACCCTCTCTTGCAGTGAGGCCATGAGCATGCAACCTGGGCTTTGCCAACCTCACACACTCCTTGATTTTGAACCAGGATCTGGGAACACATAGAAGCAAGTACTGCAGTGAATCCTCTGGTGGTGACAATGGCTGCAGCATGACCATCTCCCCACTGCAGCAGTGGCTGCGGGACTGCTGGTTACTGGATGCAATAAGATGAAGATTCCATGGTAGCAGTGATAGGAGTGTAGCCTGTGGCATCTGGGGATAAGTGGATGAAGAATGAAGGAGAAAGGACTGCTAACTTGGAGTTGGGAACCAGTTCTGCTGTGAGTTTTCGGGTGCTGTTCCTGGTCTGGCTCTCTAGATTTCCTAGTAATTCTATGAGCTAGCTATTACCCTTTTAAAACATTACTCTTCCTGCTCAAGTTAGCCAGATTTGATATCTGTCGCTTGCTACCCCAAATCCTGCCTAATATATTGTTATGTTCTATGTAGCAAAAAGACAAAACCAAAGAACAAGCAAGCCAACAAACAAACCGACCCCAAAACCTAGTGCCTGATAGGCCAGTATATAACAATATCTCTTGCTTGTTGAAAATATTTGCTTTGTGCTTTGCTGAGCTATAAGGCAAAGTCTCTATAAAGCTGCCATGTTTCAGACCACACTTTCCCTCACAGTATAACTTTCTATGGAGGCCAGCTTGTCACCAGGTCCTGTTGGGTGAGGTGCTCAGAGTTGGGGGGTCTTCCTGAAGGTACTGGGGCCAGGTTGACTTGAGAGTGGAGTCCTGCCTTGCACTGTACCTAAGAGCAGGGGTCTGGGGTTCTCCTTGGTCTCTTCCAGAGTCATTTGCAGGTCTTAACCTTGCTTCTTGCCCTCCCTTGACTTGTAGACATAATTCTTGCATTGACCTGGACTCTGCCTGATGTTCAATAATTTCTGCCTTTCACTTGAAAAGTTGGGACCTCCTCCCAAACTCCCTCCTTTCCCCCTTGCCCCACTCCTAGCCCCTGGCTCGTCAGCTGACTTGGTGCTGGCCTAGAATTAGGGCTGAATAGGCCGCAGCCCTGCTTGGACTTGCTCATTGCCTCTGTTTCTCCTTAAGATTCCTCTGCTTCTGCCGCCATGTCCCTCCCCTCACTAGTGTCCCTGTGTTCACAAGAATGCCACCATGCAGCAGCACATAACCCGCCCGCCGCAGAGCAAATTGCGACAAACGCCAAGGAGACCTTGATTCTGAGGCACAGTCTTGTCTCCGCCAGAATCTCTTTATGTGCTTCTCACTGTGACAAATGCCCACCCTGTAGACAGAAACCTGAACAGAGTCTAAATTAAGAGCAGAGCCCAACAGCTGTGGTTTTCCTCAGGTTACCTCATAGGAAATTTTGTTTCAGGCAGTAGAAAAAAGGAATAATGCAAGTAGAGGAGAAACATCAAAGACAAATCAGATGTATCAGATCCTCAATATCAAATAGCCAATCTAACACAGCATTGGCATCCAGAACCCCCTGAGCTTACAAGTTTTAAATTTTGTTATTATACAAAATAAATGAAAAGTAAAACTTCAACTAAAAGGAAGTGTTGAAGGCTTGGGTAGTTGGAAACAGAACTCTGGTTTAATCATTTATGTTTGTAATCAAAGTAATCAGCACTGATTTGTCCACTGTGATCAGCTCACAGCCTGCAATGCAATTCTTTTTATATTTACCTTTGGGTCTAACCCCTTCATCTAATTAGCGGTTACGTTAGGCAGGAAATACGTGAATTTGCATAACCAGTATTCCACACTCTTTGCAAAGACAGGCCCCTCTGCTAAGTTGGCAATTACACCAGCCTCATATCCTGCATTATTTGAAGTGCATTGACTGTAGGAGTCTCTGCATATGTTTAGTTCAGATGAATTTAGTCTAATGAGGTAAGGCCAAGGAACTCTAATTAGTTTGTGTGAACATGTAGACATCTCATGCTGTTTTGTGTGGGTTTATCTCTGAGAGAAAGAGCAATTCATCTTTTTTTTTTCCTGAGTTTTCTGATTACCCAACCCTCGGGGCCACGTTATTTCTTACCTACTTATCAATTCAGTTAGAAAAAGTTGGATGGCTTCACCAGCAGGTGTTGTAAAACTCTCAAAATTAGGATTGCTGAAATTCAATATAGGAGCAAATTAGGCCCTGTGGTGTTAGAAAGTTTTGAATGTTCCCCTCCAAAATTGTTCCCAAAATGTCTTTGTTTTTTGGAATCCACCGAAGCCCACTTGTGCCTGACACACTCAATATGAAAGGGACCCTTGGGCTTCTCCTTGATGGAACACATGAGGCCGAGAATAAATTACTTCTCAAAACTTGGCTAAGCTTTGCACTCTAGACGCAATCTAAGTTTTAAAGTTGTTTGGGCTCTGCAAGACACTGCACAGAGTTGGCTTCAAGAACTAGCCAAGCAAATCAAAAAGATATTCTATTCCTAACCGAGCAGATTCTGATTCAGGGAATGTCTTAAGTCTGCTGTTGAAAAGTCCAGACGACCTTCACAAAGCCTCAGGAACAAAAGAAAAAGAATTGCTTGTGGCTTATTTTGCATTTGTATTTTAATTGGTTCCAAATTAAGTTTGTGTCCAGCTTTATTACTCAATGATTGTTATGTTCAATTCTCAAAGATTCTTCTGGCCTAGAATTTTACTTCAATTTCAACGCTCAGAGCCAGGGAAGGTGTGACATTGAGGCTCCTTAGTTGCAGATAGAGGTCATTTCTGGTTAGTTTAAGCAGAAATGGAATTTATTAGGCGGGTATCAGAAAACTTACAGAAAGGACAGGGAGCTGGAGAAAACAGAAATCATGCAATAGTCAAAGGAGACCAGGGGGTCAGGGCCCTTGAGGATGCCGCAGGGAGAAGCTGGCTGGGGTATCTCCACTGCTTTTGTGGAGTATGGACCTGGGCCCAGCACTGTTATAACCAGGAGAAGCTAAATGCCATTTCCAGGTTGCTGCTGACACTGCCACCAGGGAAACTTCTTGAGAATTCCCTGATTGCTTGCATCACTTAATCCAGAGCAAATTCCCAGTGGGGGCATCTAATTGGCTGAGGCCTCATCCCAGGCCCAAGTTACAGCTGCCAGGGTCTGAGAAAACAACTCTCCAAATTGTGGGTTTCCAAGGTGAGATGGCATCTGACCAACCACCAAAAGTCACACAATGAGAGTCCTCAGACACAGAAAGGGGGTTCAGATGATGAGCAGTCAATCAATCAATCAATCATCAATCAGTGTCCCTCTGGGCAGTATGGAAGGGAGGGTGGCAGTAAGGTTTAAGCTAGGTGTTTGACTCTGAAGGGGACCTGAAGGAGCCAGGCAGCTCAGAATGCTCCCTGTACATTATTTCCAAAATGTACTTGACTTTTGTGACACAACAGAAGGGGCACCAGGGAGACATGACTTTAGAATGAGGTTGAGAGTCTCATTGGGCTGAGGGGTGTGGAGACTAATTTGGCTGCCAAGGAATTGACACAGGAAGCTGAGAGCACAGGGCCCAACAGCATAGCAAGAACTTGTCAGGCCTTCCAGGGAACAACAAGGGTCGGTGGTGGTGGATGTTTAAGCCTCATTCTTGCCCCTCTTGGTGGATTTTCCCTTTGACTTTGTTAATTTTCAAACAGGTAGTGAGCTTGAACTTAATTGTCCCAACAGTCTCCTGCTTAACATCTGTGTGTGTGTGTGTGTGTATGTGTGTGTGTGTGTGTGTGTGTGTGTCCTCTAATTCTTTCTTGGACTCTGATTTTTTTAATTTTAATTTCTTTG
The DNA here is from genome assembly GCF_024542745.1 of Macaca thibetana thibetana. Taxonomy (NCBI): domain Eukaryota; kingdom Metazoa; phylum Chordata; class Mammalia; order Primates; family Cercopithecidae; genus Macaca; species Macaca thibetana. The sequence continues at coordinate 118,437,144 of NC_065585.1, forward strand.
TTTTAGAGACGAAGTCGCTCTGTCACCCAGGCTGTAGGGCAATGGAGTGGTCATAGTTCACTGCAACCTCGAGCTCGTGGGCTCAAGTGATCCTCCCTCCTCAGCCTTCTAAGTAACTGGGACCCCAGGTGCATACCACTGTGCCTGGCTCATTTAAAAAATTTTTAAACAATTTTTTGTAGAGATGGCCTATCACTGTGTTTCCCAGGCTGGTCTTGAGCTCCTGGTGTCAAGTGATCCTCCTGCCTCAGCCTCCCAAAGTGCTGGGATTATGGGTGTGAACCACCATGTCCTGTCCTGGATTCTGATTTTTGTTCTGACCTTTATCGAGTAACTTGGAGTAACTTCTAGTGGATTCATTTGCTTGACAGTTTGGCCTATTTTTTATTTTAACCTATTTGTTGACTCCATTGGAAATGACTTTACTATTCAGGAGGAAGGGAGCTATTATCTGGCTGTGTGTGTCTTCCCCAAATTCTTATGTTGAAACCCTAACACAAATGTGACTCTGTTAGTCAGTTCTCACATTGCCATAAAGTCTCTATACTTGAGACTGGGTAATTTATAAGAAAAGAGGTTTAATTGACTCATGATTCCACATGCTGTACAGGAAGCATAGCAGTGTCTGCTTCTGGGGAAGCCTCAGGAAATTGACAATCATGGTGGAAGGCAAAGAGGAAGCAGGCACCTCTTACATGGCTGGAGCAGGAGGAAATGGTGGGGGAGGTGCTGCACTCTTTTAAACAACCAGATTTTGTGAGAACTCACCACGAGAATGGCACTGAGGATGCTGTTAAACCATTGATGAAGGATCCACGCCCATGATCCAATCACCTCCCACCAGGCCCCACCTCCCACGTTGAGGATCACAATTGAACATGAGATTTGGGTGGGGACACAGATGCAAACCATATCAGTGACTGTATTTGGAGATGGGGCCCATGAGGAGACGATAAAGGTTAAATTAGGTTGTAAGGATGGAGCTGTAATCCAATAAGTCTGATGCCCTTATAGGAAAAAGAGATGCCAGAGCTTACCCAGTCCATCCATGCTCAGAGGAAGGGCCAGGAGAGGGCAGGGCCACCTGCAGGCCAGGAAGACAGCCTTCACTGGAAACTGAACCCTGTTTAAATCTTGATCTTGGATTTTCTAGCCTCCTTTTGGAGAAAATTTCTGTGGTATTTTGTTATGGCAGCCCAAGCTGACTCATACAGAGGAACAGCAGAGAAGCCATCCTTACCCAACATATTATTATTATTAAGACAGAGTCTCGTTCTGTCGCCTAGGCTGGAGTGCAGTGGAGTGATCTTGGCTCACTGCACACTCCGCCTCCCAGATCCAAGCAATTCTCCTGTCTTAGCCTCCCAAGTAGCTGGGATTACAGGTGTGCGCCACCACGCCTGGCTAATTTTTGTGTTTTTAGTAGAGATAGGGTTTCACCATGTTGACCAGGCTGGTCTCAAACTTCTGACCTCAGGTGATCTGCCCACCCTGGCCTCCCAAAGTGCTGGAATTACAGGCGTGAGCCACAGCACTAACATTTATTTTTCGGAAGCATTTTCCCTCTGCTGGTCCATTGGCTTCCTCGTGGTCACTTGACTTGTTGAGAAATTATTCCATTGTTGTCTTTCATGACATTCTAGTGTTCATTTACCAATAACAAATGTTTTTCTGACTCTGTGAGACTTTATTCATTATGAGCCTTCAGTGGTGTAATTGGATGTGATAAAATCACTGGGAAACTCATCCTGGAGGAACATCTTATTAAATGAAACTGTAATTAAGTAATGACAGCAAAATCTCGGGGAAGATCATTGAAGCGTGTTTGCCCTTAAAGGCACAGCTAATGTATGTGCTATATAAAATGTTATGATCCATAAAAAAAAAAGGAAAACCAGAATCTGAACACTACATTGACTTTTTTTCTTTTAATATAGAAACTCTGGGAGCTAACATTTGTGTTATACCCAAGAGGCAAAGTATCTTTTTTTCACATGTTTCAAAATCTTTGCATCAGAACAGTCTTTGAAACAATGGGTTGCTATAGAAAGGTTTTGCACATTTATAAAACAAAGAATTAAACTGGAAATAGCATTTCTGATATTCAAATATAGTAACTGAAATTACATATTTTCCATGAATATATTCAGTGTTGCAAAAATTTCATATTTAGTTTCATAGCCTGAAATAATTTTACCTTGCCATCACTAACAAGGACATAAGAAAATGTGTCCAAACATAGATTTTTTAAAATACAAATTGGCTTCCATGCTAGGTTAAAAAATCATAATACTCAAATAGAAAACAACATCTGGGAAGCCAAATTATGATTTATTTATGTATTTATTTATTTTTTGAAATGGAGTCTCGCTTTGTGCGCAGGCTGGAGTGCAATGGTATGATCTCAGCTCACTGCAACTTCCATCTCCCAGGTTCAAGCAATTCTTCTGTCTCAGCCTCCTGAGTAGCTGGGATTACAGGCACCCAACACCACGCCCAGGTAAATTTTGTACTGTTAGTAGAGATGGCATTTCACCATGTTGGCCAGGCTGATCTTGATCTCCGGACCTCAGGTGATCTGCACACCTCGGCCTCCCAAAGTGCTGGGATTACAGGCATGAGCCACCGTGCCTGGCCCTACTTGTAAATATTAAAGGGTATGTTGGCCATTATCATCTGGGGTTCTTGCCTCCCAGTGTTTACAATATGACCATTCCAATCAGCCACCTTGAGTCGAGCCTCACCTCATTTTGTATTCATGTGGCAGCCATTTGTCTTGGTTAGGGTTGGACTGTGCAAACTAGATATCCTGGACTCTGTTTTGTCTGGTGTCCTGTTACATGGTAACATGTCACCAAGTAGAGCTTCAGTGGCAGGCAGGAAAGCAGGAGGAGGGGAGACGTCCTGTTTCTAGCTCCCTTTAGCATCCTGCCAGCAGCACATGTCAGGGTCCCAGCTTCTTTCAGTACTTCTGGAACCTGCCGTGTGGTCCCACCCTACAAAAGTCTTTTCTTGCAGCAGCTGTGCAATGCACCCCCTCAGAAATCTAAGCACTGGCCAATGTAACCAGAAATCTAACCACCTACCCTTCAAGCCCCTCTTCACTTTGTTCCTCCAACCTGGGGTGGGAGCTGCTTCCTGCAGTTATTCATATCTGAGTTGCCTCAACCTTCCAACACCATATAACAAATTGCCTGTATTAAATGCCCTGTATTTGAAAAGCCTAATGTGGCTTCTAATTTCCTGACTTGACTCAGACTAATACAGTACTACTATGTCCAGGTGATAAGGTTTGGCTGTGTTCCCACCCAAATCTCAACTTGAATTTTATCTCCCAGAATTCACACGTGTTGTGGAATGGTCCTGGGGGAGGTAATTGAATCATGGAGGCTGGTCTTTCCCATGCTATTCTCATGATAGTGAATAAGTCTCACGAGATCTGATGGGTTTATCAGGGGCTTCTGCTTTTGCTTCTTCCTCATTTTTCTCTTGCCGCCACCATTAAGAAATGCCTTTTGCCTTCTGCCATGATTCTGAGGACTCCCCAGCCACATGGAACTGTATGTCCAATTAAACCTCTTTTTCTTCCAGTCTCAGGTATGTCTTTATTAGCTGCATGAAAATGGACTAATATACCAGGGATTGGTCTTGTTAAAATTAGCACAGTTATGACTTCAGTACACATTTTAAAATGATAATGGAGAGATGACTTTCCTGCACTAATTGATGTTAGGACAGTACGTATGATAAATAAGTATTTTGTATTTTATCCCTGGTTCCTGGTACACAGCTCCCACATCCCTTGGAATATCCTGGGTGATACGACCATCTTTTGATCTAACGAGGCTACTTTTAGATCAAAAGAGTAGACCCCTAGATAGCTTCAGGGTAGGAGCTGGTTGCCAGAAGGACCAAGGTATGATAAGAGGGTTGGAACTTTCAGCTGAAACTCCAGACCTCTAGGGAGAAAAGAGGGTTTGGAAATTGAGCTAATCACCAATGGCCAATGATTTAATCAATCATGCCTATGTAATGGTACCTCCAAAAAAAAAAAAAATGATGGAGTTTGAAAAGCTTCCAGGTTGGTGAATGCATCCATGTGCTGATAGGGTGGTGCACTCCAACTCCATGGGCTCAGAAGCTTCTGTGCTCAGACGGGATGGAGATGGAGCTGGAGCCCAAGAATGGGCAGGGCAAACACCATTCATTCCAAGAGCCTGGGTGGGAGAGGTGGGAAGGGAAGGATCAGGTCTGAGGTGAGTGGGATGAACTGTGGCCTCAGTAGGAAGTACTATACACTTACATGGCAAGGACAACCTGGCTTTGATTTTTAAGTCAAAGAAAAGCAGTCTGAAAGCTAGAAAGAAAAGAATGGAAAGCATGTCTGTCTAGGATATGGAGCCGACACAGATGGAGCAAGCAAGTAGGTTCTCATCACGCTGAGCCAGGCATAGGATCCCTCATAGATGCCAGTGTCCTGGTGGGTGCCTGCATGCATGCATGGGTGTGCATCTATATGCACATGGTTGTACGTGCGTACTTGCTCATGTGTATATGTGTGTCTCTGTGTGTGCATGTGTGTGCACTTGCTCGTGTGTGTGTGTATGTGTATGTAGGGAATTAAAGCAGTGGAAAATATAAGGATGGGTAAAGTCCAGATATTGTCCTTAAATAATAGAACCAGTAGATTTTTGCCCTTACAGAGATAATTGAGGGACAGTATGAAGGATGGTTATCCAATGATGCTCTGTGAATCATGGTACTAGAGCCCTCACCCTCAGACATGTATCAGAATAACATGTCCACTCTTTTTTTGAGACGAAGTCTCACTCTTGTTCCCCAGGCTGGAGTGTAATAGTGTGATCTCGGTTCACTGCAACCTCCGTCTCCCGGGTTCAAGAGATTCTCCTGCCTCAGCCTCCCGAGTAGCTGGGATTACAGGTGCCTGCCATCATACCCAGCTAAGTTTTGTACTTTTAGTAGAGACGTGGTTTCACCAGGTTGGCCAGGCTGGTCTCGAACTCCAGACGTCAGGTGATTCACCTGCCTTGGCCTCCCAAAGTACTGGGATTACAGGAATAGGCCACTGCACCCGGCCAACATGTCCACTCTTGCAGATACAGCAATAGCAACTACAGTTATAAACATTGATTATTAGAACAAAGTAATAAGGTCAGGTCTGATGTAATTTGTTGGCAATATTTTCCTTAGTAACTATAGTAACTAATTAGATGGAGCTGTTTTAATAACCTGGTGTCATTCATTTACAACGATCACTTAATCTTTGTAATCTACTTTCTCTCCCTTCATATAATTCTAAATTAACTGCTGTCAGAATCATCCTTCTAAATAGACCTCTGATCATATTACTTGCCTACTCAGAAAAGGTTTGTGATGAACACTCACTTCCCTGTTAATGAGTAAAATCCAAACTTCATGGTGTGGCATTTGAGGACACTGAACCAGCTCCATCGACCTCTCCAAATCCTGCCATTAGTTCTACTTATAGTCTTGTGTTCAAAGATGATGTGAAAAATATGTAACAGCCAGTAAAATGCAGACACTAACAATCAAAACTAACATGACCACAGTGCTGGAGCAGGGTCCTGCAGGAGTCTGCTGTGTTGTGGGCATTTCATTGGACAGTGGGGGAAGCTCAGGATGTCCAAGTGGCAGCTGGGATGGCCATGTGGGCGCTCAAGAGCTGGGGCTGGTGACTTTTGATGACAAATAGTTCAGAAGCATCTCATTCTCTGAGCAACCTGCATAGCCTTCTTGTATGTAACAGCTGAGTATCAGCCCAGCCTGTCTGTACTCTGCTGTCCCCCTTTTGTTCTCTGCTCCCTGCATGAACTTTTACTTTTCTACCCTCCTACCTTTGTACATAGTTTATAACCCCACCCCAAATAAAATTTATCTCTGCACTTCTAAGTCCTACAAATCTTTTCAAGTTCCAATTCGGAAGTCACCTTTCCTGTGAGGTTTTTTGTAATCCCTTTTGCCAAAAGCAGTCTTCTTTCCTTTGAGCTACCTCAGCACTTTATCTACTTTCTTATGCAATCACCACCGACAGAGACCGGTGAGATGCTCACCTAACCCTTTTCTTATTCTTCCTGGACAAAGGGCTGAACCACATTTCCCAGTCTCCATGGAGGGGCAGTCACGTGACTGGGTCCTAGACAATAGAATGTGAACAGATGTGATGTATGTGAGTCCTCAGTCTGGCTCATAAAACATCTTCTGTGCAATCTTCCACTCTGTTCCCCAGAATGCCAGCTGGAGGCTGAGGGTCCAGTGATGCACCAAGAGGTTGTAGGAAATGGCAGAGCCATGAGATGACAGAACCTGGGTCTCTATACCATCATATAGAGTTGCCTACTCAACTGTTTGAACTGTTGAAAGAGTGAGAAATACATTACTACCCTGTGCCATGTACCACCCTATTACCTTCAAATTTATGTTATTGTTGTTCATAAGCTCTTTTGTCTCCTTGATTGTAGATTTCTTCAAATTCAACTTTTCTTTTTTATTTATTTATTTTTTTGAGATGGAGTTTTGCTCTGTTGCCCAGGCTGGAATACAATGGCGCAGTCTCGGCTCACTGCAACCTCTACTTTCCGGGTTCAAGTGATTCTCCTGCCTCAGCCTCTGAAGTAGCTGGGATTTCAGGTACCCGCCACCGTGTCCGACTAATTTTTTTTTTTGTATTTTTAGTAGAGATGGGGTTTCACCATGTTGGCCAGGCTGGTCTCGAACTACGGATCTCAGGTGATCCACCTGCCTCGGTCTCCTGAAGTGCTGGGATTATAGGCATGAGCTACCGTGCCTGGGCCAAATTCAACTTTTCTTAAGTGAAATATTTCAAATATATATGAGAAGTATGAAGAATAATATAGCAAACATTATATATTTGTCAGCCATACTGAACAAATATTATAATTTGCTGATACTTGCTTTAGACTCTTTTTAAGTAATAAAGCTTCACAGACAGAATTGGAATCCTTATTCCATTTTGCAAAGCTCATTGCTTTGCAAGTATTCAAGAAATGCTTTGTGAATGGATACATGAAGTTTGATACCAGTGAGCTGTTTTCTCACTGGTGGTAGTTGATTTAAATTTGATTTCCGTTGTGATCAAATCCATACATTTCTGGGATCATTTGCTAACATCTATGTAATAGTTTGACTCCGTGAAACGCAATGAGGCTAATTCAGATTTAAATAGAAACTAAATCTGTTGCCTCTGCTTGTATCCAAACCACCTGTATTACCTGGCTACAGCCTGATTTTATGATGGGATGGCATTAGTACTCTTTTTTCTAAAAATTTTATTTATTTTAAGCTCCAGGATCCAAGTGCGGGATGTGCAGATTTGTAAACCTGTGCCATGGTGGTTTGTGTACCTATCAACCCATCACCTAGGCATTAAGCCCCACGTGTATTAGCTATTTATCCTGATGCTCCCCCTTCCCTGGCCCCACTGACAAGCCCCAGTGTGTGTTGTTCCCCACTCGCTGGGTCCATGTGTTCTCATTGTTCAGTTACCACTTACAAGTGAGAACATGCGGTGTTTGGTTTTCTGTTCCTGTATTACTGTGCTGAGGATAATGACTTCCAGCTCCATCCATGTCCCTGCAAAGGACATGATCTCACTCCTTTTTATGGCTGCATGGTATTCCATGGTGTATATGTACCCACATTTTCTTTATCTGGTCTATCATTGACAGGCATTTGGGTTTATTCCATGTTTTTTGTTTGTTTGTTTGTTTTTGAGACGGAGTCTCGCTCTGTCTCCCAGGCTGGAGTGCAGTGGCACAATCTCAGCTCACTGCAAGCTCCGCCTCCCGGGTTCATGCCATTCTCCTGCCTCAGCCTCCTGAGTAGCTGGGACTACAGGCGCCCGGCACGAAGCCCGGCCAATTTTTTTGTATTTTTTAGTAGAGGTGGAGTTTCACCGTGTTAGTCAGGATGATCTCGATCTCCTGACCTCGTGATCCGCCCACCTCGGCCTCCCAAAGTGCTGAGATTACAGGCGTGAGCCACCGCGCCCAGCCTATTCCATGTCTTTGCTATTGTGAATAGTGCTCCAATGAACATAACATGTATGCATCTTTATGATTTATATTCCTTTTGGTATACGCACAGCGGAATTAGTATTCTTTAAAATGCATAAACACTGAACTTTCTCTGGAAACAAAATGCATTTCGTTATGTACTAATATAGCTCTGATAAGTTTATTTGCATGTAAGTCTTTATAAACTCTGAGATTATGTTTATTTTGATTTCTTTTATATTTCAGTTATATGTTAATAGATATTATATAAAATATAACGCTATTATAGTAATAGATAATATGCTGCTGCCTATTATGTTATTAAGTGTTCTATTTCTATTTTATTTCTATATATCTTTCTATATTTCTATTTCTTCATTTGTCTTTAGACACACCAATACAATATCTCTAAAGCAAAGCCCTTGTTGATAAATAAGCTTCACTTTTACTGTAGTCTTTGGGCAGAAGGATGTGTCACCTGAATAAATTTCTCCAACTTGAAGCATATTAGAATCACCTGGGGAGCATTAAGAATTTCAATTCCGAGGCGGGGCGCAGGGGCTTATGCTGGTAATCCCAGTGCCTTGGGATGCTATAGTGGGAGGACTGCTTGAGTTCGAGACCAGCTTGTGCAACATAGCTAGATCCCATCGCTACAAAAAATACAAAAATGAGCTGGGCGTGGTGGTGCGCATGTGTAGTCCCAGCTACTTGGGAGGCTTAGGTGGGAGGATCCCTTGAGTCCAGTTCAAGGTTGCAGTGAGCTATGATTGCACCACTGCACTCCAGACTGGGCAACAGAGCAAGACCCTGACTCTAAAAATAAATAAAAAAATATATAAAAATTCTAGTTCCCATACTGCACTCCATACTGATTGAATCAGCATCTCTGGGAAAGGACTAAGGCATCAGTATATTTAAAAACTTTACAGGTAGTATCAAAGTGCAAGTTTGAGAAAGAGTAATTAAGAATTTTTAATTTTCAGCTATTCTTTGCATTATTTCCAGCAGGTTCATGGATTATGAGAATCAAGTTGCTTTCTTTATATCAGACAGTCGTTGCACTGATAAATTTCAAATGAGCTAGAACATTATCCTGTTTTGACCAGACCTTCACCATGGCAACACATTTTATCATTTGTGTGTAAATGAAATTTTATAATCCTTGGCCCACACTCTGGTAAATTGCTTAGTAACCTTCTCACTGAATAATAAGATTCAAATAAAATCTTTATTGTTACTGTTATAAGCAATTACACATTCTAACACTGGCTATTTTCTTTCCAATTGGTGTTAAGAAATTAAAGTCATTTAAAATCTAATAATAGGACTATTTGCTATTCATTTAATTTCCTTCTAGAAGAAAAAGTTCTCATTCATAATTTAGTACCTGGAGATCATCTTGCCCGTCTTATTTAAATGACACTTTAGTGAATGTAAAAAAATTATTCTTGTAAGCACAGAGACAGAAATGGTTAAATTGGGAAAAGTGCAACCTTCTCTTTCCCACCTAAACCATCTAAACAATTTCTTAAAGTAAATATCCCAGAAGAGTAAAAGTTTACTTAAAAAGGCGTGAGTTTGGGAGATGATTTCTAGGACTGAGCAGGATGGATAGAAGTCAGAATGGTGCCTCTCCTGCCAAAAGATGATGCTACAGTGAAGCATATCCTATTTTTGATTCTTTCTAAGTAGTTGGGATGAGTTTTTGCCTGTCCAGATATATCCCCATCAGGGCTTCATTTTTGCATGATTCCAGGGACTGCCATCCACCTTGAGGTCTTCTGGTGAATGCCTGCTGTGTACTGCACAATGACAGTGAGCTTGCACACAGGCCCCTGATCTGTCCTCCCTGAGCAGTCTCAAACATCTGTAAAGCAAATTCAGAAGTTCATTCAATGTGACCGGCTCACTTAGTCTCTTTGCCATTTGGAAGCTCATTGTGATTGGGTAAATTCTGATTGTTATAGAGAAATGTTATGGCTTTAGTTAGAATTAAGAAGGAGAGCTAGGAAATGAATGAATTTGAAATAAAATTTTCAACTTTTTTCTTTTGCACAGCTTGCTTTGCCCTAGACATTTGCTTTAGGTCCCTGTGTTATATTCTAGAAGATAGCAAAAAGCAAGCCATGTTCTGGTCCTTACCCCCACTTAAATTTCTACCCCTTGTTACTCTGTCTCCTTCTGACTCTACTTCCCCTGACTACCTAGAGATGCCCTTGCTGTCATGTTGCTGGCGTCAGGTGCTTGCATTCATATTGGGCTCTCTGCTTTTCTGCATTAGGAAAATTGTGCATGGAAGGGGTGATTAAACCATGCCAATTCTCTCTGCATCTCCTCATGAACGAATAATTTCAATGGCCAATTAGTGAAAGCAATACTAAGAATTCCCTTCAAAATGTCTGATGTGTCTTACCAAGAATTTTCTCAACCATTTTACAGATAGAAAAACTAAGATATGGAAACATTTTAATAACAGAAATAAGACAGTAGAATAGAGTTGCTGGGTTCCTTAACTAATGGTTATTGCAATTTGTCAATTTCCTCCCCAGAGTGGAACTTATGAAAGGGCCAGGATTTAGTTGACTTAATCTTTGTATACATGGTACCCAGAATTTTTTTAAGTGAAAGCAAGTTTATTAGCAAAGTAAAGAAACAAAAGAATGGCCACTACTTAGACCAGCAGTCCCCAACCTTTTTGGCACCAAGGACTAGTTTTGTGGAAGACAGTTTTTCCATGGACAGTGTAGGGGGTGATGGTTTCAGGATGATTCAAACACGTTGTTCCTATTATTATTACATACTCACCATAATGTAGACTCTGTGGGAGCCCTGAGCTTGTTTTCCTGCAACTAGACGGTCCCATCTGGGCATGATGGGAGACAGTGACAGATCATCAGGCATTAGATTCTCATAAGGAGTGCGCAACCTAGAGCCCTTGCATTTGCAGTTCACAATAGGGTTTGAGCTCCTATGAGAATCGAAAGCTGCCACTGATCTGACAGGAAGCAGAAGTCAGCTTCTCTCACTCACCTGCCACTCACCTCCTGCTGTGTGGCCTGGTTCCTAACAAGCCACTGGGTATTGGCCCATTGCTCAGGGGTTGGGAACCCACGCCATAGAGCAGCCCCAACGGCTGTTGGTTGGCTGTTTTTATAGTTATTTCTTGATCATACACTAAATAAGGAGTGGGTTATTCATGAGTTTTCCAGGAAAAGGGTGGATAATTCCCAGAACTGAGAGTTCCTCCCCTTTTTAGACTACATATGGTAACTTCTGGACATTGCCATGGCATTTGTCAACTGTCATGGTACTGGTGGGAAAGTCTTTTAGCACGCTAAGGCATTATAATTAGGGCATAACGAGCAGTGAGGACGGCCAGAGGTTGCTTTTTCACCATCTTGGTTTAGGTGGGTTTTGGCTGGCTTCTTTGCCATATCCTGTTTTATCAGCAAGGTCTTTATGACCTATATCTTGTGATACCAGTCCTGCTGACCTCCTATCTTATCCTGTGGCTAAGGATGCCTAACCTTAGGAATGCAGCCCAGTAGATCTCATCCTCATTTTGCCTAGCCCCTATTCAAGACGGAGCCTATTCAGTTCAAATGCCTCTGACATATTTTCCCCCTCCTTTTTACAAGAGAACCTTTAATACTTAAGGGTTGTAGAAGGATGAAGATTCACCTTCAGTAATAATATTACTGCCTAACTATTAGGGTCTCTTGTATACAGGGTTCCCAGATTTTAAATCTTGCCTAGACAGTACTGTAGTTTAAAATGATAGATTAGCAACAAGAATTTTTTCATCTCTGCCACCCAAAACTCATCTAAAATGATAGATGAGGAATGAAAAGACAAAGGAAAAGAGCATCTAAGAAAGGCAGGAGGAAGCAAAATATTGCAGTAGAGTTTTGGAAGAAGGAAAGTAGATGAATGAATGGCAATCGAGTTCACTGAGCAAAAGAAGCTATACCCTAAAGTGCTTGCAGAACTGATTTGCTTCAGAGAATCACTGAGAGATTCACCAAAGAAGGCAGGCGTGAGGGGCAAGAGGAGGGAATGAAAACAGGAGACTTGGTTGAAAAGCCGAAAACAGAGTTATTAGACATTCAGGTCTTCTACCCCTGCTCACTCTCAGCTGGTCACACCATCAGGCAAGAAAGAGAAATTCTTGAGAGAAACTGGCCGATAGATACTTAAGAATTGGAGACAGTGATGGCAGAAAGCAGGTGGATTGAGTAAAGTTGATAATGGTTGAGATGTGCTCCTTGGATTTCTTTTCTTGCCTCACTTCAGGAACACAGGAACAAGAGAATGCAAGGATTCTTCTCTAGAGAAAACAAACAGCCCCAGAGAGAAGACACTAACATCTGGAGGTCTTCTAATGAAATGGCTGGTTTCTCTCCCAACCACCAGGTAACAAAGCCCAGAAGTCAACAGGCTTTTCCCAGGAACAGTTTCCAATTGATTTTCAATGTCTCATTCTTAAAGGCTAGGTGAGGATCACCCTCAAAATAAAAAATAGAGATTATAGTAAACAGACAAAATGATCCTAAAATTTCAGACATAATGCTGAGAATCAGAGAAAGCATCAATAACTTCTAATTAATATTTTCAAAGGAAACCTCCCACAAAATTTGCTATGAAAAATAGAAAATGAAGAAATGTCTTAAGGTAAAAATATGCTACTGAAATTAAAAAATAGATACTAAGGATAAGAGACATGGATATTGAAAAATAATAGGTAAGTATAAGCTTAGAGGATCTAGCCCAGAAATCTAATTTCTGATATAGTAATTCCAGAAAGAGAAACTGAAGAAAATGAAGATGAAGAAATTATTAAAGAAATAGGCCGGGTGCCGTGGTTCACGCCTGTAATCCCAGCACTTTGGGAGGCTGAGGCGGGAGGATCACCTGAGGTCAGGAGTTCAAGACCAGCCTGGCCAACATGGTGAAACCTTGTTTCTACTAAAAATACAAAAATTAGCTGGGCATGATGGTGGGTGCCTGTAATCTCAGCTACTTGGGCAGCTGAGGCAGGAGAATTGCTTGAACCTGGGAGGCAGAAGTTGCAGTGAGCTGAGATCGCGCCATTGCACTCTATCCAGCCTGGGCAGCAGAATGAGACTCCATCTCAAAAAAAAAAAAAAAAAAAAAATTAGAAATAATACCTGAAGGACAGAGAATCCATCTGTCTATCCATCCATCTAAAAAATATTTGTTGAGTGTCACATATTCTCTTAAATATAAGAGATATAGCAGCGAATGAAACAGATGAAAAATCCATGTCTTTATGGAGTTTACATTCTGATGGGGGAGACAGATAATACAATTAAAGAAATAGGTAAAATAGTGTATTAATAAGTGCTAAGGAAGAAAAATCTAGCAGGTAAAGGAAGGAGAGTGGCAGGAGAGCTTGCAATTTTGGATAAGGTAGCCAGTGAATGTCTCACTGAGACGATTATGGTTTAGTAAGTTCTACAAGAAATAAAGGAGAAGCCATGTAGACCTCTCGATCAAGTGCAAGCGACCGAAGACAGGCGCACCCAGCACTGACTGACACTACAACCAGTAGCTGTCATGGACTAATCCAGAGAGAAATCAATAAGAGGGGGCTGGACGCTGTGGATCATGCCTGTAATCCCAGCATTTCGGGAGGCTGAGGTGGGTGGATCACCTGAGGTCAGGAGTTTGAGACCAACCTGGCCAATGTGGCGAAACCCCATATCTACTAGAAATACAAAAATAAGCCAGGCATGGTGGCAGGTGCCTGTAATCCCAGTTACTCCAGAGGCTAAGGCAGGAGAATCGCTTGAACCCGGGAAGTGGAGGTTGCAGTGAGCCTAGATCGCGCAGTTGCACTCCAGCCTGGGCGACAAGAGTGAAACTCCATCTCCAAAAACAAAAACAAAAAAGAAATAAATAAGAGATAAGGTCAGGGATGTGGTGGGGGCAATGAGTAGGGGGGCTTTTATTTGCCACTTTAGAGATTTTGACTGCTACTCTGAGTGACTCCATATCAGTTCAAAAAGAGTCATTCTTTTGTTTTTATACAGATTTCTCTATTGTATGATTGTACCATGGTTTAGCAAAACCTGTCTCCTGTTTGGGAATTTGGTGGTTTCTAATTATAAATTAGAAACCTAGTGAATTACAAATACTGTTGGGTGAATAGTGTATAAGTTGTTTAGAATTTCTGGAGGTATATTTTCAGGGTGAATTTCTAAAAGTTGGATTGCTGAGTCAAAGGGGAAGTGTTATTATCTATTCCCAAATTCCCTTCCATTTCATGGGCATACCATTGTGTAGTGTTACCAGCAAGGCTTGAGAGTGCCTGTTTCCCCATTTTCTCACCAACAAAGTGTGTTATCAAGCTTTTGAAAGTTTGTCAGTCTGACATATGTAAAATTGTACCTTTGTGAGATTTTAATTTTCATTACTCTTATTACAAATGAAGTTGAGCCTCTATTCACATGCCCGAGGACCATTTGTGAGTCTTTTTCTGTGATATGTTGGTTCTTGTCTTCTATTCATCTTTCTCTCAAGTTTTTTTTATTATCCTTTTTATTTTTTTAAGATCTCTTTATGTAGATTGCAAATATATATATATTTTTTTCAAAATGGAGTTTCATTCTTGTCACCCAGGCTGGAGTGCAATGGTATGATCTTGGCTCACTACAACCTCTGCCTCCCCAGTTCAAGTGATTCTCCTGCCTCAGCCTCCCAAGTAGCTGGAATTACAGGCATTCGCCACCATGCCTGGCTAATTTTTTTCGATTTTTAGTAGAGACAGGGTTTCACTATGTTGGCCAGGCTTGTCTCGAACCCCTGACCTCATGATCCGCCCACCTCGGCCTCCCAAAGTGCTGGAATTACAGGCGTGAGCCACCGTACCTGGCTGGTTGCAAATATTTTATCCTAGCTTGCCATTCTTGTTGTTGTTGTTGTTGTTGTTATGGGATTCTGCCATGTTAAAAATTGGACTTTGTTATTACATGGTCAAATTTATTAATTTTCTCTTAATGGCTTCCAGATGTTGAGTCATAGGTAGAACAGCTTTCCTTGTATCCTACATCCAGGAACTTGCTCATATTTTTCATGGTTCCTGTACCTTTTTCTTTCACTGTACTTTTTAATGACATGAAATATAGTCTCATTTAGCCTTTTATTAAAATGGGTCTCCTGTTCCAACATCATTTGGCAAAAAGTCTGTCTTCTTTTCAGTGATTTGAAATGCTATCATCATCATACTAAATGTTTACGTGTACTCAGGACTATTCCTGTATTTTCTATTCTATTCTGTTGGATTGTTGTCTTCGGTGCCAGTGCAGTTTCAATTATAGAAGTTTCACACTGTGTTCCACTATCTTGTAGGGCCAATTCTCCTGTTTCCTCTTCTTTTTCAACTGGTTCCTGGTTTTCTTCTGTGCGTGCGTGTGTGTGTGTGTGTGTGTGTGTGTGTGTGTGTGTGTGTGCTTTTTTCCTACAGACTCTAAATAAAACTTGTCCATCTCTAGAAAAAGAAATTATTATTGTTATTGGAATCATTTTAAACTTACATATTAACTAGTGAAGAGCTGACATCTTTCAGATGTTGCTATCCTATCCGAGAACAAAGAATGTCCTTTTCTTTGTCCAAGTCAACTTTTATATCTTTCAGGCAGGCTTTGAAAGCTTCCCTTGTACAGCTTTTGCAAATCTTTTTGTTCAGTTTATTCCTAAGAAATTTATTTTTATTTTATTGGTATCAAAAATGATGTTTTCTTTTTCTTCACACCTTCTAACTGGTTATTGATTGTAAATATGAAAGCTACTGATTTTTCAGTGTTTGGTTCATAGCCTGCTGTCTTATTGAGTTCTCTTGTTTACATTAGCCTTGCCATTGATTTCCTTGGCTTTCTCAGATGGACTATCATATCAATTGGCTTCCCCTCTTTCCACGCACTCGCAACCTGACTCTTCATTCTGACATGAGCTCTGCAGCTGTCTTACTGGTGTTGGATATTAATTTTCCTGCATGCACGAGATTTTCAATGTTCTTTGTCTCCTGGTTTTGCTGCAGACTTTGGTGATAGATGGTTTTATCTCTTTCATACTAATTCATCTGCATGGTTTTTGAACAGGGTGTGAAGGAATTTAGATTTCAGTTGTCCCCATTGTTCTATACGAATCTTGAAATCCTGATTCTGTTAGGTGTGAACTATTTTCATTATTCAGAAAATTAAAGAGAATAATATAATGAATAACAATATACTTGATACTAAGTCCCATCTTTTTTTCCTTAATTTGTTTTTTGCTATGTTTGCCAGATTGCTTTTCTTTTAATAGAAAAATATTTCACAGATACACTTAAAGGTTCCTCTGTGGCTCTCACTGGTCAAATTCCCCTCCTGACCTCAATATTTATAATGGTCACATATGCTTTCCTACTTTAACTAAATATTATAGTTTTCTAAACAATGCATTATTGCTTTAAATGTTTGTAAGTTTTTTTAGGAATTGTATTTTGCTGTACATATCCTCCTGCAACATGCTTTTCTTGTGGTTTATTTATTTCAACTTCTAAATCGTATTCTGTTTGTCTCCAACTGAATTTACTTATTCATTCTTCCATTCATGGACATTAGGTTATCTTAGATGTTTGTTTTATTATTTATTTATTTTAGAGAGGGGATCTTGCTCTGTCATCTAGGCTGCAGAGCAGTGGCGCAATCATGGCTCACTGCAGCCTTGACCTCCCAAGCTCACGCTATCTTCCTGCCTCAGACTCCTGAGTAGATGGGACTACAGGTATGCGCTACCACACCTGGCTAATTTTTGTGTTTTTTTGTAGAGACAGAGTCTCACCATGTTTCCCAGGCTGGTCTCAAACTCCTGGGTTCAGGCAATCTGCCTGCCTTGGCCTCCCAAAGTGTTAGGATTACAGACGTGAGCCACCATGTCTTATTTTTGATTAGAAATGCTACGGTGAGGATTCTCACACATGTCTCCTTGTTGCCTGGATGAGAGTTCCCAGAAGATATGTGTCTGGGGATAGAAATGCTGGGTCATGTTGCTGAATTGTTCCTCGTTTCATTGCCAAAACCAGTGTTTGGGAGTCATTATGTAGTTACATAGGCACCAACACTTTTGGCACATCAGATCTTTACATTTTTTCAGACTCTGATAGGTTTTGAAATGTTCTTTTTTCTGAGGCTTCATCATTACAACACAGTTATTTCTAAATACTGAGTCCATTCTGTAATGAGAACGGCATTACTTATGAACAGCTTTATACATCATAAACGCTCAAGGATTTATCAACTTTCAATCTCTAATAAACCTTAATTAGTGTATAAACAATAATGATAATTACTATTTATTGAATATCTGCTAAACACTTTATGTGAGCAATCTTTTATCTTATACATGTCCAGTGAAGTAGGAATAAGTAAATTTATTTATTAGATGAGGAAACAGACTTGGAGTTTTCAAGGACACTTCCAAGTCACAGAGCTTCTAGGTGAAGGCAAGATTTGAAATCGATCTTGGGGTGGTACAGTCTGGTTATTCTGTGGGTCTCACACTGTCCCATCCTGTATGTCCCAGGAAGAAGCTGTGCCTCTCATTCTGTGACTCCACTACCCTTTCCATTGATGGGCTGTCACCTGCACTGTTGCAAGTGCCAAGTCATCATCCATTGATATTTATTTATTTATTTATTTAGTTATTTTACAGAAGTCTGTCCTTTCTTTTAATACTCTGTACAAACTGTTGGCTGCCTGCTCCAGTCAATAAATGGGATGGGCTGCACTGCAGCTATCTGACCTCTTCTTCTCATACATGGTCTCAGCATTTTCTTTTTTGGTTGTATTTATTTTCTTTGCAAGCCAGCACTCTCCTCCAAAATGTTTAACAAAGCGTGGCAAATAGATAGCTAAAGGGAATTACTAACCCAAAAAGACTAAAACCAAACCAAACCATAAAACAACCTAAAAATGGACGCCTTTGCTGACAGTTCTTAGGCCATCCCTCTGCTGGCCACTTCTCTATTTTAGCTCCTGGCTGGGTGACATGTTGCTGTGGCCAGCCCAACCTCCACAATAGGATTGCCTTGACCACGTCCTCCTCTTCACGTTCTTTTTCTTTCTGCAGCCTAAAGAGAGGGAGACAACCTCTTCCCATTTCATGACTGCCTTCCAGACAGCCTGATAATCTGCAGAGTTGCACAATGAAAACAGAGCAGTTGAGCTCCAGGTTTTCCCAAAGTCTCCATTCTTGAGCAGGAACTGGGATTCTCTCCCTTCCCTGTCCTGCCCTGCAGAGATGCACAATGAAAACAGAGCAGCTGAGCTCTACATTTTCCCAAAGTCTCCATTCTTGAGCAGGAACTGGGATTTTCTCCCTTCCCTTTCCCCTCCCCCTTCCCCTCCCCCTTCCCCTCCCCCTTCCCCTCTCACTTCCCCTCCCCTTTTCCCTCCCCCTTCCCTTCTTCCTTCCCTTCCCTTCCTCTGCCCCTTCCCTGGCCTTCCCCTCCCCTTCCCTTCCCCTGCCCCTCCCCTGCCCCTTCCCTCCCCATCCCCTTTGTTTTTTCTTTCTCAGGAAACCCTCCAAATGAGGTTCCTAACTCTCCCCAAACAAAAAGGCAGAAAACTCCCAGTTTTAGACTTACAGCCAAATCCTGATGCTAGCCACCAAGTTTTAGAAAAATTGAGATTGATTCTCTGTTAGGGTACATTATCACAACTTAAGAATCAAAATTATATAGGGTAAAATGGCACAGTACTAATGCATAGATTCAAGTATTTGTTAACTGTATTGAATTCAATGACTTTTTCTTCAGCAATGATTTACTCGACCATTGAGGTCTCTTACAAGATTTTTCCAGAAAGGGGTGAAAGAGAAAGTCATAGACAGGCCACAATATCCAAAAATTAATGATGGCTAGTGGGAAGCTGGAGAGAGACTACTGGCAGGCCTGCATTATCTCTCCTGCCCAGAATGGCCAGCCACTCGCTAGAGAGGGGCAAACTGTCCAGCAGTTTACTTGGCTTTACCAACTCCAGCTGTTTTATTTTATCAATTTACCTGGGGTGAGAGTGGGTGAGTATTAGACTCTAGGACATGAATTCACACTAATAACAGTTATGCAAAAATTATAAACCCAGGGCATTAATTTACTGATTTAAAATGGTAAGTATATACGGGCCTAGAATCTTTTTTTGCAAATTGTAATTGCCATATCTTTAAAAAACCATTTTTATACTTATTATGGATGAAAACTTTCCTGAAGTGATATGAGGTATTTAACGTTTCCTTTTCAACTTCCTTCATGTGAATATTTATGAACTGCATTCCAAAAATATGTGTTTCATTTCATTTCTGCTGGAGCTGGGACATAATTAATACACTATACATATGTATATATGTACACACAAAATTGATATGTGTATTATTTCTACACAATAGATAGAATTCAAAAATAAATGCATTTTAAAGTACACTTGGTCCCAATGATTTCAGGTGAGGAACAGTGCGCTTGTGCTGCCAAGGATCAGAGGCCTTACACCCAGCCCTGGGTGAAACCCCTCGCTAGTGTCAAAGTGCCTGAGAAACAGGACCCCAAGCCAGCAGGGGAACATGGCACCCAATCAGAAGAAGCTGGTTGAGCACCAGGCTCTTAAAGGAACTGTAAGAATCCTCTTTGCTTGTAACGGAAGAGCCTACTCTTTAACCAGACCACTCAGTCTGTCAGTTTGTTTTTCCCATACAAAGACCTGGATAAACCCCAAAACTGTCCTACCACCAAACTGTCGTGTGTCCATATTCCCTAGTAATGGCAAATGACTTCTATTGTTGGGGGACTGCTTCAAAATTCTTAGACATCGAATCATAACTTGATTTACAAGGGTATCTCTCTCTCTTTATTTTCATCTCTTTCTCTTCCTCTTCTCTCTTTATATATACACATATATTTTTTGAGACAGGTTCTTGCTCTGTTGCCCAGGCTGAAGTGTTGTGGCATGATCATAGCTCACTGCAGCCTCCACCTCCCAGGCTCAAGTGATCTTTCTACCTCAACCTCCCAAGTGGTTGGGACTACAGGCATGCACCACCAGACCAGGCTACTTTTTGTATGTTTTGTAGAGATGGGGTCTCACTATGTTGCCCAGGCTAGTCTCCAACTCTTGGCCTCAAGTGATCCTCCTGCCTTGGCCTCCCAAAGTGCTGGGATTACAGGTATGAGTCACCGAAACTGGCCTAATTTTTTTTTAATTGAAATATAAACACATACTGAAAAGAACACAGATCATAAGCAGACAGCTCGATGATTTTCATAAACTCAATACCTCTGATAAGTGACATCCAGATCAAGAAACAGAACCTCACCCAGCACCCCAGGGGCTCCCCTCATGCTCTCTTCTGATCGCTACTTACAATATATCTTCTTGTTGTCTTCTTGATGAGATTCCGGGAGGCACCCTTGGAATTTGGAAGATGTATGGGAGACACACTGTTCTCCCTAACCACATTTGCAAAATATCATGTAATGGGGTCGACACACTAGAAATATTTACATAAATTGCTCGTTTCTTTTCTTTGTTTGAATTACTATTTACTCCTATGACACTGACCTTCTCTGGCCTTGTCATCCAATTACTGGATGTCTCTTACTTGTGGTCTACAGTTATTGTGCATTAACTATAACTATTCGTCAAAGATTCCAGGAAGGTCAAGAGCCTCTGGGTCAATAGAATATATGAGTTTGGGAGAGAAAAAAACCTGTTCTCTTTTCTGGGAAAATCTAAAGTATGACAACAAGATATGATTGGGTCTAGTGAAAAACATTGCTGCTAAAGTAGCAAATCAGCCAAGCCTCATTTTGGTACCTGACTTTTTTGCATTTGATGCTTTTCTCGTCTTTGTTCTATGTACTTGGGGGATCTGCTTCTCACTCAGAGGAAGTGGTGGTGGAGCACAGGACCAAGCCTAAGTCAGTTGGGGTACTGCCCTAGTTCCTGGACCAGAAGTGTACATGTATAAAGGAGGTTGGTTGTCAGCTTGCTGTAGGAGGGCGATGGGGCAGAAATATGTAGCTAGCTCTACTTAGTCCCACACAGGCATACAAGTACAGGTCCTAGAACTTTCCTTTCCCCAACATCTCTGCGTTCTCTGAGTATTCAATATTCAAGGAATCACCCTTTATTTTGGGGTGCGGGGAGGATTAGAATTGTCCTGACATGGGCAGTGTACTGAAGTAAAGTTTGATGAGCCCATCACAATCTTGATAGGTCCTGGGTGGGCTGTTGTTGACTGGATGTTTCCCAGCCTGGCGTAAGTAGTTTAGCAATGCCTTGCTGCTCAGCGCAGGTGGGTGGCACACTGCCCTGCCTGGACGGGCTCTGGCCTCTGCAACAGCTCCCCTGAGACTCAGCACCGTAGACTGAGGGTGTCGTCTGCCTGCATTTGGCTCTCCTTGACATTGACTCTGCACTCCTCCACATGGTGCTCTAGGTTGAGGAGCCTCCAGTCTCCTCTCTCCTCTGTCTTCTTGCCCTTTCAGCCAGAAAAACCTTCATGTTCTGCAGAGAAAGGAGGCCTCTTTCTGAACCTCTATTTTCCATCTAATTTAGTGAATGAACGTTATGCCCTGCTCCTTTCAAGCTTTGCCTTTTTGAGGGAAAAAAGCCTTCCTCTTTTCTCCTACAATGCCTGGCTCATACAAAACAAATGCTTCAGTTTTTACAGCTATGGTTTACAGATTTCAAGAGTCTCTTTTGGAAGTCAAAATGTGGACACTTGACTCTGCCTTAGAGAATTGTACTTAGGTGCAAGTACAAACTAAATACAAAAAGAATTTTCATATAAATGTGAAGTACTATTTCATGACACACATTATCTTTCTTCTCCAATCAGAGTGACACTCAGAATCCCAGCTGGTGTTGGGTTGTGAACCGGGAAGGATGTAGCCCAGGGTCTTGGCAGCCATCTTTTTTTATTCTTGGTACAGGCGGGATCTCACTGTTTGCCAGGCTGCTCTCGAATTCCTGGGCTCAAGCAATTCTCCCTGCTCTGCCTCCCAAAGTGCGGGTATTACAGGCGTAAGCCATCATGTCTGGCCTTTAGCAGCCGTCTTGCTATGTGGGGGTGAATTGGACAGTGAAGACACATGGGCCAAATGTGTTAGTCAGCTAGGGCTGCCATAACAAAGTGCAGCTTCAACAACAGAAATTTATCTCTTCACAGTTCTGGAGACTGGAAATCCAAGATGAAGGTGTTGGCAGGGTTGGTTTCTCCTGAGGCCGCTCTCCTTGGTTCATGGATGACCTTCTTCCAGTGTCTTCACACGGTCTTCCCTCTGTGCCTGTGTTCTCATCTCTTCTTATAAGGACATCAGTCATATTGGATTAGGACTCACCCCTAAAGACTTTATTTACATTCTTTTTATTTTTTATTTTTTTTTTTTGAGACAGAGTTTTGCTCTTGGTTTCCAGGCTGTAGTGCAATGGGGTGATCTTGGCTCACTGTAACCTCTGCCTCCTGGTTTCAAGCGATTCTCCTGCCTCAGCCTCCCAAGTAGCTGGGACTACAGGCATCCGCCACCAGGCTAATTTTTGTATTTTTAGTAGAGATGGGGTTTCACAACATTGGCCAGGCTTGTCTTGAACTCCTGACCTCAGGTGATCCATCCGCCTCGGCTTCCCAAAGTGTTGGGATTACAGGCGTGAGCTACCACACATGTCCTATTTTACCTTAATTACTTTTTCATAAAAGGCCCTATCCCCAAATACAGTCACATTCTGAGATATTGAGTAGCAGGACTTCCACAAATAAATTTTGAGGGGACAAAATTTAGCCCGTAACACTTTTCCAGATTTCTTTATTTCTTTTAACGATTTAATTTTAATTTACTTGTTTCTAATTTGTGTTCAAATTAGCACCATAAGGAAAGTTCATCTGTGTGCTTCCTGGCTCCCTGAGGCAACTGCAGTGAAATTGGCTCTTGCTGAATTGGCAACTGTCAGGTAATGCTGAAGAAGCCAAGATGGGGAGAGAGAAACCAGATCCTGCTTACATCAGCTGGGTCCATAACCAGCTGCACCTAAAGCCACTGCTTATTTACTTGAGCCATTAAAATCCCTATGGCTCAAGCCAGCTGGGACTGGGGTTTCAGTCGCTTGCAACTGAAAGAGTCCTAATGGGTATGCACACAGTAGCATTCTTCCCTCCCGCCCCACTTGAGGGTGCTAGAATTATTATTATTATTATTATTATTATTATTATTTTGAGACAAGGTCTCGCTCTGTCACCCAGGCTGGAGTGCAGTGGCACAACAGTCATGGCTCACTACAACCTCAACCTCCTGGGCTCAATTGACATTCCTACCTCAGCCTCCCAAGTAGCTGGGGCCACAGGTGTGCACTACCATGCCTAGCTAATTTTTGTATTTTTTGTAGATACGGGGTTTCATTGTGTTGTCCAGGCTGGTCTTGAACTCCTGGCCTACCTTGGCCTCCTAAAGTGCTGGGATTACAGGTGTAAATCACCCCTCCCAGCAGTTCTAGAATTATTTTTTTTCTAAGCTGAAAATAATTGCCTTTAAACATCTAAATAATTTAAATTATTGATACAAATATATAGCTGTTAATGCTTTTTATTGGTAAATACTTTCCCCCTAATGAACTGGACCTAGTTTGAGGGCATGTCTTAGTCCATTCAGGCTGCTATAAGTAAATGTGATAGACAGGGTAGCAGGGTAGCGTATGAACAACAAAAACTCATTTTTCACAGTTCTGGAGGTTGGACAGTCCAAGATAAAGGTGCTGATGGGTTTGGTGTCTGGTGAGGGCACACTTCATGGCTCAGTTTGTGTCTTCTCTTTGTCTTCACATGGTAAAAGGGGTGAGGGGTTTCTCTTATGTCTCTTCTTATAGCAGCACTAGTCCCATTCATGTGGGCTCCACCCTCTTGACCTAATCACCTCCCAAAGCCCCTGTCTCCTTCACATTGGGAGTTAGGGTTTCAACTCATGAATTTTGGGAAGACGTAAAACATTCAGATCTCAGCAGTGCCATTTGATGAGTTTTGATAGAGGAACACATTCATGAAACCATTACCACATTCCCAAGCAGTCCTGTATCTCAAAGGTCACTCTTATTTCTTCATATTCTTTATGTTACTTTTCATTTCCTGAAGCCAGAACTAAGAGAGAACTTATGTTTTCTCTTTGGCATCGGTTTTTACTGTTATTTTTGGAGAGTCAGCACTAACGCAATGGGAGAATGCACCCAAGGGGCAGCTTAAACCAAAGGTAAAGATAGGGAGTGAGAACAGATAACTTTTTTACTTTTATGTCTTAATTAGGTATCATTTACCAAGAGCATGCTACATGTTTGGAACTGTTCCAAGTCATGATTTATCTTGTTTACTCTTGAAAATAAGCACTTGGGGTAGGCACTCTTATGTCCAAATTTTACAGATTAGGAAACTCATAAATAGAGCAATCAGCTTGATCAAAGTTAAGTAGCTCATAAGTGGGCTAAATTCGTGTTATGGCTCAATCAGGTTCCTCCCAAATTCATATGTTGAAGTCCATAATTCTAGTACCTCAGAATGTAACTGCATTTGGAGATAAGGTCTTTAGAGGCAATTAAATTAAAATAAGGTGTTAGGGTGGGGCCCTATTCCAACAGGACTTCTGTCCTTATAAAAAGAGGGAGAGAACCAGGGGTGTGTATATGAACAGAGAAAAGTTCTTGTGAGGACACGGCGAGAAGATGGCCATTTGTAAGCTAAGGAGAGAGGCGTCAGGAGAATCCAATCCTGCCAACATCTTGATCTTGGACTTCTGGCCTCCGGAACTGGGAGAAAATTAATGTCTGTTGTGTAGACACTCAGTTCATGGTATTTTGTTATGGCAGCACAAGCAAACTAATACACATGGCCAAAAAGACTGCGCAGGTGTGATTCTGTTACAGATCTTGAGATGAGGCATGTCTTAGGCTGTCCTTGCATTGCTGTAAAGAAATACTGGTGACTGGGTAATTTGTAAAGAAAAGAGGTTTAGAGACGGGCCTGGTGGCTCACGCCTGTAATCCCAGCACTTTGGGAGGCCAAGGTGGGCAAATCACCTGAGGTCAGGAGTTCAAGACCAGTCTGGCCAACATGGTGAAACCCTATCCCTACTAAAAATACAAAAATTAGCTGGGCATGGTGGCACGTACCTGTAATCCCAATTACTTGGGAGGCTGAGGCAGAAGAATTGCTTGGACCTGGGAGACAAAGGTTGCAGTGAGCAAAGATCGTGCCACTGCACTCCAGCCTGGGCAACAGAGCCTCTGTCTTAAAAAAAAAAAAAAAGAAAAGAAGTTTAATTGGCTCACAGTTCTGCAGGCTGTACAGGAAGCATGGTACTGACATCATTTGGCTCTGGGCAGTTTCTGGGGAGGCCCAGGGAGCTTTTACACATGGCAGAAGGCTAAGTGGGAGCTTGTACCTCAATGGTGAAAGCAGGAGCAACAGAGAGAGTAGCGGGGGGAGAAGGTACCACACACTTTTAAATGGCCATATCTCTCAAGAAGTCACTATCACAAAGACAGTACCAAACTATGAGGGATCTGCCCCTGTGATCCAAACACCTCCCTGCCCACCCTCCCCTGCCCCACCCAGCCGTACCTTCAGCACTGGGGATTACAATTCAGCATGAGATTTGGGTGGGGACAGATATTCAGACTATATCAGGGAGATTCTCCTGCATTATCCAGATGGCTCCCATGTAATCCCAAGGGTCCTTAATTTTAATTTTTAATTTTAATTTTTGAGAGTCTCGCTCTGTCACTCAGGCTGGAGTGTAGAGGCATGATCTTGGCTCACTGCAACCTCTGCCTCCCAGGTTCAAGCAATTCTCATGCCTCAGCCTCCCGAGTAGCTGAGGTTACAGGAATGTACCACCATGCCTGGTTAATCTTTGTATTTTTGGTAGAGATAGGGTTTTGCCATATTGGCCAGACTGGTCTCAAACTCCTGACCTCAAGTGATCCACCCGCCTCAGTCTCCTGAAGTGCTGAGATTACAGGCATGAGCCACCGCGCCCAGCACAGGGTCCTTACAAGTGAAAGAGGGAGGCAGGAGAGTCCGAGTCAGAGAAGGAGACGTGACAATGGAAATGTCAGAGTGACGCAGCATGTGAAAGACTCCCCCGGCCTTTGCTGGCTTTGAAGATGAAAGAGAGCCAGGAGTAAGGAATGCAGCAGCCTTTAGAAGCTAGAAAAGGCCAGGACAGGGACACTTCCCTGGATTCCCCAGCAGGAATACAGTTCTGCTGACACCTTGATTTTAGCCCAGTGACAATATCAGACTTCTGACCCCTGCAACTGTAAGATCATACATTTGTGTCGTTTTAGCCACCAAGTTTGCAGGAGTTCGTTAGAGTAGCAAAATGAGACCAGTTCACATGGATTCTTTTTCACTTATAAAGAGACATTACAGTTCTAAATTTGAGAATCGCTACTCTAGGAGATTGACAACTATTATAAATGTTGTTGTAGGGGAGGAATTTAAGAATTAAGTGTTAGAAAGGATAAGTTGGATTGGAGTGTAAATTGGAAAAGTGAAGATTATAGACAGAGAGATTGTGCGGTGGCTCACATCTGTAATCCCAGCACTTTGGGAGGCCGAGGTGGATGGATCATGAAGTCGGAGATTAAGACCATCCTGGCCAACATGGTGAAACCCCATCTCTCCTAAAAATACAAAAATTAGCTGGGTGTGGTGACGTGCACCTATAGTCCCAGAAACTTGGGAGGCTGAGGCGGGAGAATCACTTGAACCCAGAGGCAGAAGTTGTAGTGAGCCAAGATCGTGCCACTGTACTCCAGCCTGGTGACAGAGTGAGTCTCCATCTCAGAAAAAAAAAAAAAAAAAAAGAGAAGCTATTGTAATAGTCCAAACAAGAGAAGAAGGGTATCTGAACTTGAGCAGGGCCAAGTTAAGTTTCGGGGTAAAGGATGTATTTGGTAGTTTTAGGAGGAAGAATCAACAATGCTTTTTAAAAAACAAGATAGGGTCTTGGATGATGTAGGGAGACCCCCTGAAACTATTGCTACAGAATAAAAGATGAAATGCTCCTGATTATTGTAAATACAAAGTTGTATGCAGGACTGTGTAAAGACAATTCCAGGTTGGACTGCCAGAATGAGCCAACAGCATGTGATGTACTTCCCCCTGCAGAGAGCCTATGAATGGATGTGCAGTCAGGGAGGTTTCACATCACCAAGATTCCTATCCCAGAAAAGCAGATGTTCATAACTCTGGGAATAGAATGTGACCCTTGTGGAGAGCCTATAAATGGACGCATGAGGGGCGCCTGTTCATATGGATAAGATAGGGCTGTAAATGCCCTCATCTTGCCACAGCTCTTCTAGGCCTCTTTAGGGTTAAGACATACTCCCTTCTGAGAATTTCTGGTCCAACCGGTTGTCTAGCTTCACATCCTGTTTCTATGGATTGTTTGTAACCAGTTTTTACTGCAACTGTTACTGCTGATTAATATCTTGCTAATCATAGGTTACGGAAAGACTGTGTTTCTGTTTTAAGGCTCTGTTAGAAATTACTGATGCACACACTGCGTTGTAAATTCTTACCTCTGTATACTGTACTTCTGCGTACAGATGTTATGTTAAAGAATTACGTCATGCCCATATGGCCATCTCACCTCATAATCAAATGACCCTAAATCCCTCACTAACTTACCCCTGCTCTCACTAAACTTAATAATAAATGCTGGCATATCCAGTGCATTGGTGGCATCGTGGGACCAGAAGGCGGTGACCCCCCTGGACCCAGCTTTCACTATCTTGGGTGTGTCTATTATTTTTCGACCTGACGATCCGCCTGGGAACAAAGAAAGAGCCCCATGGCATTGTGGGCTGCTGGCCAGATCCCGCAATAGGATGACATTCAAGTTTGTGGTTAGGAGAACTGGGTATGCTGTGGTACTAGTTTTGCTTGATGTCTAAATTGAAAACTGGCGTTTAGGGGAGGGAAGTTTGAGTTAGAAATAGACTTGACATCATTGGTGTAGACAAATATTGAGGCCACAGTTATGTATGAGATCTCTCAAAGACAAAAGGCAAAAGGAGGAAACAAATGGGCTGAGATTCAGGTTATCTACCTCATAATAACTTAGTTACCTTCCAAATTGTCTTCTGCAAACAGGAAATCTTCACTTAAATTAACTATTTATAGGGATAGAATCATTCCATTTATAGGGAAAGATCTATTGGCTAATGGGAACATTTGCCAATAGATCTTCAAAACTATGGGTGATCCAGGGTCTGTGTGATCAAATTTTGAAACTATTGCTACTGCTAGTATATTGAGGGGAAAAAGGAGACCATGTCTTAGTACATGAGGCATGCAGACACTTTACAGTTCTTAGTGGGGGTCATGTGGGACAGCCTGTGTATTACTATGTGAAGTTGCTGTCCCTATCTAATGAGTCAGCAAAATCGCTGTTATTTATTTAAACTTTTTTGAGAGGCAAGAGTCAATAATAATTGGAAAGCAGTACAAGTGTGAAGAACCAGCACTTGGGGGGAAAAGAATCCTCAAATGTGCCTGATCTTGTGGGTGAGTCATGGCTTCCAATATAGGTTACATGCGTTTGAAAGCAGAAATTGTGTCTTAAAAGCCTATGGATTTTTAAAATACAAAAAATTAGCCAGGCGCGGTGGCGGGCGCCTGTAGTCCTAGCTACTCAGGAGGCTGAGGCAGGAGAATGGCGTGAACCCAGGAGGCGAGCTTGCAGTGAGCCGAGATTGCGCCACTGCACTCCAGCCTGGGCAACAGCGTGAGTCTCCGTCTCAAAAAAAAAAAAAAAAAAAAAAAAAAAAAAAGCCTATGGATTTTTAAGCTACTCCCCTATGAATTATTTTGTGACATGGGCTCAGGTGTGTTATTCATTCATTAATGAGGAAATTTCCCAATTCCTGGTAGAATTTAATCAACAAGAGTTTTCGCAAGTCAGTCTCTTACACTGTTACTCAAACGTTTTATACCTGCTACCCTTGTGGGATAAAATGAGTGAAAAAGTACCACATACACACACACATAAAACAACAGAGTCAGAAACACCTGATTTTTCTTAGTCCAAGGGCTTGTTTTATTTTGGAACACTAGCGCTTACAGTTGTGATTTTCTTCTTCTTACAGTGAAACTGCCTCTGCAAAATTATAACTGAGGGAATTATGACAGTGAAAGAGATCAGACCTAACCGACTCCATCTTGCTCTTAACCTTTAAGCTGTCCTTGTTCATTTCTGGGCATAGGCTGAACTTACTTTGGGAAGTAATTCAGTTCATGGTTTGGCTCTGAAGCAAAATTGATAACAGCTCTTTCTGGAAAAGACTCCCTTCTTGCCTGGGGACCAGTCTGTCTTTGCAGGACTAACAAATTAACTACAAGATTAGAAATTGTGGTTTAGGTGTCAGACAGCCTTTGGCTCCAAGAGTCTGAACCTCCCCAAATTGCTCCTGGGGATAGCATCACTACCGCAAAACCTAAGGTCAGTGCTTGGGATAGTTTGCACACCCTGCACTGGATGGATCACCACCACCCAGACAGGTAATCTGACTGAACCAGTTCTGCCATCCCACCCAGGTACAGAAGACAGCAAGAAAACCTCACTTCAACCCCCTATGATTCCATCTCCAACCCAACTAATCAGCACTCCCTACTTCCCAAGCCCCTACCCACCAAATTAATCTTTGAAAACTCTGATCCCCTTCCAGGTTGGGAGACAGAGCGAGACTCCATGTCAAAAAAACAAAAGCAAAACAAACAAACAAACAAACCCTCCAATCCCCAATTTCAGTAACAATAAAACTCCAGTCTCCCTCACAGCCAGCTCTGCATGAATTACTCTTTCTCCACTGCAATTCCCCCTTCTTCTGTCTTGATAAATCAGCTCTGTCTAGGTGGTGGACAAGGTGAACCCATTGGGCGGTTACAATAGTTAGCAATTACATTTCCCATTTTGGAGGATGAAATGAAATCTGTTTTCCAATGCGTATTGTGTAGCGTACTAATTCTGTGGGATTCAGGGCTTATATAAAAAACTCTTCAGTCAAATAAGTTTGGGGAATACTGGTTTAAACAAAATTAAACTGTTTCCTCAGAGTCTGTGAAATGAGATCGTACCTTACATATCTCCAGGAAAAAATGGAGCTACATTTTCCAAACATATTTGACTTCAGCACCATAGTTTTTCTCCACTCTATCTTGTGGGGCTATTGTTTCATAGAAGGCTTTTCATTTGTTTTAAACATTGATATTGAGCATCTCATGTTCATGTTTAGCTAATGATTCCTGGGTATTTTATCTCCTAAACAAACTTGGGAATGACTGCTCTATGTCACCAGAAAAACCTGGGAGATTACCGAACAGTAGGCATAGTATGGCAAAGACTGCTGATTGTTCCTCAGAATCCATTCTCATCTTCTTCTTTTGATAATACTACTCCCAAATTTTAACAATGCACAGAAAATTCTTCCTTTCAGGCCTCCTTTGTAGAAGGCAAAAACATTGGATTCTGGAGGAACCCATATGAAAAATCTCTGTGTTACAACGTATTTTAAGCTTCACCTCTCCTATTTCTGTTGGCTGGAATGCAGTTGTGATGGTAGGAGCCAAAGAAGCCATACTGGGATAGGAGATGAAACCTGAAGCTGTGAATGGCAGAGAAATATGATAGAGATAGTCTGGGACCCTCAAGATTATGGAGCCACCGTATCTACCCTGAAGTGCCTACATAGTGTTTTAGATAAAAGAGAAATGTACCTAAATCTGGTCTAAGCCATTTTTAAGTTGTGGAGCCTTTGTTATAACCACTGAATTTATATCTTAACTCATCACTAGGCATGTGAATCAGGAAGAATGAGAAACATGTGAGGACGTGACAGCCCTGGGTGCTGAATGCACTCAGAACAGCTGTGGTTTGCTGGTTAAGATGCTGTTGGGGTGTTTTTATTTTGTGTTTACTATTACGCTGCTTTCTTATTGCCATCTTCCTTGTCAACAATGAACACGCTAGCTGTGATTTACCTTCCTGAAAGCTATTATTATGCTTATCAGAATAATTTATTTACATTATTTGATAGTTTTTTTTTCTTTAGAGTTCAAAGTGGAAATTTTGACATATCATCTTTTGCAGCAAATGAATTCTTTTTCTCAGACCAACTTTCAAAAGAAATACAGAATGTCCAGGAGGTGTGACAAACCTGAATTGTCATTTCTGTCTCCATGCCACCTGTGGCAGAAGGAGGTTCAATTCAGCAAGCATTTATTGGAAACCTACTGTATGCCCAGCTTTGTGCTAGATTCTGTGGTGATGACAGAAGACAAAGTCCCTGCTATTAAATAGACTACAGACTGGAGTTCTTGCCCTGCCTTTATGGGATATTTTTGGTTTGTTGGTTTTGCACAGATGTGCTACATAGGGCTCCCCTTTCCATGTGCAGTTTTACCAATATGGGACTTAATCAAAAAGTGCTGAACACCTACTGTAATGGAATGTTGCTACAGATACGGCTTTATAGCTACAAGAAACACGATCCTTTAAGACTAATTAAAAGAGCACATGTAGCAATGAGCAAACAGTATAACTGTGAAATTAAATGCTGCTGATTTAATAGTTGCAGGCATCCAGGTGCTCAGTTTTTGCCCAATGCATGACAGATTTCTTTTCTTTCTTTTTTTTTTTTTTTTTTTTTTGAGATGGAATTTCGCTCTGTTGCCCAGGCTGGAGTGCAGTGGCACGATCTCGGCTCACTGCAAGCTCCGCCTCCTGGGTTCAGGCCATTCTTCTGCCTCAGCCTCCCCAGCAGCTGGGAATACAGGTGCCCGCCACCACGTCTGGCTAACTTTTTTGTACTTTTAATAGAGATGGGGTTTCACTATGTTAACCAGGATGGTCTCGATTTCCTGACCTCGTGATCCGCCTGCCTCGGCCTCCCAATGTGCTGAGATTACAGGCGTGAGCCACCGCACCCAGTGACAGATTTTTAATAATCTCCATGGGAAAAATTTCTGTAGCACTCTGCCGAAAAATTAATTTCCTTATAGAGAAAAGAGGAAGAGTTAAGTGCGAGAGAAGATGAAGTGTATACAGTTGTGATGTGAAATGGAAAGGGTTTCCCCTCACACCTCCAGCTTCTGTTTTGGTGCATCCCATTTGTCATTTTCATTGTTTCCTAGGTTTGCAAAATCACAGTATCAAAGAACCTGCTTAGAGTGCCAGAAAAGAAAACACGGTAACCAGTTTTGATAAAGATAAATAAGCCCTTTGTCTAAATAACTTGCTTGTGTCTTCTGATGGTGCCTTTGTGATTTACTGAAATGTCTGCCCCAGCAGAAGACCCACATTTCCTAGATGAGGGAAGTCCCTGTGATATATCACCTGGAGAGAGAAACAATCACAGATTCTTCTCCATAGTCACTTACACCTCCTAGTTTTCTTTAGTCCCCAGGCATCCCATGCTTTTAAGGCAATTTTTGTCATTATTCACAGCATCGCTACAGATGTGTGGAGTTCCAGTATTTGGATAGCACAGGAGTGAAAATGATGGCAGAATTTGTTGAGGCCAAAGCTAAGCCTTAATAATTGTCTTGATTGGGCATAGTGGCTCATGCCTGTAATCCCAGCACTCAGGGAGGCTGAGGTGGGAGGATTGTTTGAGTCCAGGAGTTTGAGACTAGGTTGGACAACATAGTGAGACCCCCATATCTACAATCAAGAAAGGAAGGAAGGAAGGAAGGAAGGAAGGAAGGAAGGAAGGAAGGAAGGAAGGAAAGAAGGAAGAATTAGCCAGGTGTGGTGGCATGAGCCTGTAGTCCTAGCTACTCAGGCAGCTGAGATGGGAGGATTGCTTGAGCCCAGAAGGTCAAGGTTGCAGTGAGCCATGATCATGCCACTGTACTGTGGCCTGAGCAAGAGGGTGAGACCCTGTCTCTAAAACAAAACAAAAAACAAACCCCAAACTGTCTTTTGTGTACCCCC
The DNA here is from genome assembly GCF_024542745.1 of Macaca thibetana thibetana. Taxonomy (NCBI): domain Eukaryota; kingdom Metazoa; phylum Chordata; class Mammalia; order Primates; family Cercopithecidae; genus Macaca; species Macaca thibetana. The sequence goes on from NC_065585.1 coordinate 118,470,234, forward strand.
AGTAGAAAGAGTACTGGCAACCAAGTAGAGAAAGATAAATGGAGCATGACTGGAGGCAGAAGGTTTATGAGGGGAGGTGTGGAAAGAAAAGACTCTGAGTGCCTCCACGATGTACTTCCCTTTTCTTCTCGTTTCATCCTCACTACAAGGTAGGCACAATTATTCTGTGGAAAAGAAAATTGAGACTTAGGGAGATTAAATAATTTACCCAACTGGACAGCTGGATTCAGTCTTTCATCCGTCTACAGTTGTGGACAAAGAACAAATCAGAAGTGACCTGTGTGATCTAAAACACGGAGGGCATTTTCCTAAATGTCCTGTACTGTTTGTTTACAGACTCTGGGGCCTTCTCAAACAATGGGCTGTAGAGTGGGAACCCATGTCATAACTGAAATAAAATTTTCTGGTGACTTAATGGATGGCAGATCACATCAGACTGTTTTTGGTTTAGGGGAAAATGTGATATTTCCTGCACACTGATGTTATGGACTGCAATTCATATGTGCCATACATGTAAATTGACCCAGTGCGTTATAGTCATTGTGAATATTAACATTATGTGGATGCCACCCTCAGAGAATAGCTTGTCTTTGTTTTGTCAGCTCTAAGATCATGCATTAGAGGCATCCAAACCCACGGCAGAACCTCTGACTTCTCTGCATTCTTTTTAGCTGACTCATGGTGCAATTCTCTGTCATCTCAGCCATTTTCAAGGCAGGAACTGGTGCAGAGAATAAAATATTTTAACACAGACATTCAAGACACCCTTAAGAGTAAGATCAGCAAGCTGACAGTTCAATGGAGATGTACATATCTGAATTGTTGCCTTGACCTTCACCATGAAAGGTGAGCACCACACACAGCAGTAAGGGCTTTAAGTCTGCAATAAGCTTTAACAGGGCAGGGCTTGTGTCCTGCAGACAAAAATTCTCAAAGGAAAACAAAAATCCTCTGAGAAAAAAATATTCCTGTAATCACAGATGGTGTGGTATATTTGCTCAACCTCAGGGTGGGAACATTCTGTTTCTCTCTGGGAGGGAATGCAGATATCTAATAATAATGAAGATGAATGAAGATTCCTGAGATTCCTTGTTTCAGGGAATAAATCATTTGCTCCTCTTGTTCTATTTTCAGGAAATTGTTTGGGAGCAGGCTGCTTCCTGCTACAATTGCCAGTAGTGGGCAGACAGAGAGAAGGAAAGGCGAAGGCTAGGGGGAGAAAGAAACCGCTCAGCCGCCCCCCTTGCCGCATGCTTCAGAGCCGTACAAGTATTCCAAATATGGGAAGCGAAGAGTTTCTCTTCCTTACTCTTGGTAGTGACTTAAAATCCTCTTTTCTACTTTTTCTGGGGGCAGGGAGGGTGAATGTTTGGCCTGTGAAAAATTGCAGCAGGCTGGAAAAAATTTTGTTCTTTTGATTCTCAGATAGAGTGTTTTGAAGTTAGCACTGCAAATGTGTTCAAATAATAGGCACATTAGGACCTCGATGATGGAAGAGTTGAAAACAATCTGGTGGCCCCGTTCTGTGTGGGATTGAGGTTAGATGGTAGAGCACGGTGCTGGCTGTAGGACTAGATTGGACTACATCTAGGCAGACCTCAGGGGTTGAGGAGTGAGAGTGTGGCAGCCGTGAAGGGAGACAAGGAATTTGGGTGAATTCTTGAGCAATTCAAACCCTGGTAGCTTCAAAGAGCATCAACAACTTCCCACTAACTAGCTTTGCTGGCAATTTGTTACTTCTGAGACTCAAAACCATCCACATCAACAACTTGTTGACTATATAAGCATCACTGTATTATTTGGCCATCTTCACTAACATGACTTTACTCTCATGCTGTCTTCACTGATGTGCCTTACTATTTCAGTGAAGTGGATCAGCATATAACATCCCAAACTATGCCACTTGGGCATAAAGATTGCTTTGAGCTGAAGTCAATTAAGTAGTAAGTACACAAGGAGCTCTCTCTCTGTCCTCCCCTATCTTTCTAGAAGTGGGGGATAAACTTCCCTTTGTGAAGTTCTTCCCCCTCCACTCTCACATACAAGAGGAGGAAAAACAACCATTATCCCTGGAGACAGAAATTTGGTACCAACATGGGTCTGTACATACAAACCTTATTAAAACTGCCCTTATTTTTCACTAGACTGCTCCTCCTTCCTACCATTTACTATTCCAAGAAGCCAAAACCTCTTTTCCTTCATGTTACCATTTCACCACAATTTATTACCCTTTGTTAAAATGGTATATAACCATCCAGCTGTAACCACTTTTTTGGGCCTTCACTTCTTTCTGTGAAGGTCTTTGTGCATATAAAGATTAAAATATTAACAACAACAACAAAAGTATGCCTTTCTCCTGTTAACCTGTCTTTTCTTTTATCAGTTTAATTAGCAGGCCTCAGAAACGGAATGTAAGAGGATAGAGGGGAAAGATTTATCTCCCCTCTACTGGAAACTCTTGCCCAATAAGAAGAAAATTGCTAACAACTTTATTATTTTCTTCAGGAACTTCCTGAAAAGCTCATTTAAGTGAACATCAGACTGTTCCATCTTTTAATAGATAGCATCAGATATCTGCTTACTGTACAAGTCTCTTAAAAACCTTCATCTGAAAACCCTCTTCTTATGTCCACTAATCCTAATAACTATATGATAACTACTGTCCTAAAAATAACCTGCATTAAAAGACCCACCTTGGCCAGGCACAGTGGTTCATGCCTGTAATCCCAGCACTTTGGGAGGCCGAGGTGAGTGGATCACTTGAGGTCAGTAGTTCTAGAGCAGCCTGAACAACAAGGTGAAACCCCATCTCTACAAAAAATAGAAAAATTAGCTGGGTGTGGTGGTGCTTGCCCATAATCCCAGCTACCTGGGAGGCTGAGGCAGGAGAATTGCTTGACCCTGGGAGGCGAAGGTTGCCGTGAGCAGAGATCGTGTGACTGCATCCAGCCTGGGTGGCAGAGTGAGTGAGACTGCATCTCAAAAAAAAAAAAAAAAAAAAAAAAAAAAAAAAAAAGGCTCACCTTAAACCAAACTGCCAAATCTCATATATATTCTGACTTTGCCCCATCCTCTGAGATGCTATGTAGGCTCTATCAAAATAGTACTCTCCCTCACCAGTGGACTTAGCTTTGTCTCATCAACGAGTTGTCCAGGTGGTGGTTTCACAAGCCAGCAATCTCCTTGATCTCTTAAAAGCATCTGCTTACTCTTTTTTTTTTTTTTTTTTCCTTGAGATGGAGTCTTGCTCTGTCGCCCAGGCTGGAGTGCACTGGTGTGATCTCAGCTCACTGCAACCTCCGCCTCCTGGGGTTCAAGTGATTCTCCTGCCTCAGCCTCCCGAGTAGCTGGGATTACAGGAGCCCACCACCACACCCGGCTAATTTTTGTATTTTTAGTAGAGATGGGGTTTCACCACGTGTTGGTCAGGCTGGTCTCAAACTCCTGACCTTGTGATCTGCTTGCCTTGGCCGTCCAAAATGCTGGGATTACAGGCATGAGCCACTGTGACCGGCCTGATTATTTCTTTTTATCTCAAAACTCTCTTAGCTCTTGGGATCCTACACCGTTCTGGTCTCTTTCTACCCAGAGGGTATCTCATTTTCAAGACTCTCGGTGAACATTTCCACAGAGATAACAGTAAAATCATGTCTTCCTCAGGATTTGTTTCTACTTTTCCCTAAAGTGAAATGTTTCTTCTTAGTTTTTTTTTAAGTTTGAATGTTTTTTATTTAACTGAATATATAAAAAATAGTATCTTTCCACATGTAATCAATATTATTTATGAAATATTTTGCTTATGTTATTGCTATTATTTTTGAAGATTCTTTAAGATTTTTTTATTTTTAATTTTGTGAATACATAGTAGGTGTATATATTTATTGGGTAAGTGAAATGTTTTGATGCAGGCATGCAATGTATAATAATTACATCATAGAGAATGAGAATTACACCCCCTCAAGCATTTATCCTTTGTGTTGCAAACAATCCAGTTATATTCTTTTAGTTATTTTAAAATGTACAATTAAGTTATTACTATAGTCAACCTGTTGTGCTATCAAATAGTAAGTCTTACTCATTCTATTTTTTTTTTTTACCCATTAACATTAACTATCCCCACTCACCCTCACCTCGTACTACCCTTCCCAGCCTCTGGTAACCATCCTTCTACTCTCTGTGTTCATGAATTCAACTGTTATGATTTTTATATCCCACAAGTAAGTGAGAACATGTGATGCTTGTCTTTCCATGCCTTGCTTATTTCACTTAACATAATGATCTCTAGCTCCATCCATGTTGTTGCAAATGACAGGATCTCATTCTTTTTTTGGCTGAGTAATACTCCATTGTATATTTGTACCACATTTTCTATATGCATTCATCTATTGGTAAACACTTAGATTGCTTCCAAATCTTGGCTATAGTGAACAGTGCTGCAGCAAACATAGGAGTGCAGCTATCTCTTTGTCATACTGATTTCCTTTCTTTCAGGTCTCTACCCAGCGAGGGAAGTGCTGTATTCCCCCATATGATAGCTCTGTTTTTAGTTTTTAGAAGAAGCTCCAAAGTGTTCTCCATAGTGGTTGTACGAATTTACATTCTCACCAAGTGTATGAAGGTTCTGAAAGGCTTCCTCTTGAATATTTCCTTGTCATTACAACCTCAACAGGTTCCTGACTTTCCTTTCTTTCCTTTCCTTTCTTTCCTTTCCTTTCCCTCCCCTCCCCTCCCCTCCCCTCCCCTCCCCTCCCCTCCCCTCCCCTCCCCTCCCTTTCCTTTCCTTTCCTTTCCTTTCCTTTCCCTTTCCTTTCCTTTCCTTTCCTTTCCTTTCCTTTCCTTTCCTTTCCTTTCCTTTCCTTTCCTTTCCTTTCCTTTCCTTTCCTTTCCTTTCCTCTTTTCTTTCTCATTTCTGATGACAACAATATGAGATAGTCAAATTTAAAACATTTTTATTATCTTTGGTTCATTTCTTCCCTTTGTTGCCTACAAGTAATCAGTCACTAAATCCTATTAATTTACCCAGAAACATTTTAATTGATCCCTGCCTTTGTATTCTTTCCACTGTTAGCTCAGTCTGGGTTTTTATCTTGTGATCCATAAACTTTATTGTGCGTATAGACTCCTTTGAGGTTTTATTAAAATTTATGAATCTTTTTTTCCCCAGAAAAATGTAATTGTGCATAGGCATACAAAATTTTGAGTGTATCAGGAGATTTGCAGAAGCCCTGAAGTCCAAACTCTTATACAATTGATTCTGGCTGTCTGTAATATCAGCTTTCTCATTCCATCCATGTGGCACCCATGCTAATCTTTTTTAATGTCATCCCCTATAAAAGACAGCTAATGACTTCTTATAAACTTCAGAAGAAAATCTGAGGCTCAGTCGGGCATTCCAAAAGCCTTTCCCAGTCCTATAAAAGAAACTCAAACTGCCTTTTCAGTTTTACCTCCTCAAACGCAGAAGAAAAATAAACCTAATAATAACAAGAATAATAAATAACACATATACTCAGTTGAGCACTTACCATGTGCAAGGATGCTCTGCTGGGTGCAGAGGTTGCAGGGACTCCCTTACTTTAAGCTCCTCCAACCCCTTACATTGCACAGCTGGTCTCCTTATTGTCTGTGTGACATTGGTGGGGAGTTGGGAAGGAGGAAGGAAGTATGTGGGCTTTGGACCTAAGCAGACTGGGGAGTGAAAAATCTATATTCTCCCAATCTGACTTCTGAACCTTACTCCTCCTGAAAAATGGGAATAACAGTAACTACTCACAGAGTTGTGATGAAAATTACCTAAAACAACACAAATACCTAGAAGAAAGCCTGACACCTAGGAGTCGCTCTACCTGTCATAGCTGTTTCCAAGCTCAATATATAATTTGAATGTCTTCTAATCTAATAAACAATTGCTGAGGTTTTCCACCAGGTGAAGCCTTCAGTAGAAGACACTTCTCTAATAATTGGCCTGACCGAGGAGCAAATCACTGAATGCCTTCAAAGGCCAACTTACATCTTTGTGTTTGTGAGTGGACCCCATATTGTGCCTTCTGTTAGGGTAAGGGGTAAGCAGTGACCCCGCCGACAAGCCTCTGTCCTTTTCAGCATGTGAGCTCTTCCCATGTTGAACACAGAAAACCTTAGATAATTCTACAGATGGTCTCAGGACAGAGCCCATGAGTTCAGAGACCATTGGCTGAAAAAGTCCTAACAAGTAACCAGGAGTAACTTCATTACTTAGTGCAGGTTTCTCAATGATAAAAACATGTTGATGTTTTTTATTCACATTCACTGATTTAATTAAGGGGGTGGAATTTTATTTTCCCCATCAGCAGAGGATGAGTAAGGAGCAATGAGAAACTGAGGTATTTTAAGTTACCTTTTTTAACCTATAATTTATAACGAATTAAAGAGCAATATGTCTTTAATGAACACGAAAACTATGCTAGGTACTCTACTTGAGGGAGAGGTCTGGAGGGACTCTTCGAAAGGGGAGTTTTAGGGAGAAAAAGAGGTGGGGGGAGGTTTAGCTGAACCAAAAATGTATTATAATTTTACTGGGGAGACAGAATTTATTTCTGAAGTAATTAGATCATAATTATATTTTAAACCAAAGATTCTTAGAAGGACCTTGCAATATAATTGACTTTCTATTATTTTCGTTTATGGAATTTAGAACATTATTTTGAGATGGGATTCATAGGCTTCTTTAAACGACTGAAAAAAGAGAGGAAAAAAAACTAAGAAAGGTTAAAAATTTCGTCATAGCTTGAAGCCTTCACTTTAGTATGGGTTCAAGGTTGCTCTTCTGGGGAAGGCTTTTCAGCCATTCTTAGGCACGTGGAAGAAAGGCGTGGGCTGGGAGGGTCTCATTATTCCTTTCTTTTGAAGCCAGGATCCACTTATACTGAAATCTGTTTCCTCGGGTCTCCCAGGCTGAAACCCTGACATAGGTAGGTGGAGGTTCCTACCAGCAGCCGCAGCATCTGCAGAGGAACAGTGTCCCCTCGTACTGCACCCAGAATCTGAGCACCGCAGAATCAGTTGTACCCCTTTTGGCCCGGATCAAAACCTGTGTGGTAGGACCGTGCTGTTGGAGCAGCAGCTTGAGCTGGGGCCTCCCTGGAAAATGGAGATAGAATAGAGCACACCCTTCCTCAGTTATTCAGGGGCAGCTGCTGAGATGGGGGCCGGTCTCTGTCCCCCACGCCCCCACCTCACAGCAGGAGGAAGCAAGGGCAAAGAAAGAAGTGGGGAAATGACTCTGCCCGCCACAGCCAAGGACTACTGAGTTTGAAGGCCTGCCTCCACCTCTGCCCATTCCCACTTCCATGCTCAGAAAAGACAGAAGAAAGACAAAAAAAAAAAAAAAAAAAAGCTCTGACTGTCTCCTCTGATCACTGCAGAATTGGTGAATTGGCAGGAACTTTCCCTGTTGTCAGCAGGAGAGAGCCTTTCCTAATCCATCACAACCTTCAGATAACCTGATTCATGCCCTACAACAGTGTCATCCTGTCTGGTGGCAAGTGGATTTCAATTTCCTTTACTCGCACTGCATTTTAAAATAAAATGCTTGTGACAGTGGAGGCAGACTGTCTCTCCCATCTCCCCCCAGACAGAGCCATTGCAAATGCCAGGGCCACTGCATTCATGTCACCCTTGCTGGGTCGTTTTGTGTCCTTGAGTTGAGGTTTGCTGTCCTCCCTGTGGGCTTGGCTGTCTATTCTGATCAGGATAAAGTCAAGTGGTGTTACTGAATATGCCATCTGAGGGCTAGGGGAGTTGCTTTACCTGGGCTCCTCTGGCTATGGACCGATGACCACACTTACCTCCTGAGATGTCTCTGAATATTCGAAACAAAGTATCCATCCCCACTTGCTGTGACTGTCCTGGGTGTCAGGGTGTCTTCAAGGACTGGCGAAGCCCCAGTCACCTCCTAACTTATGTCTACAGTGTTCACCATCCTAACATCAGAGCTGGGGTCAACTCTAATCAGGTTCAGAGGCAGATACTGATCAATCCCTGGTGACCACTGCCTTCTCCTGGGTTAGCCAAGTGAGCATGACTAGGCACGTGCAATTCTTATACATTCACCTTGGGGAGCTGAGTTGTAATATTTGAGCATTTATATGCCAGATCCTTTTTAACTTCTCATATTAAACGCTGAGTCTGACCATGGTACAACAGTTAAAATCCCGTAAGGGCATTCTACCCTACCTGTAGTTCAAATCCCAGCTCTTTCCCTTATTCACCATATTAACTGGTTGAGTCACCTAATGGCTATGTCTCCATTTCCTCCTCTGTAAAAACAAAGGCAAATCGTTTATTATCAGGGTACTGGGAGGCAAAAGGAGGAGGCATATCTGAGAACACTCACAGTGTCCAGTATACAGAGTATCTTAGATGTCAGCCCCTTTACTGCCCACCAGCCTACAACCACGCTATAAATCCATGACAATTTTAGGAGAACAGGGTAGAAAAGAAGGTCATGCCACATTCCTGATTCAGAAGACACTATAAAAAAAAACAAACAAAACAACCTTAGCTCTAAAGACAATAGACAATACACTGGAAGAATTTTACTCTTGTTATTTGTCACTTTTATTGCCACAATTTATATGTCATATAAATATTTTTTAAAACATATGCTATACTAATCATTATATTGATCCAATGAAGTTGTGCACAATCAGCTGTATTATGATGGTCTAAACTGACTCTAAGTTCAAATAGACCACTATCTTAGTAAGCTTTCAACTTGTATGTCTAAGGTATTATTGTATTCATCAAAAAGATATAGTATATATTTCCTTTCTTGCATAGTTCTCTCAAGGTGTAATAGGCAGTAAAGTAATACACAGCAACCTACCTGAGTCCACCAATATTTTCTTTTCAAACCAGTTTAGAAGGAAATAAGACATTATCTTGATCTGCTCAATCTCTACATTATGTATGTGAACCTAGAATGGTTAAGCTTCTCAACGTCAGGCTAAGGGCAAAGACAAAACCAAAATCTAGTTTTCCTGAAGACAGAACTCAATAATCTCTCCTCAGCAGACTTGGAAGATCACACTCGAACTTACTGTTCTACCACTTGGGCATGTGAACTTGGTGTAGAAAGATATTCGTACGTCTTCCAGCAGTTTTGGTCCACGAAACAAGCCTACCAGGTTGTGCAAGGCCTGTGCTTAGTGCTTTGCCGTGATGCAATTTGACCATTAGGTGGCAGGAGCCTCCAAAGAGAGAAAATTTAAGTTGGGGAAAAAAAAGGCATTGAGTACGTCTGTGCAAATACTGCATGTATGTGCAAGCATATTAAGTCCCCTCACTTTTTTTTTTTTTTTTTTAGTATATGTGCTGCCAAAGTGAACACAAAGTCCCCTCACTCTTTTGACTCTTATTCTAAGGGCACTGTAACTAACCACTTATAGAAGGAATCCTATGAGGACAAATTCTCCAATAAAGCAAAAGTTGATGGAACGCTCACCTTTTTTCCCTCTCTGCCTAGTGCTCTGCTTCCCCCATAAAGAAATAAGTGGGAGGGAAATATATATCGAGCACCCTGCAATGGGCTGGAACATTCAGCTCTTCTATGACGATTTAGCTCAACAAGCCAAATTACGATCCAACAGGAGCAGGAACATATTATTATCTTTGTTTCCTTTTTTGGACCTTTCGCTTAGGGTATAAGATGCTGTAAAGTAATATATAGCTGCCTCCATGGGGCTATCGCAGAGACCTGCTATTTTAAACCACCTAATTGGGTTTGTCATCTTTGTTAGTAAGATCTGGAAGGTGGGAAGTTTAAGAGGAGACGGAAGACACTTAATTGGTGCTGTGTTCTATATATCTTTATGTAACTGCAGGCTCTTGAAAAAGGGGGAAAATCTTATATAAAGTACTTGAGGAAGTCTAATCAAGGGAGGATGCAGGCAAATGCTCCAATGGCACACAAATTCTGCTAGGAGTGTCACTGACGTGGCCATGACCATGAACGAAAACCTTTTTCTAACAGGCTCATGTGGTCTCATGTTCTTGATGAGTCACAGTCCTCAAATGAGTGAAGTTTTTGCTATAACAAGGTTAAATAAACCCTCGCAAAATAGCACAATCAGAGCAGAGAAAATTTCCCAAAGTGTGAAAAATGCAAAAAGTGGAAAAAAAAAAAAAAAAAAAAACCATCTGCATTCAGAGCTTAAGCTTCAAAATTCTGTAAAAGCCCAATGTTGTATGTATCTGGAAGCATCTCTGACCTAAGCTTTAGAAATTGCTTATTCCTCTTAGGTGCTTTGTCTCTAATGAATTATTGAACATCTGTTGGGAGCCTTGTTTTAAAAAAAGCAGTTTGTGCTATTTCTCTCTTGTGTATTAATCTGTAGACACCAGGAGGTCATGGTGTCATCACCGAAGCCAAGTAGCTCATGGGTGGCTCTGTTGGTTGGTCTCTGCAGGGGTGGCACCTCAGGCACTGGGTTCAGCCCAGGCACTGGGACAGCCTCCGCCCAGCCTGGGGCTGCTGCCGCCCAGAGCTCACTGCAGTAGAGACTGCAGCAGCGGCCTGGCACGCCCTGTTAAAGTCGCAGTGCTGAATTCCCTCCAGCCAAACTCCATCTTTGGCTGTGCCTGGGGAGGCTCTGGCACCATGGGAAGAAGGGCTGGTTTTCAGTAAGGGGTACCCTTAAATCTCAGGAGGATTCCAACCTCCAGGGCTGTAAAGCGTATAGGGCAGAAAGAGGGTATTTTTAGGTTACATTTCTTCTTGGAAATCTTAGATTTGTGACTGCTGAAAACTCAGTCTTATTTCCAAGGGGAAATGCCTTTCAACTTTCCACCTGCGTATATTCGAGCTCATTTTAAACTTTCTGAGAATCTCTGCCAACCGCTGTATTCCCTGCGCTAGTGACCACCGGGTCCCAGTGAAGTTGTCTGTAAAAGGGATAGTGAGATCCTGGCGTTTTTGCACAACCTGCATCCTAAGAGAGGCTCGGGCAGTCCTCTTTATCCTCACAGGGCTCTTCTTCTCAGGCTGCCCTAAGCTCATCCTACCTGCTGTCTGCTTTCAGAGCATCTGGTAAACCTGTTCACAACAAAGCAGCGGGAACTTGAGTTATTCTTCCTGGGGGTACTTCTATTGTAAAAGACACAAAAACCTGGAAACCGTTTTTCTATCTCTCAGTAGTTAAATAAAGATGGTCTATTTATGCAGTGGAATTTGATAGAAGCAGGTCTACATTTGCTGATGTGGAGTGTTTACAAGAAGCAGGGAGCCAAGCAGGACCGCAGCTGGTGTTACACGCGTAGTCTAAGCAGATACGCTTTTGTGGACATTGGGTAGGTGGGAAAGGCAGGTGTCAAACCTTACAGAGATTCAACAAGACAGAGGGAAGAGCATACATATGCAGGGTGAAAAGTGGAAAGAGAGCCCGGCATACTGGGAAACAGCAGAAACTTTGGTGCAGAAGGAGGTTAGGGAGGGCACAGGTGGTGGCATGGAGGCGAGGCTTTGCAGGGTCTGAGTTTGAGGCTTGCAGCGTCTGGGTTTGAGGTTTTGCAGGGTCTGGGTCTGAAGGTATTGAGCTCCTCCTGGTGGAGCAGCTGCCTGCTGCTCCCTCTGAGAAGAGCAGAGAGCTTAGCTCCTGGAAGAGGGGCTAGGAAGTCACAGACCCAAAGTGGCTCAGGTTCCAGGCACTTTGATTAAGGACATGTGTTTTCTTAAAGCCCAAATACAATTAGGATGGTCAATAAACCTCTGTCCAGAGCCGTGTGGTCAGAACTAAAGGAAACATTAAACTGAGTAAGATGCTGCTACTGCCTTCCAGCCAGACAGATCCACAATAATGGCCAGCACTTATGTAGTGCTGACTGTGCGGCTAGACCTGTTTTAAGGATGAAATTAACTCATATATTAGTATATTACCTCATTAAATCCTCATAATAGCCACATATAAAATGGATTAGTATTATTCCCATTTTGCAGATGAGGTGAATGAAGCACAGAGAGGTTAAGTAATTTGCTCAAGGTCACACAGCTAGCAAGTGCCAAATTGGGATTCAAACTCCGGGAATCTGGCACCAGACTAGAATCTACTTAACCACTATGGAATCCTGTCTCCATATGAATAAATAGACTTTGATGTGGAAGAGAGTAAATGCCAGGAGAAATTAAAGTCCTACGAGAAGCCAAGGAGGAGAGAAATTACGTCCAACTGAAGAAGATTTTTTTAAAGTTAGCATTTGAAATGTTTCCCAAAGAATAGAAGGCCTTTCTGCGAGCAAGTTCAAGGGAGGATATTCCAAATGGAGGTAAATAATGTATGCAAATGAATCCTCCTGCTATCCTCAGATATTACCATCTAAGTCTGATTTGTTTGCTATGAGAGTACTGATTTTTTTCTATTCCCTTTTTAATTATTATTTTAAATTTTTTATTCATGTACTTCCCAGGAACTGGATCCTCTTCCCTTTTTATCTCATTCATTCATTCATTTCATTCATTCATTCATTCATTGTCTTCATTCATTCATACAATATATTTGAGCGTTTACCATGTGCCAAGTATTCCCCTGGGCTGGACATTCACAATGCAAGGAGAGCCTTTACCTACATTTTCCTCTGAAAACAAAAATAAATACTTCAGTGTTTCCTCCCCAGTTAGCATAAAAGTAGACTTTCTGCAGCACCCCTTGCCCCGACTTTAGTAAGGAGGGCTTCCAAGTTGAGAAGAAGAAAGAAAAAAGCTGAATTTAGGAGAGAAAAAGGGAAGGACAAAAAGCATTCCTGACTTGGCTATGTTGGCTTTCAATTCCCTTGCAGTGCCAAGAAGCTGGGAGATTAGAGATCGCTTCAGGGGACCCTTGTCACTGAGTACCTGGAAGAGGAATGCTGATTTTTTTTTTTTAATGCAGTTACTGAAAATGAGAGTGTAGCTCTGCGTGTATTCACTGTGTGGCCTGGGCAAGCACGAAGCCCCTGGATGCCTCACTTAACTCATCCGTAAAATGAAGTTAATGATAACACATAGGCTGACAGCACTGTTTGCCGAACCAAATAAGACAATACCCATAAAGCGCTTGCACAGTGCCCAGCATGGGGCGATTTGATAGAAGAGAGGCTAGAGAGGCTCCTGCAAGGGAGAGGTGAAGGATGCTGAGTTCAACTTTCACTTCACGGACTACATAGTTTTGCCAGTTGGGCTCCACATATAACCACAGTGTGCTCCAATAAGAAGACGCTATGAGACGGGGCAGGTGCACTGGGCTTCTGACCCCCTGCCCTGCTGTGTGAGTTTAGCCAGTCCCCTAATTTCTCTGAGCCCAGTTCCCTCTCATGCAAAAACAAGGGTAATAATACTTCTCTGGCCAAATAATTGTGAGGACTTAAATGAGAAACATGCACACATGTGCTAGCAGTTGCCAGGCACCCAAGAAGAATTCAATTCATACCAGTCCTCTTCCTTTCTGACCCCAGACCAGGGCCATAAAGAGGGTGGAAGCGGTCACTCGCCTAGAATCTTCTTCCCAAGAGTGGGGCGGGGTTACTGCAGCAGCCCTGGGAAGTTCCAGCAGCAATCTCAGCCCTGGCGCGTTAGGACGGGCAGCCGTGGTTTCAGATACTCCTCGGATGGAGAATCGTTTTGGGGAGGAAGGGAGGCAGTCGTGGAAACCCAGAAAAGCACTTTTTGAAGAGTGTGGGGGCTGAGGAAGGGTGTAGTCACTGCAGTTGTCTGCGTCAGGAGCATCGGCAGAGAGGAGAGGCAGCACTGGCTGGGCATCAGCTTACAGCAAGTGCAGAAGACTGGCCTGTGACCGATCTGGAGAGGAGATTGCAGGCCCCTGCTGTCAGGGGAAGAAAGGCCTTAGGAAAGTACAAGAAAGAGCCACCTAGGAAGGGGAAGATGCATTCAGAAGGCAGAGGGACAGCACATTTGCCCCTTGAGGAAAGAGAAAAGTGCGCCTGGGTATGAATATAACATTCTGCAGAGAGGTGAAAACCTTTTAGGTGCAGACGGGCGTGGTGTCGGGTTCCAATTCAGCTTCTTACCAGCCCCGTAACCTTGGACAGTTCTCTTTACTGCTCTGAGCTTGCATAAAATGAGGATCACACCCAGTCGAGGAGTTGATAAGTTGTTTTTTTTTTTTTTTTTTTTTTAAGGGGATGAAATGAAATAACCTGCACTCAAGTTTCTGTTACGGTTACAGGTGCTACAGCGCTTGGCATGTAGTAGTCACTCAATAAATGAGAGTTACCAGTAGAAGGGTTGTTATTTCTACTATTAGACATTCAGTACTAGTGCACCTCCATTTACAAAAATTACCTGCTTTTCTCAGGCTATGAATTCTTAGAGGATAGGGAACGTATGTGATAGAAGCACAAACAGATATTTTGATTGCTGAATAAAGGAAGAGGTTGGTTCTCAAAAAGCATAGTAGGCTGGGTTTAGTGGTTCACGCCTGTAATCCAAATACTTTGGGAGGCTGAGGCAGGAGGATTGCTTGAAGCCAGGAGTTCAAGACCAGCATGGGCAATATAAAAAATAAAAAGAATTAACTGGGTGTGCTGGTGCATGCCTGTGATCCCAGCTACTTGAGAGGCTGAGGTGGGATAATTGCTTGAGCTCAGGAGGTTGAGGCTGCAGCGCACCATGATTGTGCCACTGCATTCCAGCCTGGGTGATAGAATGAGACTCTGTCTCAAAAAAAAAAAAAAAAAAAAAAAAAAAAAAAAAAAAAAAAAAAAAAAAAGCATAGTAGGTGATGGAGGTATATATATATATTTTAGAAGTGTGTTTTAATTAGCCTGTCCTAGACAGTAGTATAGTTCTTGCCTTCAGGTAGCTCATAACTTTGTTGGGGGTGAAAGAGTTTTCACCCCCAACAAATGAACAAAGAGGTACACATGCCATATTATATTTTCATTAATAAATTGAATATATTTAATTGATTAATGTGTGTGTACAAAATATACAGTACCAAATATATGTACCAAGTGTATCAATATACACTACAGGATAGATGTGTGTTATGTGTGCATGTGGGGCTCTTGGAGGATAAGAGATTGTAGAGCTATTTGGATAAAATTAGCTGCAAAGGCTTATGAACAAGATAGGAGAATGAGGAAGGCTTGGAAAGGAAAGGATTTTCAACAACAAATGAGGATAAAGGGCAAGAAGATGGGAAGGATCAGGGTGGGGAAAACCAGGGGTGCTGAGAAGACTGGCCAGGTTGGAGGTGGAATTCTGCGCTGTCTCAAGGTCACAGAGGACCCTGAATGGCAGAGTGAGGATTCTTATGCTTTTCTTATATATGTCCTTAAGCCAAGGGTGGCATGATGACAATGATGCTTTTAGCTGATTAATCTGGTACTGTGGTGCAGGAGCTATTAAAAAGGAAAAGAAGTCCTATCTATTAGAAAGTTATTGCCACAGACACGTGAGTCCTAAATGCAACTGTGCTTATGTTCAATGTCAATCAGCTTTCTGACCCTTTACTGTGTTCCCAGAACTACAGTGGGTGCTTTTATACCTCATGTAGGATTTCTTCCAGGTGTCAAAAAATCTGTGCAAGGATGAATATTTACCCCTCTTTTACGTGTAACGAAGTTCTGGCTCAGAGAGGCTGTATAATTTGTGAAACTTCTAACAACTTGCAAATGACAGACGGTAGATTGGAAGTTGGGTCCTTTCATTTCTGACCCAGTGTTTTCTGTTTTATACAATAGTTGACTTTCTTATTCGAGGACTCTGTGGCAGGCGATGCGTGGTGGAGCTCATAAAAAAGAAAAAAATAACAATCATTTTGAGGACCATGAGAGGGTATCAGGAACTTGATGTCCAGACTGAACTGGAAGAGGCAAAGATTTCCATTGAATCTTGGGGAGAAAGTGGGCTTAAAAGAAAATATTAGTTTATTTATTTATCTATTTATATTATATTATACTTTTTTAGAGACAGGGTCTTGCTCTGTCACCCAGGCTGGGGCGCAATGATTTGATAAGAGCTCACTTAAGCCTCTAGCCCCTGAGCTCAAGTGATCCTTCTGCATTAGCCTCCCAAAACACTAGGACTACAGGTCTAAGCCACTGTGCCCAGCCTTAAAATGTATTTTTAATGAAATACAAATGATTTGGGAAGGTGGATGGGAAAAAAGACTTTTTGCTTTGGTGCATCCATGAGAAGATGTCCTGAAGATAAAATTTGAGAAAGAATTAGCAACTCTGAGGTAACCCACTGGAATTGCATGGTGGTGGGTTTTTGTTGTTGTTGTTGTTGTTGTTTGTTTGTTTGTTTGAGATAGGATCTTGCTCTGTTGCCCGCGCTGGAGTACAGTGGCATAACCATAGCTCACCAAAGCCTCAAACTTCTGGGCTCAAGCAATCTTCTTGCCTCAGACGCCCGAGTAGCTGGGACTACAGGTGTGTGCCACCATGCCTGGCTAAATTTTGTATTTTCTGTAGAGAGGAGTCTTGTTTTGCTGCATAGGCTGGTCTTGAACTCCTAAGTGATCTCTTGTTGTGACCTCCCAAAGGGCTGGGATTACAGGCATGAACCACTGTGTCCAGGCAGAATTGCATTATTAAAGAAGAAGAAGAAAAGAGCAGATAAGGAGAAAATCTAAAATGTGTTTGAATAATAGTATTATAAGATTAGAAGTTTAAACATTTTAATGAAACAAAGTGCACTGATATACTACTATAGAAAAACATTTTTAATAAAATGATTCCATCAGAGGAAATGAGATGCTATATAAAAAGCTGTAGTATATTAACTAGTTTCTTCCTCAGAAAAAAATTTAACATAAATACTTATTTACTACTTAAAACCTTTAGTTTTGGATCCATAATAGGGTAAAAATTGTTTACCATATGATATAAAAAAATTATAGAATAACCTTCAAATCCTGTTTCTTTAGAATTTAAATGGGCTAGAATTTAAATAAATTCTTATTTTAGGCCCAAAACCCTCAAAGTAGAAAGATTGATGCTGGGAGAGCAATTGAAATGTTGTCCTGTCTCTTGAAGTATAGGATTTTGTGTCAAATGAGGCTGATGAATGTGGTCAGTTGAATCTGAACACTGAGGTTATAATTTAGTGTTCCCTAAAGTCAATAAAAACTAGAATTGCCAGAGATTTTTGGACTCATATAAGTGTACTCTGCTTTACAATTGCAAGAAAAACAAAAACGGACAAGCCAGACATAATTAAACTAAAAAGCTTCTGCACAGCAAAAGAAGCTATCAACAGAGTAAACAGACAACCTACAGAATGGCAGAAAATATTTGCAAACTATGCACCTGGCAAAGCTCTCACATCCAGAACCTATAAGGAACTTAAATCAACAAGGAAAAAATAAACAACCCCATTTAAAAATGGGCCAAGGACATGAACAGACACTTCTCAATAGAAGACATATAAACCAGTCAACAAACAGATTTTTTAAATGCTCAGCATCACTAATCATCAGAGAAATGCAAATCAAATCCACAGTGAGATACTATCTTGCACCAGTCAGAATGGCTATTACTAAAAAGTCAAAAAATAACAGATGTTGGCGAGGTTGTGGAGAAAAGGGAACGCTTATACACTGTTGGCAGGAATATAAAATAGTTCAGCCACTGTGGAAAGCAGTCTGGAGATTTCTCAAAGAACTTAGAACTACCACTTGACCCAACAATCCCATTACTGGAAAGGAAAATAAATTGTTCTACTTAAAAAAAAACACATACACTCGTATGTTCATCCAAGTCCATCACAATCGCAAAGACGTGGAATCAACCCAGGTGATCGTTAATGGTAGACCACATGGAGAAATGTAGCACATATACACCATGGAATATTATGTGGCCATAAAAAGAACAAAATCATGCCACACGGATGGAGCTGGAGGCCATAATCCTAAGCAAACTAACACAGGCATAGAAAACCAAGCACCATATGTTCTTGCTTATAAGTGGAGCTAAACATTGAGTACACATGGACACAAAGAGGAGAACTATAGGCACTGGGGCCTCCACCAGGGCCTCCACCCTCACATACGGTGGGAGGAGATTGAGGGTTGAAAAACTACCTGTTGGGTACTCTGCTCCCTACCTGGGTGACAAAATCATTTGTACACCAACCCCTAGCAACATGCAATTTACCCACGTAACAAAACTGCACATGTACCCCCTGAACCTAAAAAAAAAGTTGAAAAAAAAAGTCCTCTGTTTTATCCTCCAAATTTAATTGATAGGAGAACTAAATATTTATTGATTCTCTGGGAAGTATATTATGTTTAGGTGGAATGCATGAGGTTTGCACAATCTTCAAGATTGACAATTAGGGAGAAAGCCTCAAGAATAAACAAGTCTCAGGTGACAGAGGGAGGGGCTCTGATGTCCAGGCCCACCCCCACTCCCTATAAAGTTCAGCATTTGCAACTTGGAGGATCAGGATTTGATTATCATTAAGGAAATTGGAAGTTACCAAGGTACATATGCAATACCAATTAGTATGATCAGTATGTTTTAAAAAGTCAACACTGTACAACCCCTGTCCTGCCATCCCCACCTACCAAACAGGACAGTGTTGAGCCACATCTGGAGGATCTCAGGTGCTTCTCTTTGCCAGAAAGTTACCTGCCCCCTGTCCCAGCCTGGGAAGGAAGGTTCAGAGCCTATCTCTGCAGCTTCTGTTTGTCCTGCAGCCCAGATTTTATGCAATTCTTGACCTGACTAAACTAAGCCATTTGGCTTTCCTGGGTTTCCATGAAATTTCTCTATCACATAAACTATGAGCTTTCCCCATCATGTGACCTATGAGATGATGTAAGTGGCTTGAAACTGAAGAGGCTAATGATAATAGACAGAAAGCTGAGGGAGTCCTTACCCTGTACTATTCTTTCTCTTTCTAGGTCTGAAAGGGGTCAGGGGAGAATGGGAGATAGATTGACCTAAACGACCTGGTCCATGCAGCAGAATGCATTTGTGGGCATCTATCAGACACAAAGTACGTGCCAGGCATTGACCATGTAACATCTGGTTTGGTTTGGTCCTTGCAATATCTCTAGGTGATGAGGTCAAAAGGGACAGTGATCACCTGTTTCTTATCCGTACCCCAAATGCCTGCCACTCAGAGAAGACTCAAAATAAACATTTGTTGAAGGAAAAGTGAATATGAATATAGGAAGATGGTTTTTATCCTAGTATTTTTAGGCAATAAAATGGAGTTTCAGAGAGGTTTAAGTAATTTGCTAATAACTTGTTAACAGTGGCCCGGCTGGGAGCAGTGGCTCACGCCTGTAATCCCAGCACTTTGGGAGGCTGTGGCGGGTGAATCACCCGAGGTCGGGAGTTCGAGACCAGCCTGACCAACATGGTGAAACCCCGTCTCTACTAAAAATACAAAATTAGCTGGGCATGGTGGCACATGCCTGTAATCCCAGCTACTCAGGAGTCTGAGGCAGGAGAATCGCTTGAACCCAGGAGGTAGAGGTTGCAGTGAGCCGAGATCATGACACTGCACTCCAGTCTGGGAAACAAACAGCAAAAGTCCGTCTCAAAAAAAGAAAAACAAAAAACAAAAAAAAAAAAAAACAACAAAAAAACAGTGGCCTATCTGGGTTTCAGTCCAGTCATTTGACTCCCAGGCTGGTGCCTTTCCACTGCAGTATGATGAATTTTCATGTTACTAGTGAACCCTTGCAGGCCGATTTTCTCATTGAGTTAGATTCTAAGATTCAGGCTAACCCTTCAGTGCACCAGAGAGCATTCATCCAGAGGACAGATACAAGGTAAATGCAGTGATGATAAAGTGGAACTCCCAAAACCTGGATGAATTTAGGGAAAAAGAATTACCACCATTGACTAAGAGCCTACTATGTTTCAACCACTTTGAGGACCATTTTACATGTAGCAGGACAAGCGGCAGACAAAACTCCTCAGACACTGAGTTAAAGAAGGAAGGGGGAGGTAGGAGAATGGTGTAAGCTCGGGAGGCGGAGCTTGCAGTGAGCTGAGATCCGGCCACTGCACTCCAGCCTGGGCGACAGAGCCAGACTCTGTCTCAAAAAAAAAAAAAAAAGAAGAAGGGGTTTATTCAGCTGGGGGCATCCGCAAGATTTCTGTCTCAAGAGCCAAGCTCCCCCAGTGAGCAATTCCTGTCCCTTTTAAGGGCTCACAACTCTAAGGGGGTGCATGTGAGAGGGTCGTGACTGATTAAGCAAGCAGGGGGTACGTGACTGGGGGCTGAATGCACCGGTAATTAGATCGGAACAAAACAAGATAGGGATTTTCACAGTGCATTTCTATACAATGTCTGTAATCTATAGATAACAGAACCAATTAGGTCAGGGGTCGGTCTTTAACTACCAGGCCCAGGGTGTGGCGCCGGGCTGTCTGCCTGTGGATTTCATTTCTGCCTTTTAGTTTTTACTACTTCTTTCTTTGGAGGCAGAAATTGGGCATAAGACAATATGAGGGGTGGTCTCCTCCCTTATACATGGACGTTCTTTTTTTGAGACGGAGTCTCGCTCTGTCGCCCAGGCTGGAGTGCAGTGGCGTAATCTCGGCTCACTGCAAGCTCCGCCTCCCGGGTTCACACCATTCTCCTGCCTCAGCCTCCCGAGTAGCTGGGACTACAGGCACCCGCCACCACACCCGGCTACTTTTTTGTGTTTTTAGTAGAGACGGGGTTTCACTGTGTTGGCCAGGATGGCCTCGATCTCCTGACTTCGTGATCTGCCCGCCTCGGCCTCCCAAAGTGCTGGGATTACAGGCGTGAGCCACCGCGCCGGCCTACATGGATGCTCTTATCGAATCCCAACAACTACCCTTACTGTTCCCATTTTACAATGGAGGAAACAATGAAGCACTTTGTAGTTGGGTGATTTGCCCAAGGTTTGACAGCTGGTCAGTGACAGAGTTGAGATTGGAACTCTGGTCTGTCTGGCTCTAAAGACCTGTGCTATTCCCAATACAACAAGGTATGAAGGCATTCAGAGAGAGTATCTAAGCTTTGGTTTTGATGGAAAGACACCATTCAACTCAATCCAACAAATACTTAACATCTAGTGACAGTAGATTAGACAGTAAAAAATTTGAAGGCAAACTGCTTTTAGGGATCTCATAAGGTGGAGATATGACAGGGTATGGCCTAGGATAGGTGTTCAATAAATATGAGTTTGGTGAAGGAACAAATAATGAATGAATGATATAGCTGACTGTAACTTAGAAGAAGTTCTATTAGAAAATAGCAGCTCAAAATTCACGAGAGGACATGCATTGTAGCTCTAAGATTATGTGCCTCGAAGGGATATTAAAGATCATGATGTCTAATCCTTTATTTGTTAGATGAGGAAACTGAGGCTCACAAACATGAAATATTTTGCCCAAGGTTTTATAGTCAGCTAACAGCAGAGTGTGGACTAACACAGTCTTCTGACTAATTTGATGCTCTACGATTTGAGTTCTTCCACTTCCCACCTTTCACCATGCCCAAATTGCATTTCCGTCTTCCCTCTGCATGTAACCATGAAAGAGCTATTGTCATGTCCTTCCTTAGACAGAATCTCTTTATTTTCTTGGACCTCAGGGAATGCACACATTAGCTGACAGGAATTGACTACCTATCAATCATGAAGAGAAGGTTCTTTTGAAAGAAATGAGTCATTTCTGGGGATTGAACTTTTAATACCTGAAAGTTCATTGATTTGCTATTGTGATTCTCCTGGCATCTCTGAACATGTGCATACATGTGTAAGAACACACATACACAATACCCAACACAGTGCATCTGTACTGAAAACCAGAGGTATTGGAGAGACGGGATTCTACTGCAGCAGCATTGAGAAGACTGTTCAGGCAAACAGCTGACTCACTGAATTCTCTATTGTTCTTTCCATTCCTTCCTCTCTTATCATTCTTTCCCCACAGATGGTACCCTCTCCTCATGTGTCACTTTCTACTTACACTAATTAAGATTCTATTATTGAAGGTGGCCAGGAGTGGAGTTTCAATAACATAACAATCTCCAATAATTTTTAATATCTACTGCCTGACAGCGCAGCGTGCTCAACATCATAGTGTTATTTTGTCTAAGTATCCACATTAAATCTTTTCTTCAAGAAAATGATGAGTGTTTTTAGTGATTCCTACCCACTTCCCTGTTTATCATATGATCTATAAAAATGCTTCCAATGATGAAAAGCCTCAGCACCAAGTACAAACCGTTTATTAAAATAGGTTAAACATTCCAGATAAGAGAGCTGTCATAACCCATGCAAAAAAGCCAAAGCTGTCAGATGCAAGGTTGTAAAAGAATCGCATTTTGATTTCAATTCTTTAGCAGTGAGCACTTTTACAAAAGAGCAGTTTCTAGGTTATACTTATATGCCATTTAGCAAATATTTACTGATAGCTGGTTTTGTGGTTTTACATCTTATTGTTTACTGAGAGAAGACTCTTGAACAAATAATTTCAGTATCGTGGGTTAGGTCCTTGGACACAGATATAACACAACATGTTTCTCAAGTTAGCCAGGCAGACTGGGGAAGGCAGGGGCTTTGTGGTGCTGTGATTCTTTCATGGAAAATGTCCACCTCCAGGAAACAGAGAGAGCACAGTTCAGCTTATAGATGTTTGAGCAGCGTTCTCCTTTCTAGCCTTTAGGAAGGAGCGGGGGTAGCCCCCGTCTCACTGCATCAGTGGACACAAGACTAACCCTTGGGTCCGCTGTCTCACTTTCAGATTCCCCATTCAAAAAATGGGGACCAAAGTCATTGTTCTGTCTACTCCATCTGAATAAAAGGAAATACTACAGTGGCATTCAGGAAAAAAAAAACCACAAAAAACACCTCTATCAGGTGAGGCCCTCTAGACATGGCGCTTCCTCCTAGCCACTTACACCATCCCATATGGGTAACTCTAGTTCATTTGAAAACCCCTAGCAAAAAAGACTTAGCAACTCCTTTCACAAGGGGCAGGATGCAGCCTGGTACAGAGAGGGTGAGTGCTGGCAGTGGCATCAGGGCCACTGATGAAGCCACATGACTCAACCAGAGAGGGCACTCAATTCTGCCTGCAGACAAAGTTTCTAGGAGGAGAACTTACAACAAGCTGGGGAATGCTGTGCTTCAGAGTAATAGAGGCAATTAACTTGTGCAAGTTCATTAGCCTAATTCTGCCCGGAGATATTGATCACGTGAGATTGGTACCCCACTACTGGAGGTGTTTCATTACCTTCACTTAGGATGGTCAGAAACATGAAAGAAAAATATAAGCTCCACCGAAAAGAAACTCATTTCTGGGCCAGAGGCATCAGGCACGGGAAGTGACCTGTGTTTAACGTTGAACTGGCCAGCAAGACAGGCATTTGCTTCATCCTATCAGGGACTGCAATTTACCATGCTCTGAACAAAGAGGCTTTTGACTGCCCGGGTAAGAAGAGAACTTGATGGGCTTTTACAGAACGCTTCCTAACTTCATGGCCTGTAAATGCTTTCAGGCCATTGCATGTTTTCTCTAGAGAGCCCTACAAATCCATCATCTGTCTCCTTTCCTTTCTTCTTTACAAAGAAATAATCTAATAACGGACCTCCTGTTAAGCCCACATACTGTTAATCACATGTGAGGAGGTGACCAATTGGCCTGGATTAACATAATTAATCTTTAAATCATACATATTCAGTAGGCTCTAAAAAGCATCTGGGTACCTCTTTAAAAATTATTAGTGAGATGATCAAATTAATACCAGCATAATAAATTAGAACTGCAGCTGCTTACTTTGAGAGAGGGTTATTCTCCTTAAAAGCAATGTTTGTAAAAGACAGTAAATCCCACTAGACCTAAGGAAGAAACATATTCTTTGGTGGAATTAATTGCCAAGAATAACATATTTGCTGGAGATTAGAGTCTCCTGTTGGGGTTTCCAGATTCAGCTGAGCACAGAGAGAAGCTATCTGCATTTGTAACTGGCAAACTTCCAAAGAGCTTATCTGGGGACAGATGAATAAACTATAGGCATCTATAGTTGAATGTTCAGTTTCGGCTGATTCATCCCTACTAATCAAATTACCTAGAGTTACTTAGCTTTATGCTGTTTAGACCCAGGCTTATTAACATCAAAGGCTCTTTCACAAATTCTGCTTTATAAGTACTGAAAATAAAGGAGTGTGTGTGGGGGGGTGGTAATTGATCATAAAGCTTAAGCTTGCAGGAACCCAAAGCAAAAGGCTCAGACTAGAAGTACAATCTGATATCTTATGAATTTGTAGCCTTTTATCCATCCTCACAGTCCATAGGGTTTGAAGTAAAGGGCAAGCAGAAATATGCCCATGAACATTCACCTTTGTTTTCACTAATTATTGTCTGCTGAGAACAAGACATTGGGTGATGTCTGCAATTAGCTAAAAGCTCCTATGGTCTGTCACCTTCTTCAAGCCAAAGTCAATTCCTCTTAACAAATTGAAATTTCAAAGTGGCTACTGCAGCATGTGAGACCCAGTCTGCAGGAGATCTGATACTGAATGCTAATGGCATGCAGCAAAACACTGCAGCAGGGCGGAGGTTGTCAGGCAGAAGCAGGGAGAGATTGTGCTGTAACAGGGGCTTTTGTTCAGAATGCAATTCAGAGGAGCCCTGCCTTGGAAGTTAATTCATCCATACATCAAGGTAAATCATTTCTATTATTAAGCAGCACTCACCCCAGGTTGCTATTTACAGAAAATTCTTAAGTCTAAGAGAAACTTAAATAAAGCTTCATCCCAGTCCTCATCTATACATCATGCCTGTGCATTTTAACCATGTCATGTATGGATATTGAATTGTAAGTCCCTATTTACCTGGACAATGTTACTTTTACATAGGCCAGCCTTGATCTTTAGGATCAACCTAAACATCTCTTTAGGTAAAGATCTTAAACTCAGAGAGCTGGCAGGGACCTTAGAGAGGTCATCCACCCACTTGAATAATAGAAACAAGAGAACAGAGGCCAACATATATAAATGATCAGCCTAAAGCTACAAAGCTGATTGTCCCAAATGTCCCCATCTCCCAGCTCTCAGTGTAGGACTCCATCGGCTTCAGCTAGAATGAAAGGATGTGTCCCTTGGTCTCTCTGGCTTTAAGATTGACACCACTGAGTAGAGTACAATACATGCACAGACACACATGGAAAGAAAAGGATTACATCAAATGAGGTGTTGTTTCTAGCTGGAAGTGATTTTTAACCTTTATTGTGCTATTCTTTATTTTCCAAGTGTTTGATAGCGAACATATCATTTTGAGAATTTAAAAGAAAAGAATAAATCACATTGAAATAAAGGCCTGTCTCAGGCATCCCTCCCACTGGGGAGCCCTCTGGCCTCTCTGCTGGCTGTACATCCCTGCACAAAGCTTCCCTGGCACTTTGAGGGTACCACGGCCACTTGCCACAGTGTTTTATAATCCCCTATAAGTGTCTGTTTCATTAGGTCACGGGCTTCCTCTGGTGGGGGCTGTAACTCCCTAGCTTCTTTGTATACTCACAGAAGTGTCTGTTTTATAGGGGGCTTAGGAAGGATGTTTGTTGAATGAGTCAAGGAACAGAATTCATGAGTAAATGGCACCAGACAATGAATATCTTCATGGTGGCTTTGGGTTCAAGTTGGTTTCAATAGCATGAAAAGCTGCCCTCTTTGGAAGCTATTATCACTGTTCTCTCTTTCCTGGAAGGGATATACGTCCCCAGACTCCTATTAAAGGGGACTGTCTGCCTTGCCCTTACTTTAGCTAGAAGACATTTCTCAGGGTATACTGTTCAATCCCTGAGAGGACCCTAAATGAATTCAGCTTCAGGATCTTAGAAAACTTTATTATTATTATTATTATTATTATAGCCCCAGAATAAGATTTTCATTTGCAAATAAGCCAGACCCCAGCCATCCATAACAAATACTTCATTTCTCCTGAAGCCTGCTGAACGTTTGTAATCCCATTGCATTCTTTCTTTCTTTTTTTTTTTTTTTGAGTCAGAGTCTCACTCTGTTGCCCAGGCTGCAGTGCAATGGTGCAATCTCGGCTCACTGTAATCCCACGTTCAAGTGATTCTCCTGCCTCAGCCTCATGAGTAGTTGGGACTACAGGAGCACACCACCACATCCAGCTAATTTTTGTATTCTTGTTTTTTAGTAGAGACGGTTTCACCATGTTGGCCAGGCTAGTCTTGAACTCCTGACTTCAGGTGATCCACCTGCTTCAGCCTCCCAAAGTGCTGGGCTTACAGTCATGAGCCACCGCACCCAGCCCCATTTCATTCTTTTACCCTCATTTGGCCCCATGGATGAAAGGAGACTAGATCCTAGAGATTTGCATAAGTGGCAATGCCACACATAAAATGCAGGCAGCACCACCACTCGTGGGGAACATCTTGTTCCGATGCCACTCAGAACGTCATTTTGTTTCTTGCAGCAATGGAAGAGCTATGCTGCCTCACATAAACTGCTGCATAATTAGAGCACCTGTTACTGGACTGTGGTCTGGTCGTTTAAAAAAAAAAACCCTAAAACTGAAAAACAATAACAAAACCAGTAAGGGTAGGCCAGTTTGTGATTTTAAGTTAAGTACTATAGTAAAGAATATATAGCTTTCTCTCTCGCCCCTGCTAGGTGGATACTTTTTATTCTTTGCACAGCTTTGCAAAGAAAATTGCTGATTCATTCTATTCTTCTTCTCACTGTCTTCAGGATGAGAAATTATAAATAATTTACATTAAGATATCAAGACAAGCAGTGGTTTTGAATTTGTTGCATTCCTGGTCTGAATTGCTTTTGTGACACTGAATTAAACTAAAAAGGCCACCAATGACTGCTGTAAGCTTTTAGTGTGGTCAGAACTAGCCAATTTGCTGCAAAGTCCTAGCGTTGAAGGTTAAATAAATATTTCAGAGTACCTCTAGCTGGATATGTGGAGCACAGACCTTTTCAAGGACTGAGACTAAAATTTAAATAGAGATTCTGTACTGGCTTTGAATAAAAAGCCTAGGTAAACCTAAGGAACCAAAGACGTGGTTGGATTGCTGGTTCCTCTGGTATTTAGGAAAGGTACAAGTTTTAAATTAAAGCAGATTTTAGTCACTGATTAGAGGAATTCTTAAAGCAGTTGTCCTGTGACGTCAGTGTCATCTGAGACTTAAAGAGCTCTTAGGAACTGCTGAATCACTAAAGATAGATTGATACAGGCCTGGTGAACCCCAGACTGCCAGATCCAGCATGAGAACAAAAGAGGGGAAAATAAAAGAAGACTCGGTGGGAAAGAAAATAGTGGGAAGGAAATGGAGACCCATCTTCGTGTTCCCTCTCTATTTCTGTCCCTCCCTGTTCCTCTGTGTTGGTTCCTCTTTCTCTCTCCTGCATCTCTCTTTCTAATCCACCCACAAGTTACTCCCTATATACTCCTAATTTCACTTCTAGACTCTTTCCTTTTCATTTGCTCTTCCTGATCATTAGGCTGTTTTGCATTTGTAATATAAGATTTTGGCTTAACTAAACGTAACATGCCGAGACGATAAAGAGAAAAATGCAAAGTATTATGGATTTAGTGAATCTTCTACTCAAAGAGATAATGATTTAATGGAAGATAGAAGATGGGAAACATCAATGCTTCCACACCCCCCTCCCAATCCCTCGGAAAAAGTTGCTCATTGAAGGCACCCTTTCCTGAAAAGCCTCAGAGTCTTTCTCGACCCTGCACACTTTGTAGCCACAACCAACTTCTCAGAGTTGGCACATGAGATAAAGCCACTTTGTTAACATTAGTTAAATAATTTCAGTGAAGCTGCATGGGTTGATTTCAAGTGTCGGCTTCCAGACCACTCAGGGCATCACCAGTAGCTTTCATCAAGGTAGCAGCAGTACATAAAGTAAACAATTGATTTGCTAATTGCTGTGATTTGCTAATGTCCTGCTATTGGATTTGTTTCATAGAGATAATTATACTTATTTGTTGGATCTCTCAAACTACTTTGTAAACAAATAAACAACACTTGTTCAATGTTTATAATTCTGCCTTTTGACTTCAACTGTTCTCCTCCAGAGTCTGAATCTCACAAGTTAGACTCCTGGCACAACCAGCTTTAGATTATTACCACGTCTATAGTCCCAAATGGAAATATCTCCTCTCAGAGGGGACAGCCACTTGTGTGTGACGTTCTTCATAATGTCTAAAATAAGGTGGTGCCTTAGTTCATTTAGGCTGCTTTTTTTTTTTTAACTCTTGTTGCCCAGGCTGGAGTGCAATGGCACGATCTCGGCTCACCGCATCCTCTACCTCCCAGGTTCAAACGATTCTCCTGCCTTAGCCTCCCGAGTAGGTGGGATTACAGGCATGTGCCACCACACCCAGCTAATTTTGTATTTTTAGTAGAGAAAGGGTTTCACCGTGTTGCCCAGGCTGATCTCGAACTCCTGACCTCAGGTGATCCGCCCGCCTCGGCCTCCCAAAGTACTGGGATTACAGGCGTGAGCCACTGCAACCGGCTGGGCTCCTTTAACAAAATACACTAGACAGGGTCATTTGTAAATAACAAAAGTTTATTTCTTGGCCAGGTGTGATGGCTTGCACCTGTAATTCTTCCACTTTGGGAGGCCAAGACAGGAGGATCACCTGAGTCCAGGAGTTTGAGACCAGCCTGGGCCACATGCAAAACCCATCTCTACAAAAAATACAAAAGTTAGCCAGGCAAGGTGGCCCATGCCTGTAGTTCCAGCTACTCAGGAGGTTGAGGTGGGAGGATTGCTTGAGCTCAGGAAGTTGAGGCTGCAGTGAGCCATGATGGTGTCACTGCATTCCAGCTTTTCTGACAGTGTGAGACCTTGTCTCAAAAAAAAAAAAAAAAAAAAAAAAAAAATTCTTGCAGTTCTAGAGGCAGGGCAGTCTAAGATCAAGGTGCCAGCAGATTTGGTGTCTGGTGAGGGCCCGTTCCTCACAGACGGTGCCTTCTTGCTGTGTCTTCACATGGTTCAAGAGGTGAACACACTCCCACAAGCCTTTTTTTTTTTTTTTTTTTTTTTTTTTTTAAATGGAGTCTCGCTCTGTCACCCAGGCTAGAGTGCAATGGCGCTATCTCAGCTCACTGCAAGCTCTGCCTCCCGGGTTCAGGCCATTTTCCTGCCTCAGCCTCCTCAGTAGCTGGGACTACAGGTGCTTGCCACCATGCCCAGCTAATTTTTTTGTAATTTTTAGTAAAGACGGGGCTTCACTGTATTAGCCAGGATGGTCTTGATCTCCTGACCTCATGATCTGCCCATCCCAGCCTCCCAAAGTGCTGTGATTATAGGCGTGAACCACCGCGTCTGGACCTCAAGCCTCTTTTTTGAGGGCACTAATCCCCTTCATGAGGGCTCCACCCTCATGACCTCATCACTGCATAAGGCCCCACCTCTATTGCATTGGGGATTAGGTTTAAACATATAAATTTTGGGGGCACACAAACATTCAGACCATAGCATTGGGTCTCTGAGCTCCCATTCTCAAATCTACACTTGATTGACATGGTTTATGCTAAAGGAGATGCCTATCTCTCTTCCTGTCTCATTCTTTACTTTTAACCCTTGACATCTGGGTCCCAGTTCTGACACCCTATTATAGCAGCTCTTCTGAAGGACACCCATGGTGCTTTATAAATCCATCTATTCTTAACTCATAATTATCTCGAATCTTGGCTGAATCTGACACTATTGATTCTTCCTCCATAGCCCTTCCACACCTCTCGCTACTCCCTGTCTCTGTGAAACTCTATCCTCCTTTGGCTCTCATTACATTTCACTCTTTCAGTTTTCCTACTATTATTCTGACTGTTTCCTCAGTCCCCTGAACCGACTTTTTGCTCTTCTTTTTTTGTCTGTGGATGCTTGTTTCGTCCTGATGACTTCAGTTGTCATTGCTACTCTATTGACCCTAAAATGTATAAGTTGGGTTTCAAATGTATAGATACCTTCTATTCCATCACAGAGCAACGTATTGAATACCCACCTTCAGACACTCCTATATCTCCAAGTCAGTTTTCCTATCCAAACCTTCATTTTTATCTTTAAGAGTCTATGAGTTGTTTCAGTTGCAATGTTCAAAGCACCCCAATCCGATCTGACTGTACTCATTACCTTCTTCTCCCAAAAAGATCCAGTCTCTTCCTTTCCACTCTGTTAGTGGCATCATCATTTTGCAAGTTACTCAGATTTAATGATGTAAAACTTCCTATGACATAAGCCTACATTTCCTTCACAGTATCTTGTATCCACTGTCCCCCAACCTATTTCCATTGATTGATTTTCAGGCCTTCTGACCACTTGCAAAAATTGCTGTAACTTTCGTGCTGCCCTAGCAGATTCTTGCTTCTTTTTCTCTCATCTGCCTAAACACATTGCTGTGGTTTTAACATGTCCCCCAGAATCCATGAGTTGGAAACTTAATCCCCAGAACAACAGTACTGGGAGGTGGGACCTAGTGGGAGATGCTTAGGTCATGAGGTGCTGCCCGTATGAGTGGATTAATGCCATTATAAAAGAGGCTTATATAAGTGGGTTTGCTCCTTGAGCACCTCCTCTTCCACCTTCTCCCACATAATGATGCAGCACAAAAGCTCTCCCCAGGTGCTGGTGCCTTGATCTTGGACTTCCCAGCCTCCCAAACTGTGAGACAACAAACTTCTATTCATTATAAAGTACCCATTCTCAGGTGTTCTGTTATAGACTGAGACATACATGTGACACCATGTCTATTTCCCGGAAAAGGACATTTAGGAGATCTGTATATATTATTGCTTTATTGTTTCATGTCAAAGTGGCACACTCTGCTGTTTAAGACCATCTGTCAACCTTTCCAACATTATTTACCACTCTTCCTCAACTTGCATCATCTGATTTAGTCAAGTGGCCTCACTGCTCCGCTCACTCTCCATGCTCAGTTCTACCTTCATGTTGTGTAATGACATCACTTTCACCTAGAGTGTCCCTTCCACTGTTGCCCATCTAGTCAAATTCTAATCATCATCTAAGGTTTTGTTCACAAGTCGCTTCTCCTATGAAAACTTTACTGATTATTCTCACTCTATTTATTATTGCTACTGTGCAGTTAATCATTAATTATTCTCTGGGTTATGTTCGGTAGTCTTCTCTCTCATTTTAATTATAAATTCCTTGTTGAAGGTGTCCTTTCAGCTAGTTCTTGTACTCCCCATGGAGCTCAGCATAGTCTTAGAAAATAATATGTGTTCAATAAATCCTTCATTGATTTACTACTCCTTAATTTAACAAACACTCATTTGACTGAATAAATTATTGGGTGAATAAATCAAAGATTGACTGATTGACTGGTTCTGTTTATTGATTCCATTCAATATTGTGCTCAGTTTTCTGCACTCTAATTTGAGCAGTGAAGAATGCTTAATATTTTATTTCCTTCCACTTCTAAACAATTCCTGGAATGGGCTCCCATAAATAAATTGGTGGGATCAAAATATGTCTTCAATCACTTCCAGGTGCAATTATAGGGAGCAGAATTTTAGTATCTGTGTGTTAAGGACAGAGCAAGCCAAATGATTTTTGCATTGAAACATCAAAGAGACAGTATAAATCTTAATGAAAAGGTAACTTAAACTCTGGCTTTCTTCCTTGAAGTGATATATTAAACACCAAATCTTTTTTTTTTTTCTCTTTAAATTAAGAGAAGAATACTATTTCTGAAACCAGGACAAGTGGTACTGCCAATCTGGGTTCTACTTAGTACCAAATGGATTTTAGAGAGTAAGTGAAAAATGCGGTAACACTATTGTTCTTACTTTGCCTCCAAGAGCTTTGTGTCTTCCAAAATCACGCTGTCCTTTATTCAATAAAGTCTATGTGTTCCTAAACGTTCTCACCTTGTTGTTTAACCTCTCACATTGTAATGTAAGCTTTCTTATGGGCTGAATTATTTCCCTCTAAATTCACATGCTGAAGTCCTATCCCCAGTATACCTCAGAACGTGACTATATTTGGAGATAGGGACTTTACAATGGTGATTAAGTTAAAATTAGGTCTTTAGAATGGGCCCCAATTAATTCTGACTATTCTTATAAGAAGAGGAAATTTGGACACCCAAAGAGACACTAGGGATGTGTGTGTACAGAGAAAAGACCGTGTTAAGACACAGAGAGAAAGTAACTATCTGTAGGACAAAGGGAAAATCCTCAGAAGAAACTGACCCTGCCCATACCTTCATCTTGGACTTCCAGCCTCTGAAACTGCAAGAAAATAAGCTTTTGTTGTTTAAGGCATCCCATCTATTGTGTTTATATGGCAGCCTGAGCAGATGCATGTAAGCATGTATACCGCTGTCTCCATACTATGCTGAGAGCTCCATGAGAGCGATGATCAGATTTCATGCAGATTTGCAAATGCTTCACACAAAATTGATAATGACTGAACTTACACAGTGTCATGGAAATGAACTTGTAGCTTGTTTGACTGATTAGAAAGCTCATTCTTGGTGTTGCCTGAATGCTGTGTGCTCAGGACTATTCTAGATATTCTGGCTGGTCCTAGGGTGAGTAAAACACAGACCCTACCTCTAAGGAAAGCACTGTGTACTGACCATTATGAAAAGCTTACAATCTCCTAAAGATATGCCATATGTATGCTATATAAAGATATTTTTAATATACATATGTATGTATATATATCATAATGTTAGGTCAATGTGTAGTTTATAAGATGGAAAGAGGTCATCAACATTGTAGATGTAACTATTATGCTAATACTGCCTCACACAACTTCACATATATATAGAGTTCTTTTTTTTTTTTTTGAAACAGGATTTGGATCTGTCACCCAAGCTGGAGTGCAGTGGTGCCATCTTGGCTCATTGCAACCTCTGCTTCCTGGGCTCAAGCCAACCTTCTACCTTAGCCTTCCGAGTAGTGGGACTACAGATGCATGACGCTATGTCTTGTGAATTTTTGTATTTTTTTTGTAGAGATGGAGTCTCACCCTGTTGCCCAAGCTGGTCTCAAACTCCTGAGCTCAAGTAATCT
This sequence comes from Macaca thibetana thibetana, assembly GCF_024542745.1. NCBI lineage: Eukaryota > Metazoa > Chordata > Mammalia > Primates > Cercopithecidae > Macaca > Macaca thibetana. Next base: position 118,503,247 of record NC_065585.1, read on the forward strand.
GCTCACCTCAGCTTCCCAAAGTGTCAGGATTACAAGTGTGACCCACTGTTCCTGGCCAGGAAGCTAATTTTTATTCTCTACGAATTATACTATTGTTCCAGGGTCCTGCTTGGCCTTGTTTTCTTTTCCTTCTTTCTTTTCCTCCTCCTCCTCCTCCTCCTTCTCCTCTTCCTCCTCCTCCTCCCTCTCCTCCTCCTCCTTCTTCTTTTTTTCTTCTTCTCCTCCTCCTCCTTCCTTCCTATTCTTCTCTCCTCCTCCTCCTCCTCCTCCTCCTCCTCCTCCTCCTCTTCTTCTTCTTCTTCTTCTTCTTCTTCTTCTTCTTCTTCTTCTTCTTCTTCTTCTTCTTCTTCTTCTTCTTCTTCTTCTTCTTCTTCTTCTTCCTCTTCTTCTTCCTCCTCCTCTTCAAAATTGCATTGCAAAAACGCATACGAATCTACACTTCATCTGCCACTGTTCTCTTCAGTAAATTATTTCCAACAGAAACAGAAATGTCCAGGTTATCTCATAAAGAAAGCAGAACTCTGGAAGCCAAATAAGTGAAAACAAACATTCTTTGCATCTGCCCAGCCCAGGACTAGGAGCTATGAGACATGCTTTATTTGCATATATGTTACATGCTTTCTAAATATTTAAAACCCAGTGATGGAGATATTTATGAATAATGTATTTCATATAGGTAATATCTCAGTCAATGATATAGAGTAATGGTTCTGGGATCCCCAGTTCTAGAAAATGCCCATGAGTGGGATGCAATCAGTAGTTATAGCACTTCTCTAATGCAAACAGGTGCAGTGATTCCTAGCTTCACAACTTGAGAACACAGACATGACAAGTCTTCAATAATCTTATTGAAAACAAAAAATGTCACAGGAGTATGGCGTAGATAGTGGGAGCTCTTATAATGTGATTAGATCTACACCATTTATGTGTCATGACCCATGTAAGTTGGGCACCATTCCATTTGGCTAAAACACATGTTCAAAACCTGAGAGTCATGAAACTTACTTCAGTGCTGCTGGGAAAGTGCTGAAGCAACTGGTGACTGCTCTGTGAGCTCCAGAGATCTTCAGGGTAGGAAACTGGCCCTTTGGTAGGGTACTGCAAAGTGAAAACCTACCAGACCATGGTTTTGAATGCTGCAAACAGAACTAAATTTTAACCTCTCTTTCTTCTGATGTAAACCTTAACTGATATTGCCCTCGGAAGAACCGTGCACATGCTAATAGCAAATAATCAGAATAAAAATCCTCTTTTACAGGGACTTTTGGGCTTGTTAGGAACCAGGGGTACCATTAAGAGACAATCCCGGTATCTCACAGATGTGAGGAAGCAGAGCTAATAATTATATAACATAAGGTAATATGCAGACATATGAGTGGAAAGTAAAAAGATGAAAAAAGATATACCATGAAATCACCCAAAGAAAATAGAAGAAATTAATAAAGAAAAGTGCAGAAATCAGTGAAATATAAAAGTGGGAAACAATTTTTAAAAATCAACAAAAGCAGAAGTTGGTTATTTGGAAATTTTAATGAAATTGCTTAATAAAAATTTGTTAATAAATCTAACAAAAGCCCTTACTCTAGAAAAAAGAGAAAACACAAACTAGTAATATCTGGAATGAAAAATGGAACATTATTACATCCTATAGACATTAAGTAATAAAAAATATATAACTAATGTCAATAAATTTAACAACTTAGAATACATGTAGAAATTATTTGAATAAACAACTTTCTGAAACGTATTTAAGAAGAAATAGAAAATCCAAATAGTCTTGTATCTATTAAAATTTTTTAAAAGATTAAGATTTCACAGAGAAACTCTGGGACCAAATGTCTTTACTGATGAATTACAAAAGAAAGAAAGAATAAAAAACCCAAAACAAACATTTGATGATGGAAAACTACCAATTTTACATAAATTATTCCAAAAAAACAAGAAGAGAGAACATTTCCCAACGCATTTTATGAGTACAGCACAACTGTGATACCAAAACCTGATAAAGATTATAAAAAAGAAAATTATAGTACAGTATTCCTCATGAATATATATATGAAGAGTTCTCAACTATTATTAGCAAATCAATTCCAGCAATAATATGAAAAAGATAATACATAGTGGTCAAATAGGGTTTATCTTAGAAATAGAGATTGGCTTAACATTTACAAATCAATCAATGTACTTTACCATATAAACAGAACAGAAGGGAAAACATGATTATTTCAATATATGCAGAAATATCACTTGATAAAATTCAACAACTGACCTTGGTTAAAATTCTCATGAAACAGGGAATGAAAGGAGGTTTCTTCAATTTGATAAAGAGTATCTGTTAAAGTTGAGTGCAGTGGCTTATGCCTGTAATCCCAGGACTTTGGGAGGCCCAGGCAGGCAGATCACCTGAGGTCAGGAGTTGGAGACCAGTCTGGCCAACATGGTGAAACCCTGCTTCTACAAAAACACAAAACTTAGCCGGGCATGGTGGCACGTGCCTGTAGTCCCAGCTACCCAAAAGGCTAAGGCACAAGAATCGCTTGAAACCAGGAGGCAGAGGTTGTAGTGAGCCAAGATTGCACCATTGCATTGCAGCTTGGGCGACAGAGTGAGAGTCTACCTCAAACAAACAAACAAACAAAAAATAATCTATGAATATCTGTTAAAAACCTAATATACTTAATGATGCAATATTAACTGCTTTCCCTAAAAGATCTGTAAAAAGAAGTGAGGTCTGCTCTTACTACTGCTATTCAACATAGTACTGGAAGACAAAGTAGTGGAAGTGGAAAAGTACCCCACAAGAAATAAAAGAGCCAAAAGCTGAAAAAGAAAAAGCAAAGATACCTCAATTGAGAGCTGACATGTTTCTGTGTTCCGAGGAATCTATAAGCCACTTGAACCAATAAGTAAATTTAGCAAAATTGAGAAATATACGTCAATATTTTAAAATCCATTATTTTTCTATATACTAACAATAAACATCAAAAAATGAGACTTAAAAACAATACAATTTACAATGGCATCAGAGAAATTCTCCTAATATCTGGGAATAAATCTAACAAAAGATGTCTAAGACCTCTATACTGAAAAGTATGAAACATTGTTAAGAGATATTAAGGAAGATATAATAAATGGAGAGATATATCATAATCATTGACTGGAAATTTTAAATTGTTAAGATGTCAATTCTTATCAAATTGATTTATAGATGCAATGCTATTCTAATTAAAATCCCAACAGACTTTTAACATTTGTAAATCAATCAATGTACTTTATCCTATAAGCAGAGTAGAGGGGAAAACATGATTATTTCAATATATGCAGAAATATCATTTGATAAAATTCAACAACTGACCTTGGTTAAAATTCTCATGAAACAAGGAATGGAAGGAAGTTTCTTCAATTTGATAAAGAATATCTGTTAGAGTTGGGTGCAGTGGCTTATGCCTGTAATCCCAGGACTTTGGGAGGCCCAGGCAGCTGCTCATCTGAGGTCAGGAGAAGTTTTATAGAAGTTGATGAGCTGATTCAAAAATGCAAAGGATATAGAATAGCCAGGACAGCTTGAAGAAGAAGAACACAACTGGAGGACTTATTTGTCAGATTGCAAAGGTTACTGCCATCAGTTGACTTTTGTCAAACACATAAACAATTTAATAGGGAAACAAACTTAATTTTAATAAATGACACTGTAGCTGGGTAACCATGTGAAATACCTTGACCAGTACTGCACCACACACATAAAAGTTAGTTTGACATGGATCCTAGACCTAAAAGTAAAAGTTAAAATTGTAAAATTTTCAGAAGTAAACTTAGAGGAATATCTTCATGATCTTTGGATAGCAAAGATTATTTAAGCACAAAAAGTGCTAGCGACAAAGGAAAAACAGTGATGAATTGGACTTTGCCAAATTAAGAAAATGTCTGCTTATCAAAAGACAATGTCAAGACAGGAAAAAGGCAAGCCACAAACTGGGAGAAAATATTGGAATCCATTATATATATATTATGGATATACTATATATATAATTATATATATTATGAATCCATTATATATATATATATATATATGATTCTGATATATACAATACAGCTAATTTTGTAGTTTTAGAAGAGACAGGGTTTTCCATATTAGTCAGGCTGGTCTTGAACTCCCAACCTCAGGTGATCTGCCCGCCTCAGCCTCCCAAAGTGCTGGGATTACAGGTGTAAGCCACTGCACCCAGCTGGAATCCATATATTTGACAAAGAACTTGTATTGAGAATACATAAAGAATGCCTATAATTCAACTGACAAATCAACCTAAATATGGGCAAAAGATTTGAAGAACCTCAACAAATAAAGATGTCTGTAGGCTTAATATGAATAGATTCTTGTCATGAAACATCATTAAACATCAGGTAAATATAAATGAAAACCATAATGAGGTAACATTTTTAGGATGGGTAAAATTAAATAGGGTGACAATATAAAGTTTGATGAGGGTGATGAGCAATTGCAGTACTTGTATTTCCTGGTAGAAGTACATATTGGTACAACCACTGTTGAAAACTGAGTTTCTAATAGAGTTAGATACCTATCTATACATATGTACCTATGACCCAGCAATTCCATGCTGAAGTATTTATTCAAGGAAAATGATACATATGTCCACAAAATGACTTACACAAAATATTCAAAGTGAAAACTGGCAACACCCAGATGTTCGTCAATAGGAAAACAAACAAATTGTGGCATATTTCTATGTGGAATACTACTCAGTAATAAAGAAAGTAATAAAAAAGAAATATTTATTATTTATTATTTATTATTGATAAAAATAGTAATTGATACATACAACAAAAATACAAAAAATAAACTATTGATATGTACAACAGCACGAATGAATCTCAAAAACATGACATCGAATGAGAGAAGACAGACACAAAAGAGTACATACATTGTATGATTCTATTCCAATATATTAATCCATTTATATGGAATCAAGAATAGTCAAAATAAATCTATGATGATTGGAGTCAGGATAGTGGTTGCCTTGGGGTGGGAGGAGGATAGGCTGAGAAGGGGCAGGTGATGGAAATATTGGTCAGAATAATGGTTATACATTTGTAAAAATGCATCAAGTTATTCATTTAAGATTTGTGAATTTTACTGCTTATAAACGATTTCTCAAGAAGGTCCAAGAAATAGCATATAATGAGTGCAACAAAAGCTGCTACAGACGATCAGAGTTGCAGGAACTCACCAGAGAAAAATGACTCAACAGGAAGTCTGGATGAGTAAGATTCAAAGAGTAGGCAGAAAAGGACCTGAACCCCGCAGAATGACTAATATTTATAGGGGAATGGAATGGTTGTGGTGGTTGGTTTAACCTAGACCAACCAATGCAGAAAACTTGTAGTAATTCTAAATCTCAGGAGCTCACACTGGCACTATGACTCTTCATGACTCTGAGAGTCACTAGAGGTATACTTCAATCAAATATCTCTCTTTTTTAACCTAAAAATGAAAAATTGATAAGGCATAGTAAACATTTTAGGCCAACCAAGTAAGTTTGGTGTGTGCAACAGCCGTATTCAATGTTTTGTGATGTTCTGGGCTTATTTTGAAATTACCTTTTTGCTTGGTTTGTACAATAACCAAAGCCATGGGTGGGACAAACTGGAAACTTCCCAAAAGTCTTTTGCAAATAGATGAAATATAAACTATACAGCAATAAAAACTTAAAGATTCATCTTGGCAGTGGCTCACGCCTATAATCCCAACACTTTGGGAGGCCAAGGTGGGTGGATCACCTGAGCTCAGTTCAAGATCAGCCTGGCCAAAATGGCAAAATCCTGTCTCTACTAAAAAATACAAAAAAAAAAAAAAAAAAAAAAAAAAATTAGCTGGGTGTGGTGGGGGGTACCTGTAATCCCAGCTACTTGGGAGGCTGAGGCAAAATAATTGCTTGAACCTGAGAGGTGGAAGTTTCAGTGAGACGGGATTGTGCCACTGTACTCCAGACTGGGCAATAGAGCAAGACTCCATCTCAAAAACAACAACAACAACAAACATCTTGGAATTTAGCATTTTAATTTTTTTTTTTTTTTTTTTTGAGACAGTCTCACTCTGTCTCCCATACTGGAGTGCAATGGCAGGATCTCGGCTCACTGTAACCTCTGCCTCCCAGGCTCAAGCAATTCTCCTGCCTCAGCCTCCTGGGTAGCTGGGATTACAGGAACGTGCCACCACACCTGGTTAATGTTTGTATTTTTAGTAGAGACAGGGTTTCGCCATGTTGGCCAGGCTGGTCTCAAATTCCTGGCCTCAAGGGATCTGCCCGCCTTGGCCTCCCAAACTGCTAGGATTCCAGTTGTTAAACAGTCTCATTTGGAATCGACTACATTGTCTCTAAGGCTTCTTCCACTTTCAACAAACATGCAATCAAAGGTTTGATTTGCTAATTAATCTAATCATATTCTGACATGAAATGTCCTCTATAATCTTGTCCCAAGTCCCCTTACCATTTAAATCCTGTTTGTTTCCCAAATAACTACATCCTCATTCAAACCCTACAGCTTTTCCGAGTCCTCCTTTTACACTATCTCCTCTCATTACAAAGTTGTTTTCATGGGTATTTGATGGCAGAAACAAAACAAAACAAAAGTAAGTTGTTTCCAGCTGGGTGTGGTGGCATTCAACTGTATCTCAGCACTTTGGGAGGCCAAGGCAGGAGGATCACTTCGCTAGGAGTCTAAGACCAGCCTGGGTAGGACAGCAAGGCTTTGTCTCTATAAAAAAATTAAAAAAAAAAAAAAAAAAAAAACCAACCAACATGGAGAAACCCCATCTCTACTAAAAATACAAAATTAGCTGGGCGTGGTAGTGCACGCCTATAATCCCAGCTACTTGGGAGGCTGAGGCACGAGAATCGCTTGAACCCGCGAGGTGATGGCACCACTGCACTCCAGCCTGGGCAACAAGAAGGAAACTCCATCTAAAAAAAAAAAAAAAAATTTTTTTTTAATTAGCTGTGTGTAGTGGCACATGCCTGTAGTCTTAACTACCCCAGAGGCTGTGGCAGGAGGATTGCTTGGACTCAAGAGTTCCAGGCTACAGTGAGCTGTAATCATGTTACTGCACTCCAGCCTGAGAAACAGAGCGAGACCCTACCTCAAAAAAAAAAAAAAAAAAAAAAAAAAAAAAAAGTTGTTTCCATCTAGAATGCTTTAGCTACCTGCTCTTTACATTGACCCCTACCCAGCCCTTTGCACCCATTTACTCAATAAAGATTCCCTTTACCACAATGATCACCCCTCCCCTGCATTCCTGCAGTATTTGGGATTAAAATCATTTATTTGGCAGGTATCATCTAGGGCCTTGTGTTATTGGTTATCTTTTAATATATCTGTGTTTTCTCTCCCAGCTAGAATGTAAGGAGAAATACGGCAAAACTTACAACATACACTTTCCCTGCAAAATTTCCTGCAGCATCTAGTTACGTTATTTCTAATCGAGGCTCAACAAATACTAGGTGATTAACTGATTGGTTTATACAGGTTAGGAAGGATTCCTCAGATACTACTCACATTTCGGAATAGTATCATTTTGAAAAACAAGGCATCAAATATGCACAAATACAATTCCCCAAAGGAGGGCCCATTTGCTGGCAGGAAATGTTTCCCCGTGAAATCAGGAAAGCAGGAGAAGCAACCATCTCAGACCTAGGGATCTCGGATTTACAGTGATGTTGATGGATTGGAACATGTTATTAGCAAAGGCAGACTGGCTAAATCACAGACTGAGAAAGATAATAAGCTTTGGCATCTAGTATGCTTTGCTAAATTAAAGTTTAAAAAGGAAGGCATGAATAAATGAAACAGTTACTTGACAGCAGGCCTATTAAATGAAAATGAATCCATGCAAGTTCCAGAATACACATTAAGCCACTTTGGATACCACTTAATCATGAAACTAAAAATATCCTCCAAGCACTCAGCTCATTTGTGAGTTTGCTGAAAATGAATTAGACAGTATGAGAGGAATTAGTACCTGGTTGCAAAGGAAATCTGAAGCGTTTTTAAACTTCTAGTATTAATAATCTGGTAGCAGCGTTAATCATAATTGTTTAGGTGGAGGCTGTGGACTCTTGGGCACTCTAATGATGTCTATTCTCTGCTTATAGCATTATAATAACTTTCCATGGCCCTTGACACAACATTCAAAATCCTTCTCATTTCACAAAGCTGTGCATGAGATGCTCCTGTCTAACTTTGCAGCTTCTTCTAACACTGGTCTCTATCACATTGGCCATTCTTGGTAGCAAGATTGTTGCCCTGGCTGTGTTTAGCTGTCCTGCTCTCAGTCTATAACTTCCTAGCACCCAGTCCCTGCATTCAGACATTCTGCTTCAGCTGTGCATTTCAGTAACAGATGCTGTCAGGAATGGTAGTCCCTCTTTCCCTATGCTCCAGCCCACGGGCTTTTTGGTTTCCACATACTGCACATGATTCCCTGCCTCAAGGCCTTAGCATATGTTCTTTTGCTTTCTACCTGGAGCACTCTCCTATTTTTTGCCTAGATGCTTCCTATTCAGTTGTATTACTTCCTTGGGAAGCCATGGGGAGTTCTTTTATTACACACTCTTATAGCACTCTGTGCCTCTGTTTGACGATGCAAATCAAAATTAGAATAAATTAAGTGCATATAAATTTTATTGTTCAGTTTAATGTCTGTCTTCCACATTAGATTTTGTTCAGGGGAATACCTTTTCCTCTGACCCTGTTTCTCTGTGCAGGTACTTCCACCAGGGTAATCCTCCTGCCTCTCTTTACACCCCTTCTCAGTAATTTTTCAGCTTTGAGAGTTTGGGAGAAAGAACTGGGCATGCGTGGCTTAACCCCTTGAGAATTTCTCTTTTCTGTTGCTGGTTTGTTGGCAAGAACCACGTCCTAGATTGCTTTGCCCTGGGTGGGAGGTATATCCCTAAAGGATAGAAGGGCGACATTTGTCTAGCAGGATGTGTGACCTGGTGGTGGAACATCCAATAGGCCTGTCAATAATATTGTGGACATTTTGATGTTTGCTTCTTTGGTTGCTGTTTTATTTCTCATTTAGCACAAAGCTTGAAAGGGGAAAAAATATGTTAAAATTTTTATTAGATTATAAGTTTGTCTTATTTATCCAATGTAACCCCAGCACCCAGCCCAGTTCCTACATATAATGACTATTCCGTAAATATTTATGACATGTATGAATTACTTAACCTCTCTAAGCCAGCTTCCTCAAATGTAAAATGGTGATAAAACCTAGCAATCTGGCTGTGTTTTATGGGTATCCAAGATATTATACTGAAGCACTCAGTATAGTACCTGGCATGTGGTTAAATGGATAAATATTCTGTAGCTATTATTATCTGAATGCACCAACTGAGAATGATTCCTGTTTAGAGCTATTCCCTTCCACCAGTAGTCAAGATAATAACCATATGTCATTTGTGTCTTAAGTAGACACAAATCTTTCTTAAAAATAACATAAAATTTTTGTTTCTGTTCTTGTTTTTTGAGTCGGAGTCTCGCTCTGTCGCCCAGGCTGGAGTGCAGTGGTGCCATCTCGGCTCCCTGCAACCTCTGCCTTCTGGGTTCAAGCGATTCTCCTGCCTCAGCCTCCTGAGTACCTGGGATTACAAGCATGTGCCACCATGCCTGTCTACTTTTTGTGTTTTTCATAGAGACAGGGTTTCACCATGTTGGTCAGGCTGGTCTCGAACTCCTGACCTCATGATCTGCCTGCATTGGCCTCACAAAGTGTTGGGATTACAGGCATGAGCCACTGTGCCTGGCCTAAAAATAACATAAAGTTTTAAAACCAAACACTACATAGACCAGAAAGATTATCTACAATATTGAATAAGATATAATCTATTCAATGTATGCATATAGATTTAAAGGAAATTAACAAAAATATGTAAGATATTATATTCTTGTTCTCTTGTCCCTTATTGATCTTTTCATACTGAATTATTAAGAAAGCATTTTCAAAAGCATAGTTAGAGTACAATATCTTCTGGACTTGGTTTAAATATACTCTGTGTGATTCTGTGTGAACTGCATCATCCTTGGCATCTTGCACTGGTCTCTATCACATTGGCCATTCTTGGCAGCAAGATTGTTGCACTGGCTGTGTTTAGCTGTCCCACTCTCAGCCTATAACTTCCTAGCACCCAGTGTCTGCATTCAGACATTCTGCTTCAGCTGTGCATTTCAGTAACAGATGCTGTCAGGAATGGTAGTGCCTCAGGATGTAGATTATAAAAGAGGAAAAGATGCATTATTATGGAGGGCTGGTGGGGTGAGGGAAAGCCTTTTTATAACTGGCTATCTGTTGGCAGTCTCATTTGAACAAATGTGGAGTGTCTCCACTTCTTATGTGACAGACTGATAATTTTATCTCATTAAAAGTTGAAGGGAAATCGACTTACAGTTGGAATGAAGAAGGATACAAACAATCTTTGCTCCTAAGATAACAGGAAGGAAGAAAGGAAGGAAAGAAAGAAAGAAAAGGAAGGAAGGAAGGAGAAAGAGAAAGAGAGGCAAAAGAAAAATCATAGTTTTCTATGATCTAGCTAAGAGCAGTGGATGAAAAGAAGCCATGATGAGCTGATGTCCAAAGAAAATGGGCTCCTCATCAATGAGTGGAGAGGAGCAGAAGGGTCCATCCTTGGGGGTGGATGCCTAGTCTGGTGGAAATGAAAGAAACAAGTCTGCTGTGCATGGAGAGTCTGCATGGATGAGAAAGACACCCAAGACTTGAATGGTAGTGAGGGCTGGCTGACTGGGTTGGACTTTGGAAGAAATCCAAATGCAAAGTCAAATGACTTGATCCAACGATCCTTTTCACTCCCCCTCCCCACCACGCACACACATGTACACACACACACACACAGACACTTCCATCCTGATTTTTTCAGAGAAAGCAACAGTCTGGGAGGGATGCAAAGCAGAAAGACTATATGTCCAGAATTTTGTCTAGATTCTAGGGCACTACTGGAGCTGAATTATAAACCAAAATTATCTGAAGCTGAAACCCAACCTACTCCCAGTTGAAATATCGATAGGATCCAAAAAGATTAGCCCCTGGGCAGTGGGTGCAACACTGGGGATTGGGCTAATCAGAGATTAACTCAATCTACTCAAAACCATGGTCCAGCTCCAGTTCCAGCTCTCCAGCTGGCTCTAGGAGGAATCTGAATAATCAGCACTCTCTCCTCAACCCTCATCAGCAGCTAGAGAAAAGGACTTTCACTTGCTTGGAAATAAACAAAATATAATACTCCAATCTCCACTCTTTTTTAAACAGGACTATAACAAAAGCTGTTGAGTTGGGCACAGTGGTGCAAGCCTGTAATCCCAGCTACTTGGGAGATTGTAGCACGAGTAAAACTGCCTTATGCAAAGATTATGACAGTGAGAGAAGTCTAGCATGGCTTGCCCCATTTTCTTCCTAGCCTCACAGGCTGGCTGTCTTCACTCATTCCTGGGCATAGGGCAAGCTAACCATGGGAGAAATTTAGTTTATGGTTTAACTTTGAAGCAAGGATGAAAATAGTTTCTCCCTGAAACTGACTCCCTCTTTGTTTGGAAACTGACACCAGAGTAAGACTAATGAAAGCCACAAGATTAGGATTATGGGAGGGACTCAAATTCTGCAAAATGTAGGTGTAGCTTCCCTTTTCATAATCATTTACTGTGCTGGAGGTCACAAGATTTGTGACTTCTCCAATTGCTCATATATAGATAACATCACTATTGTAGGACCTAAGATTGGTCTTTTGAGATGTTTTTCAGACTTTTGCATTCATGCAACCAACTGACTCCACCCAGACCCAGGACTGATGACTCAGTTGGTCCCATGGCCCCCACCCAGAGGCTGACTCAGTGCACAAGAACTGTTTTTCGCACCCCTGTGATTTCAGTCCCACCAATCAACAGCACCCATTCCCTAGCCCCCGGCCCACCAAACTATCCTTGAAAAACTGTAACCTTTGAGGCTTTGGGAAGACAGATTTGAGTGAAAACTCCCGTCCTTTAGCTTGACTGTCTTGTGGTAACTAAACTCTTCCCCTATTGCAATACTATTGTCTCAGTGAATTCGGTTTACCTGTGAAGTGGGTAAGAAGAACATATCAGGCAATTACAGGAGGATTGCTTGAGCCCAGGAGTTTGAAGTTCAAATCTGGCCAGGGCAACATAGTGAGACCCTGTCTCTAAATACGTGTGTGTGTGTGTGTGTGTATGTGTGTATATATGTATAGACATACACATACATGCAAAGAAGCAGGAAAATGTGACCTTCCATTATATGACCTTCCGTTAGAGCAAAGCAGTCACTAGAAGCAAATCCAGTTACTAGAGTTAGAGGACAATGACTTTAAACAATAAAACAAGTATTAAAAAATGTTCAGGAATTTATAGGAAAAGATAGACATAATATGTAAAGACATGAGGCACTTCAGGAGAGAAATCAACACTTTAACAAAAGAACAATATGTAAATTCTAGAATTAAAAAATACAATATCTGACATTTAAAAAATCATTGAATGGGCTCAATAACCAACTGTATGCCACTGTGGAGCAAAGCACTGAACTTGAGGAAAGGTCAATGGAAATTACTCAAACTGAAGGAGAAAAGAAAAACAGATGGGAAAAAAATGAACGGAATGTCAGGACCTGTGGGATATTATCACATGGTCTAACGTATATGTAGTTGAAATCCCAGGAAAGATGAGAAAGAATGAAATGAGAGAAATCTTTTGAAGAAATAAGAGTCACAATTTTTCCAAATTTGGTGAAAAATATCAACTCAAAGTCCCAAGGAGCTCAGAAAGCCCCAAGCAAAATCAACACAAAGATATCTGCACAAAGGCATGTTAAATCTGTGGTCCAGCCCAACCCTACTGAGCTCTAGCAGAAATCTGAATGAGTTGTAACCCCCACCTCAACCTTACCAGCAGGCAGAGAAAAGGACTTTCACTCTCTCAGAAATAAACAGCACATAAATATCATATCCAGTTATTGTCCTAGTTTTCAAACTCGTAAAAATCAAAGATCAAATCTTAAAACACCCAGAGGAGGTAAAGGACTAGAGAGATGGTTATTCTGGTCCTAAATGCGACAAAAATAAAACTTTTTCCCAAAGTAGAAGTGGTGGAAGTTTGAGCAAAAATGATTATACAATTTTGGAGTTCACGAGGGAAAGACAAGCTGATGTGTTTCCATCATTTTTAGAATGTCGGATTGAAAACTGAATTTTTTTGGCATAATTTTGTGGCATAAAACTCTGAAAGGGAATGTAACACGTAAAGCTTTCACACATATAATTCTGAATGTGCACTTGTGAGAGATTCCAAAGAGGAAGGGTGTGTTTTGAAGTGATAATGGAAGCCCACAAAGGTAGAAGAACATCCAATTAAGTGAAATGAATCCAAGTCTTTATGCTGAGAAGTACTGTTTTCCAAAGTACTGAGGTATCTTGAAAATGAAGTTTACAAACTGCTGCCCTGAGGAATATATGTGAATATATGTGCATTACTTTTTTTTTTTTTATTAATCTTGGAATCAGAAGAGGTACCAGAATACTCGAGATGGGCACAGTTGGTTCTGTTTTCGAAATAGTAAAGGAGGTGCATTCTTAAAATGCCAGGCTAATAGTTTTGGCATGGACTCTGCCCATGGTTCTGGATTGTGAGATCAATTAACAAATAATTTGTTTAACTAGTGGCTGAAGTATTTAGCTAAAATCACATAATGCCAAGTTAACATTCCTTTTCTGAACAGAGTAACCAGACTAAGCAGTTTGGAGCAAAACTGTTTCCATAGTACATCTGGGATTCAGCCAAGTATGTGATAAAGGCTTTCATGAGATCTTTGTGGAATAGTTAGAGAAATGTATAAATGAATAGGTTGATTAATAACTGGTTATAGGGCCATTTACAGAATGTGCTGACACATGGATTGATGTTAATCAGCATGTAAAGACGTCTCTATTACTCCCATCTTCATCTCTTAATGCCTCCTTAACCCACTGAGACCCAGATTCTGCCCACATCCCTCCAATGAAGCAAGACTTGCTAAGGTCCCCAATGGCGTGGCGGTCTCTAGACCTCATGGACATTTTATTTCACCTGCCTTCTCAGGACAGTGGACACTCCTGTAGGCACTATACTTGGAAACTTCTGTACTTGATTTTGGAGTCAGCACTCCCACTTGACTTTCTTCTTTCTTTTCTTTCCTCTTTCCAACTCTCCTCCTCCTCCTCTTCCTCCTTCCTCTTCTTTTTTTGACACAGTCTCACTCTGTTACCCAGGCTGGAGTGCAGTGGCACAGTCTCGGCTCACTGCAGCCTTCACTTTCTGCGTTCAAGTGATTCCCCTGTCTCAGCGTCCCAAGTAGCTAGAATTACAGGCACATGCCACCAAGCCTGGCTAATTTTTGTTTTTTTTGTTTTTTGTTTTTTTTAGTAGAGACGAGGTTTCACCATGTTGGCCAGGCTGGTCTCGAACTCCTGACCTCAAGTGATCCAAGTGCTGGGATTACAGGCATGAGCTACTGTACCTGGTTTCTTCTTTCATTTCTGCCACCTCAGTGACACAGGGCTCTGATGTCCCCAGAAATCCTTAATTACTGGTGTTCTCCAAAGTTCTGATTTAGACTCACTGCTCTTTTTCTTCTAATCATTTTTCTTGGGTTTTCTGATTTGTTTGTTGGATTCAACTTTATGAGTTCACTGACAATGCTCAGGTGTCTGGGCCCCAGCCCAGATATGTCTGCTGGAAGCCCCATGCATTCATTAAGCTGCCTGTGGGCCTCCCCACTCACTTGTCCCACAGATGGCTCATGCATATGTTCAAAGCTGCATTTGTCACTACTCCTGTCAAAATCAGTCATTGTTCCTTTTCTTGTGTTTTCTATATCAGTGAATAGCACCCTGTCCATGTACCTACTCAGGCCAGAAACCTAGGAGCCACCCTTAACTCTTCCTTCCCATCTGCCTTAGACTGAATTGTGTACCCACCCCTCACCAAATTCATAGGTTGAGTCCCTGGGCTCTAATGTGATTATATTTGGAGACAGGACTATAAAGAAGTAATTAAGGTTAAATGAGGTCATAAGGGTGGGGTCCTAATCTGATAGGATTTGTGGCTTTATAAGAAGAGAAAGAGGGAGAGACATCTCTATTGCTCTTCATGCCCATGCACTGTGGAAAGGCCATGTGAGGACAGAGTGAGAAGGCAGCTGTCTGTAGGCCAGGAAGAGAGGCCTCATCAGAACATGACCATGCTGGAACCCTGATCTTGAACTTCCAGCTTCCAGAATTGTGAAAAAACACATTTCTGCTGTTTAAGTTACTCAGTCTATGGTATTTTGTTAGAGTAGACTGAGTAGACTAAGATAGTAGCAAAGAGTTCATAAAGACCTATCTATTCTATCTCTTTAATATATGTATAATACTTTTCTACCTTGTTCTTCTCGATGCCACTGATATACTTTAGAATCTCATCGTTTCTTGCCTTCATGTTCTCCATTAGCTCTTCTTGTCACTTTTTTTTTTTTTTTTTCAGACAAGGTCTCCTTCTGTTGCCCAGGCTGGAGAGCAGTGGTGCAGAGCAATGGCACAATCTTGGATCATTGCAGTCTGCAACTCCTGGGCTCAAGTAATCCTTCCAGCTCAACCTCCCGAGTAGCTGGGACTACAGGCATGCACCATCATGCAAGTTTTGTATTTTTAGTAGAGATGGGGTTTCATCATGTTGGCCAGGCTGGTCTTAAACTCCTGACCTCAGTGATCCGCCCACCTCGGCTTCCCAAAGTGCTGGGATTATAGGTGTGAGCCACTGTGCCTGGCCAGATCTTCTTGTCTTTGTACTTTTCATCCCCCAATTCATTCTTCCTCTTAGTGTCAGAACAATTCCTCTGAAAACATGAACAGTCGTTCCCTCCTCTGCCAAAAATGTACCATTTGATCTCCGTTATTTTCAGGATAAAGTTCAACTTAACAATACATATAAGGTCCTTCTGATTCTGACTTGTACATTTTTTTTTTTCTTGAGACAGAGTCTCACTCTGTCACCCAGGCTGGACTGCACTGGTGTCATCTTGGCTCACTGCAACCTCTGCCTCCTGGGTTCAAGTGATTCTGTTGCCTAGCAGCTGGGACTACAGGCATGCATCACCAAGCCTGGCTAATTTTTTGTGCTTTTAGTAGAGATTGGCTTTTGCCATGTGGGCCAGGCTGGTCTTGAACTCCTGGCCTCAAGTTATCTGCTCACCTTACCTCCCAAAGTTCTGGGATTATAGTCAGGAGCCACCATGCCCAGACCCTATTCTGACTTCTATTTACTTTTCCATCCTTATCTCTCTCATTGACCCCTTGTACCTTATGTTCCAACCATACTGAAAACTTTACGTTTTCCCCATACTTTGATATACCTGATGCTTGTTCTTCTTTGCTGACATGGTAGGCTCAAATTGAGGACTTCATTACAAGAGTTAGACAAGCTTCCTCCAATGAAGAAGACAGACAAGCAAAAAATTACTGTAATATAACCATGTCCACAGTAGAGATTTGTTCAAAAGGCCATGGAACACAAAGGAAGAAAATAAGCAGTAGAAAATGTTACAGCCAGTCCTTTACCTGAGAGTGTGCTGTGTTTGAATGCTGTGTCTCTTCCAAAACGCATGTTGAAACTTAATCTCCAGTGCACCAGTGTTCACAGGTCAAGGGCAGGACCAGGTGGTGATTAAGTCATGAGGGCCCTGGCCTCATGAATGGGATTAGTGCCCTGATAAAAGGGTCACGGGAACTAGCTGGGCCTTTTTGCCCTTTTGTCTCTTCCACCATGTGAGGACAGAGCATCCACCTCCTCCAGTGGATGCAGCTATGAGGGGCCATTTTAAAAGGAGAGAGCAGCCCTCACCAGATGCTGAATCTGTTGATGGCTTTATCTTGGATTTCCCACCCTCCAGAACTATGAGGAATAAGTTTCTGTTCTTTATAAATTACCTAATCTCAGATATTTCATTATAGCAGTACAAAATGACTAGGACAGAGTATAAAAGAGACATTTACATTTACAGAAGAATTGTCACATTTTTACAGTAGAGATTTACTAGAATTTTCAAGGACAAGTAGAATAGTTTTCTTGTTGCTCTACCTTCCTTGCTTCTATTCAGTGCTGGTGTGCAGTAGCTGCCTCCTCTGTACTTAATGCTTGATCATCTTAAAGCATTTTACATAGCAAGACCACGAGACAGCAGTGAATGCTGAGCAGCCTTCCCTTTGTTCAATGGACCATTTTATGCTATGAAAACATTGTAGGTGTGTCAGTATATAACTAATGTCTTTAGAGTCTAGTCAAAGGAGGGATAGTGGCTGGGCATGGTGGCTCACGTCTGTAATCCCAGCACTTTGGGAGGCTGAGATAGGCAGATCACCTGAGGTTAGGAGTTCTAGACCAGCCTGGCCAACATGGTGAAGCCCCATCTCTACCAAAAATACAAAAATTAGCGTGGCATGATGGCAAGCACCTATTATCCCAGCTACTTGGGAGGCTGAGGCAGAAGAATCACTTGAACCTGGGAGGCCGAGATTGCAGTGAGCTGAGATCGCACTACTGCACTCCAGCCTGGGCGACAAGAGTGAAACTCCGTCTCAACAATAAAAGGAGGGGTAGTCATATTCATACAATGTGCTGTAGAATGGCTGGTCCTTGCACAATGTGAATGCCCTGGATGGTTTCCTAAGGCCTAAATTTTGAGTTCTCAGTAACAGTATGGGAAGATTATCATTATTATTATTATTTTTACACAAGCATCCTACTGATGCAATAGCTAGCAGTGCTACATTTCAGCATAGAAAGTATTCTCATCACTTTCTAAGTGGGGTGCTGATAATGGGTTTGGATCTGTGTCCCTGCCCACATCTCATGTCAAATTTTAATCTGTAATGTAAGAGGTGAGGGCTGGTGGGAGGTGATTTGGTCATGGGGCTGTGTATTAATCAGGGTTCTCTAGAGAGACAGAACTAATAGGATAGGTATACATGTAAAAGGAAGTTTATTAAGTAGTATTAACTCATACAATTAGAAGGTTCCACAGTAGGCCATCTGCAAGCTGAAGAGGAAGGAAGCCAGTCCGAGTCCCAAAGGGAAGAACTTGGAGTCTGATGTTTGAGAGCAGGAAGCATCCAGCATGGGAGAAAAATGTAGGCTGGGAGGCTAGGCCAGTCTAGTCTTTTCACAATTTTTTTTTTCTGCCTGCTTTATATCCTGGCTGTGCTGGTAGCTGATTAGATGGTACCCACCCAGATTAAGGGTGGATCTGCCTTCCCCAGCTCACTGACTCAAATGTTAATCTCCTTTGGCAATGCCCTCAGACATACACCCAGGATCAATAATTTGCATCCTTCAGATCAATCAGGTTGACACTCAGTATTAACCATCACAGGGTGGATTTCTACCTTGGTACTGTCTCATGATAATGAGTGAGTTCCCGTGAGATCTGGTCTTTCAAAAGTGTGTGGCATCTCCCCTCTCTCTCTCTTCCTCCTGCTCTGGCCATGTGAAGTGCCAGCTTCTCCTTTGCCTTCCACCATGATTGTAAGTTTCCACAGAAGTCAAGGAGATGCTGCCATGCTTCTTGTACAGCCTGTGGAAACACGAGCCAATTAAACCTCTTTTTTTTATTAATTACCCGGTCTCAGGCATTTCTGTATAGCAGTGTGAGAACTGACTAATACAGCTGCTATAATGCAACACCATAGACTAAGTAGCTTATAAACAATAAAAATTGATTTCTCGCAGTTCTGAGGACTGGAAGTCTGAGATCAGGGTGCCAGCATGGCTGGATTCTGGTGAGGACTCTCTTCTGGGTTGCAGATGACTGTCATTTCCTTGTATCTTCACATGGCAGGAAGATGGCTGGAGAACTCTCTATAAAGCATTAATATAATGCTCTTTATAAGGGCATTAATCTCATCCCTGAGGGCTCCACTCTCCTGACTTAAATCACCTGCTGAACCCCCACTCCAAATACCATCACTTTAGGGACTAGCATTTTAATATATGAATTTTAGGGGGATTCATTCAATTCATAATAGAAAGTTATGATAGGAGTGATTTGCAGAAGCACAAGTCAGATTGATGGTATCTGCCCATGCAATGTTTGCAACAGGCATGATATCCCTCTTCTCTTTCAAAACAGCAACAACAACAAAATGGAGAAAAAGAAGTTACAAAGAAAGATGGGGAAGGGAACCAATGTTTATTATTCATGTGTGTGAGACATTTTTTACACAAGTTATTTTATTTAATCTTTTCAGTACTTTTATGTTGCCAGGAAATTGCTGAACGTGGAAACTGGGACTCAAAAGTGAATTATCTGGACACAAAGCACATAAAAAACAGAACTTAGCTTGGCTGTGATTCCAGGTCTGTGTACTTCCGAAATGCTTCTCCAGCACTCCGTCTACTGCATCCTGAGAGCAACACACTGCAAAGTGCTCTGCTGCACCTGGCATCTCCTGCTCACAGTTGCGGCAGCTTCCCTCCCCTCCATCCTTCTGTCCCATACTGGGGCCATTCTCCTGGGTGTGCAGAATGCATTCCTTCTGCTGGTATCCCAGTGTAAGGAAGGAGCCATCACAGAGATCAGGATCAGGCCACCTGCTTCTGTTCAGGTTCTGCTCCCAGCCAGGCCAGGAGCAGGATCTGGAGCAATTAAGTCTCACCTCTCTTTGGGCCTCTTTTTTTTTTTTTAATCAGCAAAATTGGTAAATAGGGGCTTAGCTTCCAAGATTTCCACCAGCTCTAACATTCTGCTGTGAGAAAATGCCTTTTTTATTTTGGTTCCTTGTGGAGTAAATTACCCTAACAATGAGGTCCATTTACATGATTAGGAGGTGGCCCGATCCTGCAGAGCTAATGGTTTGTTTTATGATCCGTGTACCTTACAACCAGCTACTAGCTGGGTGCTCACTGCCTCCCAGAATGCCACAGTGGTGCTGCAAGGAGATAGGAGGCTGCAGAAATGCCTGAGTCACTCTGGCTCCTGGGTCAGGGCTCAGGATGCAACTAAGAGGCCCAGATGAGACCAGGCAGCCTCCAGACCCTGACAGCACAGAGACGCCAACCCCCTTGTGGTCCTCATTCCAAAATAAATTAGATCCTCTTTCTCCTATTAATAGAAAGCCAGGGAACAGATTTTTGGTGTGTGCGGAGAGGAGCAGTGGGGAACCTCACTAGCAGCATACATGGGAGAGAAAGTTTGACACTTACAGAATCATAGGATATTGGGATTGAAAGACATTTTCTACTAACTCCCTAATATAAAGGTGGAGGCTGGGGACCAGTACATGGAGCTGCCCCACCCAGTTTCTGCAGCACAGACTAGAACTCAGCCTGTTTCCTTTCAAAGCCTCCACAAGCATCATCCACTAACTCTGGTGATATGGTTTGGCTGTGTCCCCACCCGACTCTCACCTTGAATTGTAATAATCCCCACAGGTCAAGGGCAGGGCCAGGTGGAGATAATGGAATCATGGGGGTGGTTTCCCTCATACTGTTCTCGTGGTAGTGAATAAGTCTTGCTAGATCTGATGGTTTTATAAATGAGAGTTCCCCTGGACAAGCTCTCTTGCCCTCCACCATGTGAGAAGTCCCTTTGCTCTTCTTTCATTTTCTGCCATGATTTTGAGGACCCCCAGCCATATGGAACTGTAAGTCCATTAAACCTTTTTCCTTAGTAAATTGCCCAGTGTTGGGTATGCCTTTATTAACAGCATGAGAATGGACTAATACATCTGGCTATTCCTTTACCACTCCCCAGGCTTTCCAGCCTCCACTGCTGCCCTCCCTCAGCCTACAAAGGAAAAGTTGCTTATAGTGAGGAGGTGGGGGTGGAAAGAGAAAACTCAGAGATTATCAAGTCTTCGGGACCTTTTTTTTCGGCTTAGAAACTAAAGTTTTAATATTTCTTCTCTGTAGAGCAATATCTGATCTTTCTGATTGATGAAAAGAAAAACAGAACACAAACAGCCATGTTGCATTTCCAGAAAGAAAAATCTTTGGTCTCGTCTCTACATTCTTCTTTAACCTATTTGCAAACCAAAATGGATGATGGCACTCTGAGGTCTTCCGTGCCCAAGCACTGTTACCATCCTCCCTAATCCAGAAACAAAGGACTATTAGTTGTATGAAGAGGGTCTGCTTTAATGTGATTGCTTTCTCAGAGTAGGGGCTATCAAACTATTACTGTATAATTATGTCCTTCTCAGAACATGATTAGGCTTTTATCTTGAATTTTTCACCCACATTCTGGTAAATGCATAATAGATTGTAAGATTCTTTTACAGAGGGAGCAGGGCCCTCCTCTCCACCATAAAACAGGAATATAAATGCACAGTCATTGCCCCAGGAGCAATGGAAGAATTTTATGTTCTAATTTTCTCACTCACTATGTGGTTTAGAATAAAAAGACAAGGTGGTGGGGAGTAACCCATTGGTGTCTGTTACACAGTAGTTCAGTTCCCATAAGAAATATTAAATGAAAATTAACTGCAAGGAAGAGTCAGGTGTTACATGGGCTCCTTGCCTCTACTGTGTGAAGTGCTTTTTCATTTTTGTGTTGCCCCTGAAGAATTTTAATCAGAAATGATTTTTCTCTAAGTGTTTGAAAGGTAACCAGGAAGTTGTTTACCCTGCACATCCTCTGCTTTGAGTCTTCCTTACTGAGGAAGTATTTATCCACCCTCCCACTTCATGCCTTCAGTTCATGGGACTGGGTGTGCGTATTAGTCCTTTCTCATGCTGCTAATGAAGATATACCTGAGACTGAGTAATTTATAAAGAAAAAGAGGTTTAATGGACTTACGGTTCATGGCTTGGGAGGCACCACAATCATGGTGGAAGGCAAAAGAGGAGCAAAGGCATGTCTTACATGGTGGCAGGCAAGAGAGTGTGTGCAGGGGAACTGCCCTTTATACAACCACCAGCTCTTGTGAAACTTATTCACTATCATGAAAATGGCATGGGAAAAACTTACCCCCATGATTCAATTACCTCCCATGGGTCCCTCCCATGACACATGGGGATTATGGGAGCTACAGTTTAAGATGTGATTTGGGTGGAGACACAGCCAAACTATATCAATGTGGGAACAGCAAAGTTGGTCTCTGAGCCTTAGCTACTGACCTTGGTTTCAGTCTGGGGTCCAGAATTTCCTTTTTGTCATATTCTTGGTGGTATCATCCTAGCAGCTGTTCCTGGGATTTATCATGCTAGGGCATGGCTTAGGGTCCAGACTTTTGGGAAAATGTTAGCCTTTCATTAGCTGGATGATGAAGGAATTTAGGACATACTACCCTAAAATACGATGCTTTGGCATATTGAATATTTTGAGAAACAGCAGATGCAGGAAGAGCCCTCTGACTTCCTCTTTTCTACCTAAAAGCAGACCAGAAAATTTCCCCTGAGAAAAGTGCTCTCTCCTTTATTTTATTTTATTTTTCAAAATGGAGTTTTGCTCTGTCTCCCATGCTGGAGTGCAATGGCACGATCATGGCTCACTGCAAACTCTGCCTCCCAGGTTCAAGCAATTCTCCTGCCCCAGCCTCCCAAGTAGCTGGGACTTTAGGTGCATGACACCATGTCTGGCTAATTTTTGTAGTTTTAGTAGAGGCAGTGGGGTTTCACTGTATTGGTCATGCTGGTCTCAAACTCCTGACTTCGGGTGATCCACCCGCCTCAGCCTCCAAAAGTGCTGGGATTACAGGCGTTAGCCGCCACACCCAGCCAGAAAAGTGCTCTCTCTATAGCAGGAAGAAATGAACATCCTCATCATCAGAGACTAGGAATCAACACTGAAATGGATCTGTACAAATTTACTAAAATAACTCTTATCTTCCACTAGTTTCTCCCATTCCCCATATATCTCCTAGTCACTTCCCCACAATTAACTGCCCCTAGCCCAGACTCCCTTTGTCTTGTCATTGCTTCACACATTTATCTTTCATTTTCTAAAAGTTCGTTAAATTAAATTTGGTTGAGGATATCTCTGTACCTGAAATTCTGTGTATGGAATCACAACCTGACTTAGTACATAAACAAACTGAAAACCTTACTTAGGAATGTAACTAACAGCTGAGTCTCAGTCAGTCACAAGCAGGCAACTGATCAGACCATATCCAAATAAGGCAAAATGCATACCTGTAACCAGGCTACTTCTGTACTTTACTTCCTGCTCTGTCCATAAGTGCACATTGATCACACTGCAGGGCAGAGCTCTCTGAACCTCTGCTGATCCTGAGCGCTGCCCAATTCATGAATCATTCTTTACTCAGATAAGCTCTTATTATAAATTTAATTTGTCAAAAGTTTTTCTGCTCTAGTCACTTCTTTGAGTCTTCATTTTTTTGTGCAGGTTCTCATGTACATATAAAAAATACTGAAATTTGTATGCTTTTCTCCTATTCATCTGTCATATGTTAGTTTGACTCTTGGGCCTGGCTGGAGATACTTAAGAGGGTATCTCCCTCTTAGGTATCTCCTTAGGTATCTCCTTAGATACCTAAGAGGGTTTCCTCCCTTACTGTAAGGACTCTGGGAGATGATGAAGAGAAGGACATGGTTCTGCCCACTGCAACTAAAATGCACCAAAGACTCACATATAGGCACAATTGGCCAGTGAGCCTCCTCCTTCCCAGGCAAAGCAGGTGGGAATATCCACTGAGCCATCAGCCTTGCCCTTTGATCACTTGTTTTCCCCTGTTTATAATGATCTGATCTCTTCTGGATGAATAAAAAAACAGAATGAAGAAAGGGAGGGGTAGGGAGGAGAAGAGTGGTATAACCCTGTGGGAAACAGGAATAAGACAATCTTCTCTCTTTTTGCTGGCTGCAACCAGGTGAAATGCAGGGGAAATTCAACCTCCTAACTTCTCTACATGCCTGCCCTGACTGCTTTTCCACACTGTTCCTGTTTCCACACCTGTTCATCCATTTCAGGTTCTTCCCCAATCTCTTTCTGGAACTAATTTTGACCTAACCTAAAATAGAAGATTTTTTTTTTTTTTTTTTTGAGACAGTGTCTCACTCTGTCGCCCAGGCTAGAGTGCAGTAGCTGGATCTCAGCTCACTGCAAGCTCCGCCTCCTGGGTTCATGTCATTCTCCTGCCTCAGCCTCCCGAGTAGCTGGGACTACACGCGCCGCCACCATGCCCGGCTAGTTTTTTAGTATTTTTTTAGTAGAGACGGGTTTTCACCGTGTTAGCCAGGATGGTCTCGATCTCCTGACCTCGTGATCCGTCCGTCTTGGCATCCCAAAGTGCTGGGATTACAGGCGTGAGCCACTGCGCCTGGCCAACAGAAGATATTTAAGCAGCTCTAGCTCCATGTTCTGGGATTCAGTATTGGGTATGCCCTGACCTTGAACTATACTAGAAGGAAATGATATGTCTACTGCCATATTTGTCCCTATGGTCTCATGTGAGCAGCCTGCTGAGCATCACATTCCTTTCATTGGACTAGTCTTTCCTTGCTTTTGCTGTTCCCCTTTCCAAGCCTGATAGTAAATGGCTAGTACACCAAGCCCTTCTTACATTAGCCCAGGGGTTCTCAACAGGAAGTAGTATTTGGAAATGTATATTGGATAGAGAGAAAAAGGGAGGGAACATTTTTGGTTGTCACAAGGAGTGAAGGGCATTGCTATTATTTAGTAGGTGGAGGTCAAGGATGCTAAACAATTTGTCCCCTCTAAAATGTCAGTAACATTGTGTGGTTGAGGAATGTGGCTCCTGCCCTAAGTGGATGCATGCCCTGCACTACTGAAGGTACATTGAGACCACCCAAGCCCTGCTTCTTAGTCTTCCCTCTCACTGTAGAGTGTTTCTTCTTTCCCCACCTTGCTTTAGTGAGTTGGAACTGCAGTCAGTTCCTTCATCCATTCTGGAAGGATTAACCTTTCTAAGACTGGTCGTGGAGAGACCCAAGCTTTCCTGTCCTTGCCCATTGAACCATATTTCTCCAACTGGTCATACTAGCCCAAAGCATATATATTTCTCAGTTGCTAATTTTGGCTGTACCCTTTAATGAAATTCTGCTTATCCTCTTGTGTTCTAAGCTATCTTTTTTGAGCCAAGACAGGTGTAGCCTTATAGATGTGTGTTAAATAAACTCTGGAAACTCATCTGCCTTATGTTCTTAAATTCCTTAGAGATGCTGGCCTCATGGGGCCTACATTCTAGTAAGAGGAGAAAGACAACAGAAAAGTAAATATATAGTATATGTATTAATTTGCTAGGGCTGCTGTAAGGAAATACCACCAAGTGGGGTCTTAAATAACGAAAATTTATTGTCTAACAGTTCTGGAGGCTGGAAGTCTGAGATCAAGTTGTGGGAGGAGCTAGTTCCTTCTCGGGGCTGTGAGGAAAGAATCTGTCTCATGCCTATAATCTAACTTCTGGTAGTTGCTGGCAACCTTTGGCATCCCTTGACTTAGGTAGAAGCATAACCCCAATCTTTGCTTTCATCTTCACATGGCATTACGTGAACACCTGTGTGCATGTTTCTGTGTCCAAACCCCTACTTTTCATCAGATATTATTCCAATCATATTTGATTAGGAGTCCACCATAAACCAGAATGACCTCATCTTCACTAATTACATCTGCAATGACTCTATTTCCAAGTAATGTTGTATGCTGAGGGATTGGGCATTACTTCTTCAACATATAAAGTCACACATGAAGGGAGAACACCATGAGATGATGAAGAAAGGGATCAGGGTGATGTTTCTATGAATCAAGGCACATAAAGACTGTGAACAAACCACCAGAAGCTAGGGGAGAGGCATGGGATAGACACAGCCCTTCCAGGAAGTAGCCCACCCTGCTGTTAACATTTGGACCTCAGACTCCTAGCCGCCAGGACTGTGACACTACAATTTTCTGTTGTTTAAGGCACTCAGCTTGTGCTACTTTATTATGGCAGTTCTAACTAATGAATATAACAATTGTCTATGGTTATTTATTGACTTATTTATTTTGATGATTTATAGCTTAAGGACTCTCCCAACCTCTATAGGGCACATGTTTTTAGAATATATTTTCACAATTTAGTAAATGAAAATCCCATAAATGTCAATTTATAAGTGCTATGGTTTGAATGTCTCCTCCAAAACTGAAATTTAGTCGTCAGTGTGGCAACATTGAGAGGTGGGGTCTTTAAGTGATGATTGGATCATAAGGGCTCATCTATCTGAATGAATTAATCCATTCATGAGTTAATGGATAAAGGGGTTATCATGGGAGTGGGACTGGTGGCTTTATAAGAAGAGGAACAGAGATCTGAGATAGCATGCTCATCCCCCTTGCCATGTGACACTCTGCACCACCTCAGGACTCTTCAGAGTCCCCACCAGCATGAAGGCCCTCACCAGATGTGGTTCCCAGACCTTGGACTTCTCAGCCTCCTGTAAGAAATAAATTATTTTTCTTTATAAACTACCCAGTTTCAGGTATTCTGTTATAAGCAACAGAAAATGGACTAAGACAATAAGAATATAGTGGAATGGATCTTAGAGATAAAGATATATCAAGACAAAAAGACACATCTTTATCTCTTGCAGATAAAGAAATTGATGCTCAGAGAAGGCCAGGCACAGTGGCTCACGCCTGTCATCCCAGCACTTTGGGAGGCCAAGGTGGGTGGATAGCCTGAACTCAGGAGTTCGAGACCAGCCTGGGCAACATGATGAAACCCTGTCTTTACTAAAAATACAAAAGTTAGTCGGGCATGGAGGTGTGTGCCTGTAATCCCAGCTACTTGGGAGGCTGAGGCAGGAGAATTGCTTGAACCCAGGAGACAGAGGTTGCAGTGAGCTGAAATCATGCCATTGTACTCAAGCCTGGGTGATAGAGTGAGACTCTGTCTCAAAAAAAGAAAAAAGAAGAAGAAGAGGAAGAGGAAGAAGGAGAAGAAGGAGAAGAAGAAGAAGAAGGAGAGAAGAAGAAGAAAAGAAGAGAAGAAAAAGAGGAAGAGAAGAAGAAGAAAAGAAGGAGAAGAGAAGAAGAAATAATAATAATAATAATAATAATAATTTACACTCAGAGAAATGAAGTGACTTGCTCCAGGCCACATAGGAAATTTCATTTGTTTGTTTTCTCATATTACTTGCCTGTGGACACTCTTCCAAGCCATGCCTTGATTTTTCTCTCTTTTGGCCTGTTTAGAGAGAAGCCTATCAATGGTACAGCTATATCTCCAGGAAGAATTACATCCTGACCTTCATGTTAGGACAACCCCTGCTCCCTTCTTTACCAGTGTTTGCTAGAGCTTCCTGAGACCTACAGAAAGTGCAAATCTCATTGTTCTAGCACCTGCTCCAGAGGACCATAGGAGATTAGCACACTTTAGTGCTCTAGTGCTATAGGACAAAATTATCTTAACTCATATGCCCTAGACCTTGAGATCTGAAGGACTTCTCCCAGCCATATGGCACTATGTATGCCTTATTTTATGCACAATATAGTAATTAGTCTTTTGTGAAGCATGTAAAGATTCCTTTTTCCAAGGGTGTGATGATTTGATACTTTTCTCTTATTGAGAATCTCTCAACAGAGCCAATAGAGGTTTAGTGGTCTCCAGCCTGCAGTGCAGATATCCCTGTGGCATTCTCTGTATAGAATGCATCAAGCGGCCAAGATCAGCTGCTGGGTGGACTGAGGGGGTCTGCGAGTAGAGGTCCTGGAAGGATGGTAAATAAAACTCTGAACGAAAGTGCTACGTTTTCCTTCAGTTCTCAGGACACCTTGGTGACTGATTCCACACTCTCTCACATGGTTACTTGACGTGGTAGTTAGATTGCCACCAGGTCATTTACACCAAGGGAAGAGGAGGTGGCTTCTTCACAGGAACTTACAGTTTTTTTTTTTTTTTTTTTTTTTTGGACAGAGTCTTACTCTGTCTATCTCCTAGTGCAGTGGCATGATCTTGGCTCACTGCAACCTCCGCCTCCTGTGTTCAAGTGATTCTCATGCATCTGCGTCCTGAGTAGCTGGGATTACAGGTACATGCCACCATACCCAGCTATTTTTTTCTACTTTTAGTAGAGACAGGGTTTCACTGTGTTGGCCAGGCTGGTCTCAAACTCCTGGCCTCAAGTGATTCACCTGCCTGGGCCTCCCAAAGTGTTGGGATTACAGAAGTAAGCCTCTGCACCAGGCCTGGAGCTATAATGCTTCCATTTCCCCCTTGGAATATCCCCTGTGACATCAAGTACTTTATCCCTGTTGCGTGAACTATGAGTTGGACATGAAGGTTCAAACTTTTTAAATGGGGCAAATTACACTAAATTATTGGTCTTGGAACAAAAATGCATGCGTTTCAGTTTATTTCTGAAACTCAGGGAAAACATACATGTAGAAGCCAATATTTGGACTGATGTGGTGTGAGAATGGATGGGATAGCCTTAACCCAAACTGTTGTTTGGTTATTGAAACCTCACCATTGTTGTTTCAGCCTCATATTAAAAGTGCACATGCCCTTACTTGGGGGGAATCTTCGTATTAGTTACTTATGTCTTAGTGTAAGTAAGGTCTCTGAGAAGAAGTTTCTTTTCAGCTGAAACAGAGCTAAATTGGGCTGCAGCTGAACCCAGGCTCTCTAGTCTGTACCTACTCCTCTATTTATTGGTTATTTGATGTTAAGAGGGGATACTAGGAAGCAGAGGCTGGAGGGTTGAGGATAAATAC
Organism: Macaca thibetana thibetana; assembly: GCF_024542745.1. Classification (NCBI taxonomy): domain Eukaryota; kingdom Metazoa; phylum Chordata; class Mammalia; order Primates; family Cercopithecidae; genus Macaca; species Macaca thibetana. The sequence goes on from NC_065585.1 coordinate 118,532,033, forward strand.
TTCTGATGCCATGACTTTACCATGGCGGGATGCAAACTGAGGGATGGGAAGGTAGTTGGACCATCTTTCATCTCCAATTGCTTCTCAAACTTAGTGGGTTAAGGAAGGCAGGTGCCAGAAAAAGAGTCAAGGAACATGTTCAATTAGGCCTTAAGTATGCATTAAACATCTAAACTGTGCACAGAACTTTACTACACAATGGTGATATAAAAATGTCAGAGTAAAAATAATTTAATAAATTAATTGTACAAATAAAATAATTGTACGTTTTTAAGTAACTAAAAGAATAAAATTAGATTGTGACACAAAGGGTAAATGCTTGAAGGCATGGATACCCCATTTTCCATTATGGGATTATTACATATTGCATGCCTGTATCAAAACATCTCATGTACCCCATAAATATATATACCTACTATGTACCCACAAAAGTTAAAAACTAAAAATTTAAAAATCAATCCAATACACACTTTCTTCCTATGAAGTACTAACATGTCAGTTGGTGAGATAAAATTTCTGCAGAACCTCTCTTTCGGGAAGGCTTCATAAAGCTGAGGGGTTCTTAGCTGTCTGAGAATATACAAACGTTGGGAAAGTATAGGAGTGGTCTCCATGGTGTCTCAAGGTCCATACTAAACTTAGGAGACCCTGAGACCTGTTTGATGTTATCATCAGTACCTGTAGCATTGGCTTCATCCTGAGACTTGATCACCTATCTGGCCCACTGAACTCCAGGGGACTCTAAAAGGTTTTTCCAGCCTAAGCCAAACAAACTTCTTCATTAGTCCCAACTGCAAAACCTAAAATGACTGCATAACTCTTTCTACCCTGTCCCCACCCCTTTTTCTTTTGAGGACAAGAAGGCTTGAAAATTAAGCCAATCTGCTATTTGTAGATTTGGAGAATGTTCTAACCTTTTCAGATTTCAGGAGTTCAAGTTCCATCCAAAAGAGAAGAGACTCAGTCCTTCTCTCCACTGACAGAATATGACTTCAACACGGGTAGGAAAGTTCACAGACAGAAACAAGCTTTTGGGAAGAATGGAGCCAAAGGTGTTTCACAACAGAAGGAGCACTGGATGGAGGAAGAAAGCTAAAGCTTTGCTCGTTCACAAATGAGTCCAAGTTCAGGTGAAGACACGTTCCCATGCAGGCAGATTGTCCAGTCTTTGCTCCCTTGGTGTCATTTTCCCCCAGTAACAGACTTTAATTATAACAGACCCATCACTCAGCAATTAAGAATGATTTATGTCCCTTTCCTAAGGGAGAATTAATCACATATGCCAGACAGGATCCCTTTATCATTTTGTTAACTAGATAAGAAGCAGAGAGCTCCTTTTATTCGAGCCACCCTAAATATTGCAGTATTTGCTACGTAGCTCTAGGCAGTAGTTATCTTTCATATTGTACCAAATACATTCTGAGTTCTCAATCTCTCATTTCAAAACAAGTGAAAAACAGAAAGAAACTTAAAAGTAGCAGGAACAAACTGTGCTTTCCTTGGCTGTAATCAAATTATTCCTTTTGTCCTGGCATTAGACAGTAGCTGGCAATAAAGAAAACCCCAGGAGCACAATATTCCTGTGATTGCATCAGGGTGGAAGATTAAACTTCCATAGCATTCAGGATGTCTCAGCTTTGCCCCTCAAACAAGAGGCTCTTACTGTCATCCCCACCATTTCATAGTGAAATATGTTTCTGCAGTGTTAGGGAGAATTTATGAGTAGCTCATAGCTTCCTGTCTGAAGATACTTTCTCCCAGAAGCAAAGGAGAGGGAGGGGAAAAAAAAAAAAAATCCAACCCTGAAAATCAAAATAGATCTTCTTTGTTTAGTTTTATTTAAGAAAATTTTATACCTTTGCAAAGCCCATATTGCCTGTGTAGGTTTCTAAACTAGAACAAACAGAACCCTTCTACAAAATTCCTAGTGAAGCAAAACTTTCACAGAATCACAATTTAGTCTTTCTCTCAGAAGTGATGAGTCATTGTAATTTGGGTATCATGATTCACTCCTGCGTATAACGAGAACCCTGGAACAATATTAATTACTCCAGCCTCATTTTCATTACAAAAGTCGCTTCCAGCCCCCATCAGTTTTCAGTTCAAAAGAACATGACAAGTTTGGTAAAGAAACTTGAAAATCATTTTCTCTTGGCTTTGATCTATTTTTTTTTAAAAAGAAGACTTTAAGTTTTCAGATGACAGATTATATTCTTGAAAGCTGGAATTTAGATGGAGTATCTCACAATGCTACCAGGAACAGAAGAAATTTGGAATTGGAATGGAAGATGAGGTTGCTGTGGGCAGAGAGGGAGAGGGGGTTAGTATTAAATTATCTTCCTAGGCCCATTGTGGTGGCTACACCTGTAACCTTAGCACTTTGGGAGGCACAAGAGGAAGGATCACTTCAGGCCAGGAGTTTGAAACCAGCTTGGGCAACATAGTGAGAACCATCTCTACAAAAATTTTGAAAAACAAAAAAAGTGGCCGGGTGCAGTGGCTCATGCCTGTATCCCAGCACTTTAGGATGCCAAGGCTGGCAGACCATGAGGTATTCAAGACCTGTCTGGCCAACATGGTGAAACCCCGTCTCTACTAAAAATATTTTAAAAATTTAGCCAAGTGTGGTGGTGGGTGCCTGTAATTCCAGCTACTCGGGAGGCTCCAGCCTGGGTGACAGAGTGAGACTCCGTCTAAAAAAAAAAAAAAAAAAACAAAAAAACTTCATAGGTGGACCAATGACTACGGGTGCAAGGTGAAAACCTTTTTATTTCCACAGAGGTCAAACATTATTTATATATGCATACCAGGAAATTACTATAGCTGACGTTTTACAAATCAGGGAACCTGGTTCCCTATGAGAGACCCCAAGTGTTCCCTGATTCCAGAATTTATGAGACAGTGGGCTCCCCAAGGGGCAGTCGCCTACTCAGTGTATAGCAGTGCCAAAAGACCCCTCTATCCCCAGTGTGCCCCCCTCTGCTGACCTTGAGACCCTCCCCATAATGTTGAAATTATCCACATTTAAATTGCTTGTAGGTAATCAGAAAAAAAAAAAAAGTAGCCCAAGGCGATGGTGTCTTTCTGTAAGACCCGTGATAAAGCTGTTGATAGTTTTCTAGCCCCTACAGTACCGTTTTTGTCTGACTTATTAGGTTGCTAAAGACTGCTTGAGAACTGTATGCAACGAGTTGCTCTTTCCGGAAAAATACACAAATACGTGGATGTTTGTGTATAAATTCAGATGGATCACAAATCTCCTGAAGTCCACTCATGAAAATTACCCATCTCTTTGCCCCTCAATTCTGAATATCTTCCCACCTGCTCACTCTCACCTCCTGCACAAGTCTCACCTCCTCCATAATATCTTCCATGGCTTCCCTCATCTGAACACTTACAGTTCATCTGAGCACCGTCTTCACTGCTCTTTTGCGCTATTGCAGAAAGTGAGTTTTCTTTTCATTCACCAGTGTCTTGCCTTCCTGAATAATGATATGCTCTTCGAAGCACGCATGTTGTGTTCCTGAACTTCGTATCTCCATAGCACTAAGGAGGAAAGAAGGAATTCTGCTATGCCTAATACCCCCCACACACTTTCCCTTTTCCAATGTACATTTCTTTTTTTTGTTTTTGAAACGGAGTCTCTGTTCTGTCACCCAGGCTGGAGTGCAGTGGTGCGATCTCAGCTCACTGCAAGCTCCGCCTTCCAGGTTCGAGGGATTCTCCTGCCTCAGCCTCCTGAGTAGCTGGGACTACAGGCGCCCGCCATCACGCCCGGCTAATATTTTGTGTTTTTAGTAGACACAGGGTTTCACCGTGTTAGCCAGACTAGTCTTGATCTCCTGACCTCGTGATCCACCTGCCTTGGCCTTCCAAAGTGCTGAGGTTACAGGCATGAGTCACAGTGCCCGGCCACCAATGTACATTTCTAATAAATGCAACAGTATCGGAAACAACATATTTATTTTAACAGTATCACAACATTTTGTAACAGCTTCAGAAATAGTGATTATTTATTGTGACAATGTTGCAACATTTGTGACAGCTTCAGAAATAGTGGCATTTATTGCAATAAAGTGTAACATTTTAGAAAGTTGCAACTGATACATGTTTCCTCCTGCCTCTCTAAACAGAGACTTTCAACACAGAGGGAACTTGGAGAGTGCTGGGGGGTACTCAGCAGAATGGAAGCCTAACCGTTTCCAAGGAAACAATCAGTAAAGATGTTTCCCTTGAAAGTCTGCATAGCTAACGGCAGTGCCATCCCTGAGGGCTCCATTCATGATTTAAACACTGGATATGAAAAATAATCAGAGATTTATCCAAGGACACTGCCGGTTTAAGCCCTTGTAGAGACACTCCTAATTGGAGCAGTTTCGATGTGATCCCTCTTCTTTTCTCCTTCACACAGGCCCCAGTGGCTTTAACCTACATTTCTGTAAAATTCGGAGCTTCTACCACACATGCATCAGGGGTCATCTCCCTCAAGTCTTCCTGAGAATGAATTTAAAGTCTGAGATGCTTTCAGTTACTTGCCTCCTTGTCATCCATTAGCAGTAAACTCACTTTTTTTTCCCTCATCCTAGGATAATGTTACAATTTAGTGGTTATGAGCTTTGATATCAGACTGACATGAATTTTAACATTACCAGCTGTGTGACCAGGAGAATACGACCTAACCTCTGAAAACCTGAGTTTCTTCATGTGTAAAATGGAAATAATTGTATCAGTTTACATTTGTTGTGGGGATTAAAAAATGAAACCAGGGCCGGGTGTGGTGGCTCACGTCTGTAATCCCAGCACTTTGGGAGGCCAAAGTGGATGGATCATGAAGTTAGGAATTCAAGACCAGCCTGGCCGACATGGTGAAACCCCATGTCTACTAAAAATACAAAAATTAGCCAGGCATGGTGGTGGGCACCTGTGATCCCAGCTACTCAGGAGGGAGACTGAAGCAGGAGAATCGCTTGAACCCAGGAGGCAGAGGTTGCAGTGAGCAGAAATTGTGCCTGGGCAACGGAGCAAGACTCTGTCTCAAAAAAAAAAAAAAAAAAAAAAAAAAAAAAAAAGAAAAAAAAACAATGTGCACAAAGTCTACATTAAATAAAATTGTGTATACTGCAATGTCTGTCACATAGTAAGTGCTTAAGGAATGAATAGTCCATCACAGTTTCTAAATCCTTTGCTAGATTATACCGAGATGGTTCTAGAAGCCATCAGATTGTGCTAAAATTTCTCTGTCTTGAGTAGATATGAAACTGACTCGAACTGGGACCAAAGGACTCAAGCAATATCCTACCAGGACCTGCTTCCAAATTCCTCAACTATGGACCATATCTGTAGGAAATAGTAATTTCCACCACAGTGTTGATATGTAAATTAAATCAGGTTTTAGATAGAAAGTGTGGAGCCTGGTACCTATCACGCAGGAAGCACTCAGTATAGGCTAGCATCCCATCTGCAGCGGTTGTACCAGCCAGGGCATAGGAACTTTGGGGAGGCTTCTCTAAGAATGTCTGGACCTGGGCTCTCTTTGATATTTATCCATTAATTTACCACTTCCACGTTCTTTGTTCCTTCCTGTAGATCTTCCATCTGGTACCATTTTTCCTTAGCCCTTGGTTCTTTACCATTTCTTAAAGTGCAGGTCTGCTAGTAACAAATTGTCTCAGATTTCATCTATCAGAACATGTCTTTATTGATCTCTTTTTTCCCCCAAGAATCTTTTCATTGGACACATAATTATGACTTTGCTTTTTTTTTTCAGCATTGAAAAGATGTCTTTCTTTCTTGCCTCCCTCTCCCCCTCCCTCCCTCCCTCCCTCCCTTCCTTCCTTCCTTCCTTCCTTCCTTCCTTCCTTCCTTCCTTCCTTCCTTCCTTCCTTCCTTTTGTTTTTGACAAAGGATCTCACTCTGCTGCCCAGGTTGAAGTGCAGTGGCTTGATCATAGCTCACTGTAGCCTCAACCTTCTAGGCTCAAGTGATCCTCTCGCCTCAACCTCCCAACTAGCTGGGACTCCAGGCACACGCCGTGGGTCCAGCTTGAAAAGATGTCTTTTTGTTGTCTTCCAGACACTTTCTGATAAGAAATCAGTGATCATTGTTATCCTTGGTTCGGTGTACGTAGTGTGCCTTCTCTGGCTGCTATAAGAGTTCTTTCTCATCTTTGATTTTTCGGCAATTTGGCTGTAATATGCGTACAAGTAGTTTAAAAAATATTTATCCAGTTTTGTATTTGTCAAACTTCTTGGATCTGTAATATTTTTAATCAGTTTTGGGATTTTTTTTTTTTTCAAAATTGCCCAATCTGACTCTCTTTTCTTTCTGAAGTTTCAATTATATGTATGTTAGACTATTTGTATTGTCCATAGTTCCTTAAGTTTGTGTTTAATTTTTTCAGTCTCTTTTCTCTTGTTCCTTCAGGTTGAATAGTTTCAGCTAATCTATCTTCAAGTTCACTGATTCTTTTTTCTTGCCATCTCTAATAAGCTATTAAGCCCATCAATAGATTTTTTCATTTTAGTTATTGTAGTTTTCAGTTCCAGAATTTTGAGACAGTTATTTTTTATTACTATTTTCATTTCTCTGCTAAGATTTCCTATTTCTTCAGTTTTAGACCTTGCTTTTTCTTACATTTAAAATTTTTTATTTTAAGTATTGGGGTCTCACTATGTTTCCCAGGCTGGTCTTGAACTCCTGGGCTCAAAAGATCTTTCTGTCTCAGCCTCTTGACTAGCTAGGATGCACTGGCATGCACCACCATGCCAACTTCTTTCATTCTTTGAACACATTTTTATTTATGTTTTGGATATATTTATCAAAGCTGATATAAAATATTTTTCTGCTCAGTCCAATCTCTGAGCCATTTCAGGTTGGTTATTATTGACTGCTATCTTTCTTGAATACAGAGCATATTTTCTTACTTTCTTGCTTGGCTAGTGATTTTTTTGACTGAATACTAGATTTTGATTAGTATGTTGAAGAAATTCTAAATTCTGTTATCTTCCTCTGAAGAGTGCTAATTATTGTGTAGCAAGCAGTTCAATTACTGGCTGATCACCTTAATCAAGTTATTTCCCAAATTCCTCTACCTTGATGTGACTTGGCCTTCAAATTCTGCACCTCCCATCCCCCAATTATTTGTTAAGGCTCCATTTTAGGCTGGGTTACTGTAGTTCTGGAACAGGTCTTACTCTACAGCATGTTTTGACTCTCAGACCAATCCTGCCTACTCTCTATTTTTGAAAATATTGGAAATCAGTATTGGAACACAGACATGCTATTAATTTGAGTATTTTTTAATGACTGATTTTGTGTTACAACAGCAGAGTTGAGTAGCCGCAGTACAGACCATAGAGTCTGCACAGCAAAAAAATATTGAACATATTGCCCTTTACAAAAAGGTTTGCTGACCCGTGCTGTAGAGGTTAGCCCTTATTGCTAGACCAAAGCAGTTCTGGTGGCTTAGCTGGATTTCAGGAGTGTTAGTAAAGTGTTTTTGACATCTCTATTCTTTCCAGGTCAGAATTCCGAAGTCTTTGGGCACAGCTCTTCCCCCAACATTGCTAGTATCTTTTCCCCCACAAATATTTGCTATCTTGTGAGTCCCAGGTCATCTCCTTCTGTTCATCTACAGCCCAGTCCTCAGTCATGGCCTCTCAAGGGGCCCTCATATGGGATTTGGGTAGTATTCTCTACAAAGCGACCTCCTTGTTGATACTCCACCCTGCAGATTCAGCTATTTCAGCTTTGCTAAACTCTTTTCTCTGTCTGTTCAGCCCAACTCTTGAGCCCTGCTTGGATCTCAGCTCTCTGTGCTACAGTAAGAAAAATCTCTTCTGGCAGAGAGCTGGATGATTTCGGGATTCACCTTGTAAGTTTTTCTCTCTCAGAAATAACCATCTCTGGCTGTCTGTTGTCCACTGCCTGTCTCAAATATTTTCTCCTGGCTTTCTAGTTGTTTAAAGCTAAAAAACTAGTCCAGTACCAATTACTGCATCATGACTAGATGTACAAATCCTTAAAGTTCTTTTTAAAGCCTTATCTCTCTCTTGGCAGATGATATCTTTCCGAGTCTGTGGCTCAATTTCTCATTTCTCCTCCAACTCCCAGCTCAATGTGTCTTCTCTTCTTTAAAGAGGCCAGGTTCTCTTAGGAATTTGCTAGTAATTTTCTATTTTCTCTCCCAAGGACATCTGCAGTTCACAGCCCATTTGTAAAATGAACCAACTAACAGCCCCTGAATGCAATGACTGATGCATCCCTTTCCAACTCTGGTAACCAGCTCTGCCCACTCCCTTTTGTTCCCTAGGATGACTCAGGAAAACGTACACACACCCTTCATGCCTGTGAGGCTTTAGAATTATACTTCACAACCAAAAATCTTGTTAACCTCAATATGCGTGCACATTTCCATCTGTGGAAGAACAATGATTGGTCACAGGCTAATGCACAAAATAATCAATTGATAACCCAGTCAATTCTCATCATGACAAAGGAAAGAGGGAAAATAAAGTTTCATTTATTCAGGAACAGTGATGTGTCAAGCATTCTGCTAAGCACTTTTACATACATAATACGGCTTAATTCTTACTGTGACTTTGAAAAGATGATATTATTAATCTTCATCTTGAATAAATAAAAACCCTGAGGCTTTGAGAGATTAAATAATTTATACTAGCTCACAGCAGTCCACGGTGAAGTCCTAAAGCCAGGTAGGTCTGCGTGACTTCAGAACTCTTTCCCAAACATCAAATGACCTCACCAAAAAGGGTAACCCCCAACATGCACAATTTATAAGGCTACAGGTTTTGTGACTTACTCTTTTAAGTCTGTTCTTGGTTTAGACTTATTTTACTTGCATAAAAATGTTAGGATGGGAAATAGTACATGGTATGCTTTTTCCTAAACTGAAATCAGACTGTCTGCATACAGGAGAAGAAGCCAAGAATGGAAATAGAAGCGTTGTTGGTTTAAGAAGCCAAATTTTCATTCCTCTTCTTTGATCTTAGTATTTATAAGAACGTCACCTGTCATTGATTAAGCACCTCTGTCTGTCCCTGTGCTAAGCTTTGCAGATGCATCTGACTTAATCCCCTCAGTGAAACTGTGAGGTGGGTGTTATTGCTATGCCCCATTTTTAGAATAAAACAATAAAGTTGGGAGGTTAAGTAATTTCGAGTAGATGGTAAGCTGCAGAATCAGGGTCTGACCCAGGCTGTAACATTTCTGTCTGTGCTTTCAACCTCTGCGCTATACTCATTTCTAACTGCAACTGCATCTACCCTAAAAAATTTTGATTCCCTAATCTTGGAATTCAAAATAATTCCAAACAATCTTGGCTGCTTCAGCCTCCATGCCCATACTCTTTTATGAGACAGTAGAAGAGCCTGAAATAGGATTGGGTTCAAATCCAGATATTAACACTATAAAAATGAAGAAAATTATTTACATTTTGCCAGAGTTGTGAGAGTTAAAAGGGTACGAGCCCAGGAAAGATGGTCAAATGCCCATTACTTATATGATTGTAGGTACTAAGCATGCACCCTAGAGATACAAGTATGGCCTTCTATTTAATGTTATCTGAGGGTAGCTGGCAGAGGCAAGTATCTCTGCTCTCAAATAAAATCTTCATGTGTGGTGAAAAAGTCCCAGCTGTTCTCTCAAGAACAAAGATAAGGCAACCAACCACAGCTGACAGAGTAGCCTTCCCCCACCCAATTCTGTAAATAATAAAGCCTGTCTAAGGGATATGCAGAAACTCATAGGAAAAATCTACAGTCCAGTGTCAAAGTTTTATCAGAAAAGCAGAAAAATAAGCTGTTTCCTAGAAAAGAAAGAAAAGCTTTAAACAGTTAGAGGGTGAATCTTATTCCAGAGGGCCGTGAGGACAAGCGATTAATCCGGAGCCCTGTTCAATCGATATCAAAAACTGGTGCGCAGCCTCGGGAACCTTGAAGACCAATTAGATCGAAGTGAAAAAGTGGAGAAATTGGGCCAGAACCATGGAGATGCGTGGGCTACAGGCTCTCCCCGCTCGCCCAAAACACCAGTCTCCTTTCCAGAGCGGCCCACGCTCCCTTTCCTCCCGGCACCGATGCTTGCATTAAAGGGATCGGGCTAGCCTGGAAGGGATGGGAGTTGAGGATACAATGAGAACGGCACACATCGCCCTGGATTCCCAAAGACAGCCTTCACCTGTGTTCCGCCCAGAAAGGGCAGAGTCACCCTGGTCCCCAAGCCTGGCGCGCTGGCGGCGGCGTCCTTAGTAACAAGGGACTGTAACACCTGCCAAGAGCCGCTTGGGAATCGGCTTCTCCACCTCCCCGACCCTGCCGAACCTCAGCAGTCAGTCCCTCTTCTGCCTTGGGAAGCTGCCTCCGAAAGAGCAGAAACGCCACAAAGTTCCTTAAAAGCCAAAGCATTCATGGGGAAGAGGTTCAAGGAGGGACGGACGTGTGTGTGTGGAGGTGGTGGTGGTGTTGCGGAACTCGGTGTAGACCAGCAGAATTCCGGACTGGGTGACCGCAGCGTCTTGTACAAAACAGCACACATCTCCCCGGGTGTGACTGGTGCCTGCGGTAGTAACTAGGGCCCGAACTCGCGCAGTGAAATGATGAGGAGGGAAGGGGCGGGGGGCGGGGCTGAAGAAGAGAAAAGAGGGGAACTGGGAAAGGGCAGAGATGGAGAAATCGCAGACATAGTTTTATAAACGGGCGTGGAAGATACTTTCGGCAAAGCGCAGAAGGGGGCTCTAGCCTTACACGGAGATGGGGACAAAAGCCCAGGGAGTTAAAATACAAAAGCCAGAGCAGCACGGCTGGCACCAGGAGCTCGCGAGTCCTGGGCCCAGGGAAGCCCTTTCCTCTCCGACATCACCGTTTCCCAGGTTTAAAACAAGGGTTGCTCCCAAGGAGCAAGGCTGAGCCCCGTTTTGAGTTCAGACCCTTTGAATGCGAAGAAGGTTATGCATTGTTTACTCCCAAAACGCGCCCATGCAGGAATGCACATCAAGTGGGGCGTAGTTTTAGGGGGCTCCTGCCAAGCCCCAACTGGTCGCTCGCTGGGGTTCCCGCCCTCTGCCTGTGGGAAGCCCTGGGGGTGCCGGAGCTGGGAAGGAGGCGCTGCGCCCGGGCTAACCCGCCAATCGCCTGACGGGCTGGGGGCGGCCGGGGCTCAGGCAGAAATGACTCAGCAGCCTCTTGCGGCGGGAACGGGGGAGGGGAGCCAGGCACCGCCCGGAGCCCGAGCTCCCTGGCGCTGGGAGTTTTGGGATGTCATCCCCAGTCCCAATGTATCCTTTAGCCTAGGAACATCCATTTTTCTCTACGGCCTGACATGCTGCCGGCTCCGGGTGCGGCTTCCCGGGTCATCCACGCCACACCCCTGGGTCTGTGCAGGGTCAGTGGCCCCTAGCTGGCGCACCCCACCCTGTCCCAGTCCGCAGCTTCGGATGACAGGCGGGCGGAAAGCTCAGTTGCCCCTCCTGACCGCGGGACTGCCTCGCCCCTCTGCAGCGGCCGCTGGCTCGCTGTCCCTCCCTCTCTCCCTCCCTCCTTCCCTCCTTCCCCTCCCCCCTCAGCGCTTTTTTCCCCTAGATATTTGCAGCAATATTGAACTTCTGCAGGAGGGAATGAATGGTGCAGCGGCAGCTGCGGCGGAGCGCGCATAGTGGAAGAGGGCTTGGGTGCCAGTGCAGGTCTCCTGCCACGCGGGAGGGAGGGTGAATGTAAAACAAAGATGTCCTGCATTTATTGTCCATCGAACAGTGCAACTATGATGACCCTGACTCTCTGAGCAGAAGCCGTAGGCGATGCCCTGGGAGGCCAGTCCGGCCTCTGACACTTGCTTTCTCGGCTTGCGCGCCCTTCCCAAGTCACCAGCAGGGGCGCTGTGGAGCCCCCTGTACTGTACCCAGGAGGGGACTTGGCGGCGATTGCGGCGGTGCGTTCTACTGAAGAATGGAGGCCGCTGGGAGTGGCACGGAGCTTTCTTTGCGTGGCTGCACCAGTTCAGGGAAGAGGGGACCCGAAAAGTTTGTCCGGAAGAAAGGCCCTGGAGACGTGTAGCTGTTTCTCCTTGTTATTTAGTTGTCAGTCTGAAAGTCTTATCAGTCAACCAGTTAATTTAAAATGTTATATACATAAATAAGGGCCACTTGCTTCCTTCTAAATTATGTCACTTTCTAGCCCAGCTTGCTTAAATATTTATCCCCAGGGCCCACCAAGAATTTATTTGAAAAAGTCTATCCAGATGCACATTTTCACTAATTCTTCAACTTGTTTTATTTTTCTTAGGGTGGGGTCCCAGGTTCCATGACTCCCTCTTGTTTTCTAATGCTTTGAATTGCCCCCTTCATTCTATGCCCGGCCAAGAAAGGGTCATTCATTCATTCATTCATTCTCACATGCGCCAGAAAGTCCCTTTACAGCTCATACTTTTGGGGTCTCTTTTAGAGAAGTTTGGATCTTTCCTTTTCTGACATTAACTTGGACATTCTGTGGTTCTATCATTCTTTTTGTTCCTTTCTGCCTTGAATTAATTGTAGCCTCTTCTCTCTTGTGTCCCTAGGAAAAGGTTGCCTAATGACATAGCAGAACTATAGACTAAATGGGTGTCAGTGACAGTGCAGAATCTCAGTGCTTAGGAGACTCTTAATGAGATATAACTTCAGCCTCTGGCAAACTCTACCGATGAGATAATGTCTCTGGCGGGGGAGAAGAGGAATTGGGCTGTAACCTGTTAATGGTCCCACCCAACCTCAGGTCTCTTTGTGGACTCTCCCTGGTACAAGTCCGAGAAACATCGGTGTCTTTCTTCTGCTGCAGTTCTGATTAACAGATATGCTATCTGAGGAAAACACAAATCAGACCCCACCAGAATATATACAGTGTCCGTGTCACAAGCAGACATGCATGTCATTTACCAATGCTACATGGTCATGACAAAGGTACTGTCACAGGCAGGACCCCTTGCTTCTATGACTCCTCTCATTAGCCTGAGATATGCCTGAAGACCCCACTTGTGGACTGGTTCAGTTTTCTCGTTTCCCAAGTGGGAAACTGAGACCTGGAGACACTAAGGGGCTTGTTCAAGTTTAGAATCCAAGGCTCCTGGTTCTCTGTGCTGTGTCTTTGCTACCATTCAATGCTTTTGTTTCCTATTGTGGCCTAGGATGCTCTCTTATTACCTACCTACCTACACACATGCACCCCTACACCCCTTTGGGAGGATTAATGCACTAATGCATTAATATCTGAGTGTGAATTCTTTTAGTATCACAGATTAGTAAGTTAATCATCTGGAAATGCCTCGAGGAAGGAAAGAGTTGCATGGAGAAGTGGGTAGTGACAAATACTGCCACAGTGGCATCTTTTGCGATCCACTTGGCACATGGGGGCAGTGTGGGGTAGCAGGTAGGACGAGAGGCAGGAAGGCAAGAGGATATGGGAGACAGCGTCCTGCCTAATGTGCAGTCTGGCTGGAAGACAGAGCAGTTCTTAGGGCAGGTCTGAGTGCTGCTCAGACAGCGGCTGATGTGTATCGTTTATACAATATACTGAGATGTATTGTTCATGACCCTTCAGTCATTTTGTCTCCCCTCTTGCCATTACCCCATGGAGTGGATGAGTGGGGGCTCATTAAGCAGTAGGGAGCTTCACACTCAGGAAAACACCCCTAGCTTTCAATTTAAACTGTCCGAACGTCTGACATTTTAATCCATCTAAAAGCTCTCTTCATAAATGAGCTGGCTGCAGGCAGTCACTTGTCAGTGTTAAGGAGGTGAGCTAAGCTAAGAGGCCTCCTTGTCAGAACAAATGCAATTGCTGCGCCTAGGAGATGTGGAAAGTGGGGGCTGTGCAAGGCAGCTGCAGTGGGCGGGCCAGGAAAATGGCATTTGGGTTTCGAGTCCTGAATTTTAATGCAGACTTTTTCCGCAGCAATTTGCCTAGTCCTCAGTGTGCTTTTATATTCTTGAAATGAGTCAGAGTTTTATAGGCAATAATGCTAAGCTTCTGTCAACCATCCAGCTTTATGAAATCCAGAAGGGACGAGGAAAGGCATGTGCATAATTTAAGAAATATGGGTTCCCTGACCACTGCTTAGTTTTTCTTTTCTATTAAAATGATCAGCATACGGCCATGTTGCCAGTAATTCATAGATGTTTAGCCCATACTCATCACCTCCTCCGGTCCTGTTGGGTCTTATAATATCACCTCTCTGGCTAAAACAATATATTTGCTCTGGAAAGATATCTTAAAATTTACCCTACTTCCAATAATGCCTAATCATAATTCATTTATAATGCCTAGGTAAGATTATGGGAGGACGAAAACATATAAACCACGTTTAATGTATAATACAGGCAGTAAGGTTGTTCAGATTTGGTTTTGGCTAGAGATGTGGTTAAATATAAAAGCCATTTGATGATTTTGTGTTTTTAACCATAGAATGAGGGGCTCAATATACTCTGTCGTGAAAGTTTCCAGAGAAAATTTTAAGAAATAAAATTTATGTGACACCAGGAGTAGCACAAAAAAGAGGAGGGAATATTCAAATAACAAAATTCTTTTTTCTATATACTTCCATTTTTAGTAAAAATGCCAATTTCAAGAAACCAAAGATTTTAATGAAGGATTTTGTATACTCTAACCCTTAGTTAAGAGGAAAAATAAAAAGCATTCAAATAAGGTAGAAGTAGGTTTTCTCTTTCCTATGAATTCTTATGCAGCAAATTGCAATTTGGTTCTAATGCATCTAAAAAATTATATATTTTTATCAGGGCAGTTCAGAGCAAGCTTGTGAAATTCTCAACATTTTTTATTTTTGGAGTTCTCTGGCCTCTCCCATCCTGATTCTTACTTCCCCACATCCTCTTCCTCTTACCCAGCCAAACCTTTCCTTAGGAAAGGATCTCATATCCATCACTTAGACTTCAATGGGAATATGCCTTGAAATAGGAACTCCACCGGGACAGTGACATTTTAAGACATATCTGAGTTTGAAATGAAAAAAGCTTGGACTCTAGAATATAAAGCATTCTGAATCCTAAGAGGAAATGGAGGAGATATTTGGGAAGCAGAAATTCTTTCCGAAACACCTTGGAAACAATCCCACTGAGGGGCAGCTCATGGGAGGCCAGGCAAGTTTGGAAGGGTGCTCTTGGCTGATGACAAGTTCTTACAGGGCCCATACACTCGCCCAGCTTGCACAGCTGCATTTGGGTGCTAAAAGCAGGAGCACTAGCATCAGACTGGGATGAAAGAACCCCCATACTTATCAGTTAGCACTTGTGTGATTTGGGTAAGACTTTCTTTTCCTCTGTGATAGAGTGTTTCTAAGAGTACTGGCCACATACAGACTAGTGGGAGGAAGAAAAGAGATCCCACCTGCTTAGCACAGGGTCTAGTGTAGGATTAGTCTTCGATAAATCCTAGTCTTTAATATTTTTCTGTGGCAAGTGACCCCAAACCTAGGAGGGAGGAGACTAGCCTTTCTGAATTTTACCTGGACTTTATTTCTCTGAGAATTTTCTTCTTTAAAAGTTGTCAAATCATTTGGCAAACATACCATTCCAGTCTCCCCAGTTCTTGTGCCAGTCACTGACAATAAATTACACTCTAGAGAATGACCTTAAAATATGCTAAAGAATAAAGACCTTTAATCTTGCCAGGCTAGAATTTAAAGTTTTGTAGTTGCCATTACTTTTATTTACTCTCCCTTAAATTAAAACTCAATACACATTATTAAGCAACTATTTATTGAGGTGCTGCATTGGAAACATTATCTCATTTAAACATCACAGCAGTAATGTAAAGTAGGAATGATTGTTGGGGATTTATAAATGAGGAAAACAAAGCTTAAAGAGGTGACATAGTTCCTCATGAAAGATCACACAGTAGTGAGCTAGTTAAGACAGGATTTCAATCCATAAACATTCTTGAAACTTAAATCTGGATTTTTTTTTTTTTTTTTGGTGGCAAGGGAGGGGTTGGGGGAAATTCTCTTGGAATACTAGTTCTAAATTTAGAATAGTTGAAATTTCCTTAATCTCTTAGTTCTCCAGAATAAAAATGATCTCTTCTATCAGATCTTCAACCAAGCACACAAAAGAAGAGATGGCTGAATCCTGCATTGTATTAAATTGTCCCCAGATGGTTTAATACAATTAATATATCTGCTGGCTGCTGGAAGCTACCAGCAGGGAGGAATTTAGAAGTGTGCACGCGTACACACAGGCAAGGGTGGGGGTGTGAATGATTCCACTAAATACAGACATAAGAAAAAGGAAGATATTTCTAACAGCTTTCTTCAGGGTGGGAAACGGAGTCAGCTCATTTGAAAACAATAACTTCTAGATACTAAAGAGCAAAGCAAAAGTAATACAAAATCACACTAGATTCTGTGTGTGCGTGTGCGTGTGTGTGTGTGAGAGAGAGAGATAAGTAACTGCAGAGATGTATCTTATCTCAGCATGAGGCAATTCTTTTGCATGTGAAAGCAGTAAAACAAATGAAAAAAGGGAAAACACCCATTTAAAAGTTAGTTTTTGATCATAAATATGATGGAGAAACATTTGATTAGAAATTGATAGAATGTAGACTAAAAATCCAAAAGAGAAGAAGAGAAAGGACATAAGAACTCAATTTCCAAAAGGAAACTACAATGGCCAAGAAATTTTAAAAAAATCCCAATTATTTAGCTTAGTAGTAATCAGACAAACTGTTCAATAAATAGGTTAAAGCAGCAACGATGTATGCTATCATATAACAAAGATGTAAATGTTCATTATGCTCAACATTGGTGAGGATGGGGGGTTACTAGAAGCCTTTGTACTCTAATGGAGGGAGTATGAGCTTAAAAATTGTTCATAGACACTAAAGAAAACAAGGTCTAGGGATATATCTTAAAGAAATAGTACAATGTGGGACAAACATTTGTGTATAGGGATATTTGTGGCCATCTAATTTATATTAATAAGAAACCTGGAATCCATCTGCACGGTTGACATGATGAGACACATTAAATACATTGTGATTCATACGAAAGAGTATTAAGCAGTCTTTCAAATGAGTCATGGGATATTTAATTACTTGAAAACATGATTTTAAAATATAACATCAAATTTAAAAGCAAGATATAATATTATCCAGAACATGATACCAGTGTAGATACAATTTTATATAAACATATACATATGCATTGACGGGTCTGGAAGGAAATATGCAGAGATGTTAATAGTGATCTCCTTAGACAGCAAGATTTAACTTGAATTTTCTACACTAGATGTGAGACTTTTAAACCAACCCCTTGCAAGCCACCTCTTCACTCATCCCCAATCCTCCACGGCCAGTAAATTTTTAAAAGAGTCCAGAGGAATTCATCACGATCACTCACTTAGTTTTTATTAGGCATTTGTATTTGTGTGACACTGAAACCAACTTCTGACTCCAGGGCCTTATTTTTGTGTCACAGACAGCTGGCTGCCTGATCTTTTGTTGGTTTGTGCCTCAGTGTGGTATTTATGTGTTCCAGAGTTTTAATATTGGGGTATTTAGACAAGGGGGCTGATGAAATCTTCATTTAGTGGGCTTGTTTGGGCATCGTATGTTTTCTTTGTCCTGAGTCTCTTCTGAGAAGAAGTAAATAGCACTTTCACCTATAGCACACACCACTGGCTGTCTGCAGTCATAGAAGTCCTAACTAATACAGTCCTGTGATTAGAGGCACTGTGGTTGTCTTGCCTTCAGCCCATTTGCTCTCTGTATACTTTGCTGTGGTGTTTTGTTTTTTTTTTTTTTTTTTTTTTTTTTTTTTGAGACGGAGTCTTGCTCTGTCACCCAGGCTGGGGTGCAGTGGCCGGATCTCAGCTCACTGCAAGCTCCGCCTCCCAGGTTTACGCCATTCTCCTACCTCAGCCTCCCGAGTAGCTGGGACTACAGGCGCCCGCCACCACGCCCGGCTAGTTTTTTTGCATTTTTTAGTAGAGACGGGTTTCACCGTGTTAGCGAGGATGGTCTCGATCTCCTGACCTTGTGATCCGCCCGTCTCGGCCTCCCAAAGTGCTGGGATTACAGGCTTGAGCCACCGCGCCGGGCCTCGAGCCACCGCGCCCGGCCTTGAGCCACCGCGCCCGGCCGGCTGTGGTTTTAAGGAAAGGCGTATGGTACCATAAATGTCAGAAAATACAGCAGAGTACACGCAATGGAACACCATCTGTACAAAACACATCCATGTAAACATAAAAATCCTGGGTTACATCCTTTGCTGAAAACCACCCTCAGTATTTTCAGCCTAGAAAAATGTGAATATAGTATCTGTCCCCTCCTTCTTCCCTCACTCTCAGTTTTGAAATCATTTGAATGAATGGCAACAGCAGGGGCTCAAATATAATTACTTTATAAATAATTAATAAGGTACTATTATTATTACTTAAAAAAATCCCATTTTGGAATGAGTCTCTTGATAGTAACTGAAGCTTAATTTAGCCACATAACTGTTCTGCCTTAGCTAATGTGACCCATTATTTTTAGGCTCAGGAGATTATTTCCAGATGCACCAAGACAATGGCTATCCATCACTCATTTCTGGGGGTCACTTTCTTGGCATTCCAGTGACATATCTGGGTTTATTACCACTTTCTATGGTCACAGTGGTGAAATTAGTTTAGTATTATCCAAGTATCTGTAGGAGATCCTATGTAATTCAATTCAACGCTGTATGCTTTTTGTAGAATTCAAGTTCTAAGTAGACCCCCAACCCTTTTAAAAAATACTTTTGCTATGATGTTAACTGAAAATGTCTCACACAGATAGATGACAGATTAGATAGAGATGATAGATAGATGGATAGACTCAGTGATGTATATGTCTCTAATTGATTATAATGTTTGTGCATTTTTTTTAAAAAACCAGCAAAATGAGCTGTTATTATTTTAGAGTAAAAAATTGTTAAAACCATAATATTTTTTTTTCTTCTCTACAGTTCCATGTCTTCTTACAATAGGCATATATAACTTTTATAATCAGATAAAAAAGAGTTGCTTAAAAAAAAAGTCTTTTTGAGGCCTTTGTCCTGGTCTCACAGGATGCATGATGAGACATTTCCACAGTGTCCGGAGTGATTTCAACTTGATGACCTGGCCCCTGAAGACTATCAAAAATAATTGACTGAAAATGCAATCCTTGGAACTTTATTACCTCCATCCTGTCATCTATGGCTCACAGTAGGGAAAATCATACTTGGGTAATTACAGAGCACCTATATTTTGATCACAGGCACTTTGTAAGACTCATTACAATGTGAGCAAGAGCCTCTTCATATATCGTAAATCCAGCGAGAGGGTGCTTGAGCCTAAACAAATAACAAAGGTTTTACATTTCTCCCAGAAGTGTTATTAGTGTTTACTCTGTAGATAGTAGACCTCTGTGCTTAAAATTCCCAAGTCCCTGCTTCCATATTGCCATGGATTCAAAGGCAGAAGCCCTAGAAGTAGCTCCCCACCATCCACCAATGTGATTTGCAGCCATAGAGCAGTCACTAGGCTTGAGTTAAAATGCTCCATGTTCCTTTGCGTGGATTGTTTCCAGTTACCTATGGGATGATCACTTTGGGCTTCAGTAGCACTTAGGACCAGATCCAAATCTCCGAGATGTGGTCCTGGGGATGTCTGGAGTTTCCTTATACCTTTCCTGGCTGCTGTCCTTTCCTGGGCACTGGCGCTGCCCCTGTTGTTGTTGTTGTTGTTGTTGTTTTAATGTAATTTTTAAAACTTTTTTTCCTTCTATATTCCTATAGTGCTGACCTCCCCCCAGTTATGGAGATGAGTCCTTTATTGACATATTAACTCATGGATTCTAGTGAGAACTGCCTTTTCCATGCACTATCACTCTGGCCTTCCAGAACCACATCCCTAGTCTCCTGGGGGAATCCTCCCAGTGTTTCCTCCCAGGAAATAATAGATTATCCATGTTTGCAAGCCTGTCTGGAACTGGATTCCCTCAGCTATGCCCTCTTGGCCTTGATCTCTGATGCTCAGGGCCTCACTTTGTCCTCATTTTGACTCCCACCCCTGTTGGCATCAACCCCCTGAGAGTGTTCTCTTTCCTTGCAGTCTTAAAAACTTTCTGACACTTCTTCCTAAAAATGGCATCTAAGTAGCAGGCCCCAATACCACCTTTTCACTAAAATATCCATTACTTAAAAGGTGAGAATACACCACCTCCAAATCCAGCACAGATGTTCAGCCTAATGTCAGGATCCGGGAGGATGAGGATACCAGAAGCTACAGGGGTCAAGTATTCATGTCTGTCTTGTTCTTTCATTGTGTTGTTACTGCATCACACCAATCTGATTCCACTTTTATGTAGCAACATTGTGAGTTGTTTTTCAGTTGCCATGGACCCCCAGGTTAAAGGTCGTATTACCTGAGTATACCCAGAAGAACCAAGTGTGCAGCCACTGGTGGAACCTAAGTGCTTAGATGGAGAAGCAGGGACTGAATTAAGAAGCAGACACCATATGGCAGGATCCAGGATCCAATCAGATCGAGCTCAGGTGTCACCTCATGGCAGGAACCAGTCATGAAGATCATTACCCCTGGCATCACTTCATTACCAAATCCAATCAGATCATCACTCATGACCCTATGGTTATAACACCTGCCCCAACCCCTGCTTGGGGAGACACTGTTTTGGGAACTATTCTTACTCGTTACAAGTAATAAAATCCCCTTGCTAAACCTTCCTTGGTTGTGGTCATTGAGTTGATACTGGCCAGGTGATGGAATTCACCTGTTGTGTGGATAACATGCTATATTATGAAGCATGCTTCTTGATGGTGATATCAATATTGAAAAATGTTTGTTCTACAAGAAATAAATTATATAGTACAATACTATCAAAGACCAACCAAAATTTTTTTAACTTTGCCAAAATGTTTCTAAAATTTTTCTGGAAGAACAAACACTTGAGACTGATAAAAACCATTTTGGGGCCAGGTGCAGTGGCTCACACATGTAATCCCAGCACTTTGGGAGGCTGAGGCATGCAGATCACCTGAGGCCAGCAGTTTGAGACCAGCCTGGCCAACATGGTGAAACCCTGCCTCTACTAAAAATACAAAAGTGAGCTGAGTGTGGTGGCAAATGCTTATAATCTTAGCTACCTGAAAGACTGAGGTAGGGAGGTTGTAGTGAGCTGAGATTGTGCCATTGCCCTCCAGCCTAGGCAATAAAGCGAGACTCCGTCTAAAAAAAAAAAAAGAAAAAAGAAAAAAAAAGAAAGAAAGAAAGAAAGAAAAGCTTTTTGGAAAAAAAATAGTGGTGAGGACTTACCATGTAAGATTCTAGAGTTAGACAAAAGATAATGAAAATAAAAATATGGACTCTATTGTATCTGATATTTTGGTATAGGATAAAAAATATCAGTTTTAATCTGTTTAGGAAATAATGGATTATTTAATAAATGATGCTGGAGTAATTGGCTAACCATATCTTCCTTCATACATCAAAAACACTTATAATATATTTTTAAAATTAGATAGATGAGGTCAGGCATTGTGGCTCATACATGTAATCCTAGCACTTTGGGAGGCTGAGATGGGCAGATCACCTGAGGTCAGGAGTTCGAGACCAGCCTGGCTAACATGTGAAACCCCATCTCTACTAAAAATATTAAAAAACTATCTAGGCATGGTGTTGCGTGCCTGTAATCCCAGCTACATGGGAGGCTGAGGCAGGAGAATTGCTTGAACCCAGGAGGCAGAGATTGCAGTGAGCTGAGATCATGCCACTGCAGTCCAGTCTGGGTGACAGAGCAAGGCTCCATCTCAAAAAAAAAAAAAAAAAAAAAAAAAAAAAAAAAGAAAATTAGATAGATGAAACAAAAATTTCTAGAAGAAAATATAGGTAAACACTGTAGGCCATTGAGATGCAAGACTTTCCAAGCTTTAATGCAAAGATTTTTTTAAAAGGAAGAGATGATGGTTTGAATAAAGGAAATATTTAAGCTGTTATAGTCAAAAACCATCTGTCTTAGTCCATTTGTGTTGCTATGAAGGAATACCTGAGGCTGGGTCATTTGTAAAGATAAGAAGTTTATTTGACTCGTGGCTTTCCAGGCTGCTCAAGAACCATAGTGCCAACATCTGCTTCTGATAAGGAAGTTGATGTGTGCAGAGATCACATGGTGAGACAGGAAGCAAGAGAGAAAGAGAAAGAGAGAGAGAGAGAGAGAGAGAAGAGAGCTTCCAGGCTCTTTTTAACTAGCAGCTCTTGGGGCATTCTCTTGAGAACTATTAGAATGAGAATGCACTCATTTTTGAAGGCACCAAGCCATTCATAAGTGATTTACACACATGACCCAAACACCTCCCATTAGGCCCCAGCTTCAACATTGGGATCAAATTTCAACATGAAGTTTGGAGGGTCAAATACCCAAACTAAAGCACCATCTTAAGTAAGGTTGAAAGGCAAACAACAAACTGAACAAAGATTTGCTGCTAGTGTGATGGACAAAAGTGGTCAAGTACATTTTAAAAAATGAAATATGAAAATAACTCTAACACATTGTGAAAGGAAAATAAATCTTGGGGCCCCCAAATCACTAAGCTAAAGGGGAAAGGTAAGCTGGGAATGCTTAGGGCAAACCTGCCTCCATTCTATTTAAAGTCACCCCTCTGCTCACTGAGATAAATGAGTATCTGATTGCCTCAAATATGGAGAGGCTAATCAGAAACCAATATTCATGTTGCATAGGTTGATTGATGTCTCATGTGTCCCTAGAATGTATAAAACCAAACTGTGCTCTGACCACTTTCTAAATTAACTGAGACCTGTCTCAAATGTTCTGGGTTCACAACATCAATGAGACAAAATGAAGATCTAAATAGAAAATAACAAAGAATCGAAGTAGAATTTCTCAGGCTTTGACTCTGGTTTTGTTTTTTTTTAATTATCAGAGATCAAAAGCAAATAAGAAAGTTAAGCAGGCACTGCCTGAATATTATGATTTGCTAGGTGGGACTGAAAGTGTATGAATCCTAAGATGTTAATGTTTTGGTCTCATGATGCATCAAATATTTCTTAAATATCTACTAGATGCCAGGCACTAAGCCAGGCCATATGCATCTGTGGTGAACAAATAACCATGATCCCTGTCGTTATGAAGCATGTAGTCATTAGGAGAGACCAACAATAAAAAAGGAAATGAACGAAGTGTGTAATGGCAAATTTCAGTAACTCTATGCAGGAAACAGGATATGATGAGAGAAAATAAGAGGGTGAAGAAGAACTTGCCATTGATTGAGCAGTCATGAATGAAATCTTCTCTGAGTAAGTGTAATTCAAGCTGAGAATTGCTTGGGTGGGTGAAGAGTGGGGAAAGGATACCAAATATGATAGAAACACAGCTGCTTCCAAGGTCTCTGGTATGTCAGTCACCGAGGTGGGGAGAACAGGAGTGAGAAGACGTCTAGAGTGAGGTGTCAAGACTTAAACTGGGCCAGGTGCAGTGGCTCATGCCTGTAATCCCAGTGCTTTAGGAGGCTGAGGTAGGAAGATTGCTTGAAGCCAAGAGTTTGATACCAGCCTGGCAACATAGCAAGACCCCATCTCTATTAAAAATAAAAATAAAAAATTAGCCAGGCATTTTGGTGCATACTTGTAGTCCCAACTACTTGGGAGGCTGAGGTGGGAGAATTGCTTGAGCCCAGGAGTTTGAGGTTGTGTTGAACTGTGATAGCACTCCTGCACTTCAGCCAGGGCAACACAGCAAGACTATGTATCTTAAAAAAAAAAAATCTCAAACTGTATGTCCTCACCACACACACACACATACACACACACACAAATGGTAGATATGTGTGGTGATTAACGTGTTAGTTCATTTGATCGAGGCCATGATTTTACAATATATATTTGTATCAAATCATCACATTGTATTCTTTGAATACATACAATTTTAATTTGTCAACTATACCTCAATAAAGCTGGGGGGAGGGGGAAATTACAGACCAATAAGTCTTGTGAATATAGCTGCAAAAAAAGCCTCAATAAAATACTAACAAACTGAATCCAGTAATATATAAAAAGTACTATGCCATAACCAAGTGGGACTTATCCAAGGAATATAAAGTTATTTTAACTTATAAAAATCAATCAGTTAAAACATGTTAATAGGATAAAGGAAAAAAACCATATGATTATCTCAATAGACAGAGAAAAGGCATTTGACAAAAATCAGCACTCATGATAAATGAAAGTAAACAGAAAGACAAAAAAAAATCCACTCAAGACTTAAACTGTAGAGATGCAAGTTTTGGGGAAATCCAATTAAAGATGTACAGTGATCTTGCACTCAGAAAAGGAATCTGGACAGGGCCCACACATTTTGCCTTTCTTGCACATAGATGATATTTTAAACCATGGAGTGGATGAGATTTCCCAGGGAGCCAATGTGGGGAGAAACAGGAAGCAGGACTGCCTGAAAGGTAGAAAGAAAACCAGGAGTTCAGTTAGTCAAGAGGAATGGGTTCAAGAGCTCTATTGTATGGCATGGTGACTGTAGTTAATAACAAAGTATTCTGTCCTTGAAAATTGCCAAGAAAGTAGATTTTGGATATTCTCATAAAAAAAAATAAGTATCTGAGGTAATCAATAGGTTAAATAGCTCTATTTAGCCATTCCACAATGTATACACATGTCAATGCAACATGTAATGATCAATATATATTTTTTAAAAATAAATTTAAAAATAAAAATAAATGTTTTTAAAAAGAACATAGGCTCTGGAATTAACCTCCTTAGGTTTAAATCCTGGCTGCAAATATACCTGGTTTGGGGAAAGTTATTTAAGTTTTCTGTGTGCAAGTTCATTTGCTTACAAAATGAAAATTATAATGGTATTTACTTCATAGGGTTATTATGAACATTAAAATAATACATATAAAACTACTTAGCAAAAAAAAAAAAAAAAAAAAAAAAAAACCTCTCAGCAAACTATACATGGAAAGGAATCTCATTAACCTGATAAACAGCTATTATGAAAAAACTTCCAGTGAATATAATATTTAGTGCTAAGGCAGAGAATACTTTTTTCTTGAAATCACGGAAAAGATAAAGATGTCCACCTTGCACACGCTGATTTATTTATTTTTATTTATTTTTATTTTTATTTTTATTTTTTGAGGCGGAGTCTCGCTCTGTCGCCCAGGCTGGAGTGCAGTGGCGCGATCTCGGCTCACTGCAAGCTCCGCCTCCCGGATTCCCGCCATTCTCCTGCCTCAGCCTCCCAAGTAGCTGGGACTACAGGCGCCGCCACCACGCCCGGCTAATTTTTTTGTATTTTTAGTGGAGACGGGGTTTCATTGTGTTAGCCAGGATGGTCTCGATCTCCTGACCTCGTGATCCGCCCGTCTCGGCCTCCCAAAGTGCTGGGATTACAGGCTTGAGCCACCGCGCCCGGCCACACACGCTGATTTAACACTATATTGCATGTTCTAGCCAATGCAATAAGGCAAGAAAAATAAAACATATGCATATGAAGAAGAAAGAAATAAAACTGTATTCACAGATGATATGATTGTCTAGCTGAAAAACTCAAACAACCTAATAAGGTTTATTAGAACCAATCAGTAAGTGTAGCAAGGTAATGAAAAAAAAGAAAAGAAAAGAAAAGAAAAGAAAATAGTGAAAGAAAGAAAACCAGGAAAGTGGTATGTTGTGAAAGCCAAGAGAAGAGGAAATTTCAGAAAGTTGGAAGCCCAGAAATGAATGGATCATGAAAAGAGCAGGAGTTGAAGTTGCATATTGAAGGAACGGGAAGGGTATTACAGAGAAAGAGACTACAGACAGTTTCCAAGTCTGATGGCTCGATTATGATTTTTCAACTTTATGATGGTGCAAAAGTGATGTACATTCAGCAGAAACCATATTTTGAATTTCAATATTTTTTCTGGGTTAGTGATACACAGTATACCTTCTTGTGATGCTGGGCAGTGGGATCAAGCTGCAGCTCCCAGTCAGGCACATGATCATGACGGTAAACAATTGATATTATATTCTACAGTATACTATTCGAAAAAATTACATGAGCTACTCAACATGTTTTATAAAATGGGCTTTGTGCTAGAATATTTTGCCCAAACGTAGGCTAAAGTAAGTGTTCTGAGCACGTTTAAGGTAGGCTAAGCCAAGCCTGATGTTCAATAGGTTAGATGTTTTTAAATGCATTTTCAACTTATGATATTTTCAACTTTCTATGGGTTTGTCAGGACATAGCTCCATCATAAGTTGAGGAGCATCTGTAGTATGGGAAAATACAGAACAGAAAAAACAGAGTGCAACATTGAGCTTGGTTAAAGCATAAGGAACATTTTGAGACAATTTCATAAGAGATGCAGAACATAGACTGAAGTGGGCCATGAAGAAGTAATGAGCAATTTTGAGCAGGGCATTTACATAGCTTGCTTCCTCTCTGCATTTAGGTTTCTGCTCAAATATAGTCTTATTGGAGAGGTCTTCCCTGCATACCTTGTGTAAAGTCTGTCTTTTGATTGATGCTCTACTCTGCTTTAGTTTTCTTTTCTGTAGTTGATATCACCTATCATTATTATAGATTTATGTGTTTATTTGCTTATGGTCTCTTAAAATTCTAGAAAAGAAGCTCAATGAGAGATGGGACTTAATTTTGTTCACTGCAGTATTTCCAGTGACTGCATGGTACCTACCTCCTGGGAGGTGCTTAATAAATAGTTTTTTTTTTTTAAATAAATGAATTCATGAAATACAGAAGAGTACCTAAAAGTGAGGGGAAATGAATAGAATATAGGTTGGAAGTTTGAAACTTAAAGTAAAATTAGAAAATTTTAATCAATGGATAATGTGAGACTAAGTTTATCGTGTTAGGACTTCTGGGCAGCGTTGAGTGCCCATTTGAGAAAGGTAATCATGAAGGGTAGTACGGTTGTCTTCAGTAACATTCCAGTGAATAGATGCTTGAGACAGAAAAGTCAGATATCTGGGTTTATCCGTGGCTGGAATTTTGTCATGTTCATGCAGCAGAGGGAGAATCGGGCAAATAATTGAGTGTGATAGGTTGTGGAATCTATTCTGAATAAAGTAGACAGTCAAGACAGGAATAAGGGTAGACTGGAGAAAGAAAATGGTGGGGTCAATGGATTCACAGTGTATACCAATGTTCACAGCGGCATTAGTCACAATAGCCAAAAGGTAGGGATAACCCAAATATCCATCGATGAATGGATGAATGGAAACATGGTATATACCTACAATGAAATATTAGCCTTAAAAAGGAAGAAAGTTGTAATATGTGTTACTGCGTGAATGAACTTTGAAGATATTGTGCTGAGTGAAATAAGCCAGTCACAGAAAGAAAAATATTATATGATTTCGCTTATTTGAAATATCCAGAATAGGCAGATTCATGGAGATAGAAAGCAGAGTAGTGGTTTCTAGAGGATGTGGGGAGTGGGTAATAGTGAGTTAGTGTTTAAGGGGTACAGAGTTTCAGTTTGGGAAGATGAAAAGCTCTGGAGGTGAATAGCAGTGATGATTGCACTTAACATACTTGATGCCACTGAGTTGTACACTTAAAAATGGTGAAAATGGTAAATTGTATATTATAGACCACAATTAAAGAGAGAGAGAAAATTAAGGACATAAAAATATCAGGTTTAAGTAGTTTCCATAAAACCCCCATGGTACTCTGAACACAGTGGTTTCCCACATTACTTTACAGGCTGCCTTCCCCTCTATAGCCAGTGTACAATGTGCTTCAGAGTCCTTAAAGGGTGGGGCTAAGTAATATTACAGGGGTTGTTTAGTCGTGTCATTTCTGTCTTTAAAATGCACCAATATATCAAACCCATTTTTTTAAGAATGAAACAAATGGCTGTCTTCAACAATGAAACATGCGGCCAGTTAAACAAATGGTCTCCTTCATTTTGTGGTATGTCATTTAACAGATTGAGACCTGTTTTGTTCAATTGGCCAAGTACAGAGGACTGTGACCTTGGAGAGTCTTCAGAGAAGTTCTTTGTGCCTCCTCTTACTGTATTTCCTTACTTGGATTTTGATGTTCTTATGAACAGAAGAGTTCTGGGCAGTTCATCTAAAGAACCAAAACAGAGGTAGGAACCCAATTCCATGAATGAGCACCAACCTCTTATGGAAGCCCTGGCACTCCCAGTCCTCTGATCCTTGAGGCATATCATTCTCCCAGTGGTTTCTCTGCCTTAGCCTCCCCTCTCCCAATCCCAATCCAGCCTGTCCATTGGTGGCAAAGGCCTCTCCTGGAGTTTGCCTTGGATGCCTACTCAGAAGTAGCCCTTGTTCTTTGTTAAGCTTCCAAACTGAACCGCACTTCTCGATGTTCCAGTTCTCTGCCCCCACACCCTGTTCCCTTCTCCTATACTGTCTTCCTCCTTCCACCAAGGCTTAACAGAAATGCTGGCTTTTCATGACACCTTTTCAGATTTTCCAACCAGACATCATTTCTTCCTCAATTCTGTGAACTTCAACTTGGTGGTTCTACTTTTGCTTTCCATTTTGACTTAAGACAATTTATGTTGTATGCCATTAGTCCTCTACAGATAAAGTTGCTGGAAGGTGATATGGCTATCTCAATAATTTCTGGATTTTCCAGACATCCAGGCACATGGTAGGTACTGAGGATGCTGAGTGAATGTTGATCAGAATATGCTGAGCTCCACTGACTCACTTTTGGAGTCACTTGTAGAGTATAAGTTCAACTTAAACCCTTGGCTGCAAGTATTTTTTTTTTTTAACAGAATCCTACGTAATTTTACTTTGTTGGCATTCTCTATGTCCTTGATGAGTGATTCCTGCCTTTCTATCCCACTGTTGAATTAAAAAGATAGTAAGAGCTGAACCTGAGATATAGTGAAGGAACTATGCCTGAGACAGTCATAAATGGAACTCCCGGAGCCGTGGAAAGTAGCTGCAGTGCAGATCGACGGCACTTCTTTGAGCTACTGAATTCAGCATATAACATACTGATTATAGCTGGGGGTAGGTGGAGTGTGACAATAATACTGCCCTTGTCCTTATCCACAGAGAAGAGTGTCTTGCAATGCAAGTTTGCAGATAGGACCATTTTTTAATAGACTCTTGCTATGTGGAGCTAATATTACACGGTCAAAATGTGTTCCGTGGGGTTTGGGAATCTGAATTGTACTTGAGGCTGTATAGACTGATGATTGTACTGATGTTTGTTATTGATTGGGACCTTACAATGTGCTGGGCACTGTGCTGGCATTACATGTGCTGTTGCCCTCCCAGCCACCCTCTGAGTTAGCCATTATAGTTAGCCCAACTTATGGACCTGAAAACAAGGGCTTATGGCAGTTAGGTGACCTCCCTTGGTCCAGGTTATAACAAAGGTAAGTGGGAGAGGTGAATTCTGAGTCACCTGAGTGCCCCAGAGCCCAGCCTTCTTTCTCAACAGGGGGCCACACACTCTGTGATGAAGAGCCCTGGACTGAGGGCGGGGGCTTTGGCATCTCCTAGCTTGGCAGAAGAGTGGAAAAGTGCATTAACAGAGAAACCTGTCAAAGTTCTGTTTCCAAAATGAATGGTTCAGTGATCCAGTATTTTGTTTTATTTCTACATCTGCAATTTTAGAAATTATGTGTTTGGCTCCAATTGATCTTTCACGCCATAATTAATTCTGATGACTGCTTTCATGTTTTAAGTTTTAAAACATTAAAGTTTAAGGCGCTCGAGGAGAAAAAGGTGGCAAGAATCTTGTTTATTCTCCTCTGTTCAGGGGTCCCAATACCTTTAAAAAATTGTTTCTGCTGGGCACAGTGGCTCATGCCTGTAATCCTAGCACTTTGGAAGACCGACGCGGGCAGATTACTTGAGATCAGGAGTTCAAAACCAGCCTAGCCAATATGGTGAAGTCCCATCTCTACTAAAAATACAAAAAAATTAGCCAGGCATGGTGGTGGGCGCCTGGAACCCCAGCTACTCGGGAGGCTAAGGCAGGAGAATCACTTGAACCCAGGAGGCAGAGGTTGCAGCGAGCCGAGATGGCGCCACTGCACTCCAGCCTAGAAGACAGAGTGAGACTCTGTCTCAAAAACTAAAAAAATAAAAAAAAATCGTTTCTATATTTACTTTTTAAGTAAATTTAAGTGTTTATTCTAGATACACATGCAGATTTGTTACATGGGAATTTTGCATGAAGCTGAACTTTGCTGTACAAATCTCATCACCCCAGTAGTGAACATAGTACTTGATAGAGAGTTTTTAAACCCAACCTCCCACGCTCCAGAAGGTCTCAGTGTCTATTGCTCTCATATTTTTGTCCATGTGTGCTCAATGTTTAGCTCCCACTTTTAAGTGAGAACATGTGGGATTTGGTTTTCTGCTCCTGCATTAATTTGCTTAGGGTTATGGCTTCAAGCTCCATCCATATTGTTGCAAAGGACAGGATTTCATTCCTTTTTATGGCTGCTTAGTATTCCATGGGTGTATATGTACCACATTTTCTTTATCCAATCTACACTGACAAACA
This sequence comes from Macaca thibetana thibetana, assembly GCF_024542745.1. Taxonomy (NCBI): domain Eukaryota; kingdom Metazoa; phylum Chordata; class Mammalia; order Primates; family Cercopithecidae; genus Macaca; species Macaca thibetana. The sequence goes on from NC_065585.1 coordinate 118,562,593, forward strand.
CCTAGGTTGATTCCATGTGTTTGCTATTGCCAGCATCTTTTCTTAAGCAATGTCTGTGGACAAATGTACTAGAGTCTTCTGATTAATCTCATTTCTTTTGGAGAACCAGGAGCACTCTAAAAGGTCAAAGTTCATAGCTTTAGCGAGTACTGTATGACAGCTTTCATGGTCAGGCATCTGCTTCCTCTCCACTCCCCGACCCTGGCCTTTCTCTATACTCTCCAAGACTCATTCCAAGTCTCAAACTCACCCTAGTTTCACCCCCATGCTTTTGCACCCGCAGTTTCTTCTATCTGAAATGCCTTTCCTTGTTGACCTGACCACCTGGTGTGCATTCGTCGAGATTCAAGTTGCTTCTGGATTTTGGAGAAAGGAAGAGCTGCGGCAGTGTAATGGCTAAACGCACTGACTTAGGTATTAGACAGACCTTACTGACAGTCCTGCCTCTGTGACCTGAGCAAGGACCCTAACCTCAGAAAGCCTCCATTTTCCCCTCTGTGACATGGGAGTATGATATAGAAAGGCTGTTGGGATTAAATGATTCATGGGAATCTTACTATAATTAACAGCATACAGCTAAGCACTTGGTGAATATTGGCTCTGATTGTTAGGGGAAAATACCTTCCCTACCACTGCCTTTCCCACTCTCAAGCTGGAGTAACTGCACCCTTTCTATGACTGCATTGCAACTTGTGCTATGTCTAGGGAAGCACTTTCTACACTGACTGGTTAGTGTCAGTTTGTGTTTCTCATTTTTTAGACTGTAAACTCTTGAAGGACAGGAACTGTGAATCTAAATTCTTCATTTTAAATGTCCAGTACAGTATCTGATGTACAGCAAGCATTTAATAAACAAAGGAATGGGTATAAAAGAATTGTGAAGGCCAGCTGCAGTGGCTCATGCTCGTAATCACTTTGGGAGGCTGAGGTGGGAGGATCACTTGAGCCCAGGAGTTCAAGACTAGCCTGGGCAGCAAAGTGAGATCCCATCTCTACAAAATTTAAAAGGTTAGCCTTGTGTGGTGGCACATGCCTATAGTCCTAGCTACTCAGGAGGCCAAGGCAGGAGGATCACTTGAGCCCAGGAGTTTGAGGTTGCAGTGAGCTATGACTATGCCACTGGACTCTAGCCTGGGCAGCAGAGTGAGACCTTGCCTCAAAAATTAAAGAAAAGAAAAAGGGAAAAAAGGAAAGAACTAGGCCAGGTGTGGTGGCTCATGCCTGTAATCCCAGCACTTTGGGAGGGCAAGGTGGGTGGATCACCTGAGGTCAGGAGTTTAAGACCAGCCTGGGCAACATGATGAAACTTCGTCTCTACTAAAAATACAAAAATTAGCCGGGTGTGGTGGCTCATGCCTGTAATCCCCACTACTCGGAAGGCTGAGGCAAAAGAATCACTTGAACCCTGGAGGCAGAGGTTGTAGTGAGCTGAGATTGTGCCACTGCACTCCAGCCTCTTGGGTGACAGAGTGAGTCTCCGTTTAAAAAAAAAAAAAAAAAGAAAAGAAAAGAAAAGGAAAGAACTTTGGTATAAAAATTTGTACTTTCTTTCATTGCCTTTTACTTAGTTGAGTCTCACATGAGATAGCTACAGCAGAAAACATTTTATAGCTGAGGACAGAATGGAATGACCTTCTATGGTACATTAGTGACGAGTTTAAGCTTATTTGCAGGTGCCTCGACTCTTGGTCCAAAACATGTATTTCCTGGTCCTTAAATGCAGGTAAGCAGAGTATCTATTTCACACATACTCCTGCACCAGGCTCATAGTAAAAGCTCAACACATGGCAACCATAATTATGATGATGAAACTGTGCTCCCTCATTAAAATACAGATGCCAAAATCTCAAGAATGCGTCATGATCCTCAAAACAGTCAATCCAATTAAGCAAGACAAAGCCCATGAGAGGGTGTCCTGTCCCCTAAACCTACATGACAGGGCACTTTGCTGCAAAGAAAGTTAAGGACAGCGCAGGTCATGTTCTACACTTTTCCTTCCCAGCGACCTTCAGTGAGCTGGAGACATCCTCGATCTGCCTCTTGGCTGTTTTGCACCTCCCAGCCATTTAATTTATGGTAGTCGCAGACGGGTTCTCCAATGTGTCTAACGTTCAGCTCTTATTACCACAGTTTAACTTGGAAAGGAAGTGAAGGGTGGGAATCAATGTGTCAAGGATGTAGGAGAATATGAGACATACCTTCACCAGTGAAGAGGATGAAGTACTCTGTTTTCCTTTTGCACTGCCTCCAAGGCATCCAAATGGACATAGGTGCTATAAGAGGCTCCAACAATTACAAGAACCTCTGCACTTAGGAGAAAAAAATAGTTTTGCTAATTAAAGTAACATATATTCAGGTTGGGGGGCCATGGCTCACACCTGTAATCCCAGCACTTTGGGAGGCTGAGGTGAGTGGATCACTTGAGATCAGGAGTTCGAGATCAGCCTGGCCAACATAACAAAAGCCTGTCTCTACTAAAAATACAAAAATTAGCTGGGCGTGGTGACAGACACCTGTAATCTCAGCTACTCGGGAAGCTGGGGCAGGAGAATCACTTGAACCTGGGAGGCAGAAGTTGCAGTGAGCCGAGATAGTGCCATTGTACTCCAGCCTGGGTGACAGAGTGAGACTCGGTCAAAAAAAATAAATAAATAAAATTAAATAAAGAAAGAAAGAAATAAAATAAGTAAAACTCAATTGCCAGTAAGAATCAGGCTTGGTTGGCGAGTTCAGAAGTGAAAAAGAACTGTGGGCTGGGTGCAGTGGCTCACGCCTGTAATCCCAGCACTTTGGGAGGCCAAGGTTGGTGGATCACCTGAGGTCAGGAGTTTGAGACTAGCCGGACCAATATGGAGAAACCTTGTCTCTACTAAAATACAAATTTAGCTTGAGTGTGGTGGTGCAGGCCTGTAATTCCAGCTACTTGGAAGACTGAGGCAGAAGAATCTCTTGAACTTGGGGGGCAGAGGTTGCGGTGAGCTGAGATTACACCATTGCACTCCAGCCTGGGCAACAAGAGCGAAACTCCATCTCAAAAAAAAAAGACAAAGATAAAGAAAAAGAACTGTATAAGCTCCAAGCAACTAAAAGGAAAATCAGACCTATAAGGAAATTATCATAAGACACATGGAACATTATGGGAGATGAGTTACAGCAATTCAGAGGAGAGAAAGGGGCAAACATTTGAATCAGCCTTGAAAGGTGAGGAAATACAGTAAAGGAAAAGTACACAGTGTCTGGGATAGCAATGAGCAGAAAAAGTCAGGAGCACCTTCCAGCTCAGTTCCGGCGAGACACAGCAGAGCCTGGGGTGGGTCACAGGAGTTGACAGCAGGCAATGAGAAGCTAAGGACTCTTCTGAGCAGGGTCTGATGGCATTGGCAGATCTGGGATCCATGCAGACCTTTGACAGCAGTGGATGGTGTGAACTGAGGCTGAGGGGAGACTGAGGCAGAGAGACCTTTAGATGAACCATGTCTTTAAAGAGATCCTAAGTGGTTCATCCTCAGTCATGAAACCAGGTTCCTCACCTCTCTCACTGGTTCTTCTATTGGACCATCCTGCATTCCGTTGCTAATGTTAACATCAAAGTCTAAATTAAGAAAATGATTAGAGAAGTGATGAAAAGCCATGTGATGGCTAAGTCACAGCTCCTTAGCCCCTGAGTAACTGAAGCAAGAGATACCAAGCCAATGAAAAACAGCCTGGGGAAAAGAGCCATCTGTTTAAAATGCACCCTATTTCTCTCTCAATGTATGGGCTGAACAAAGCACATTTAATGAAGATGGAAGAAGCCTTGTTAAATAACCACCATTCAACACTCCCCTGTACTATTTACTAAGGAGCTTCTAATTCTCATGTCTGTGAAGATGAGAAAGTCAGCTGAGGCAAGTCAACCTCCACAACCTGCTCGGGTCAGAGCCAACGTCGGGACGGAAGCCTAGAATGAAAATTATTTAGTGGATGCTCTTAGTCTTGTTTCCAGGGATAGGCAGACAGAGCTTTCTAACTGGATGAAGCGATGCTTTCTTCATGGGAAACCAACTAAGGCTGGCAAGCTGGAGTCTGAGGTCTACATTTGTGTTCTGTAAGCTAAGAATTGTCATGCCATCATCTTGCGTCTGCTTAGACTGGCGTAGGGTCACATGCTAGTCTAACTCTGACAGTTTATCTGCCTATTTATGGAGAAGGGAGAACGGGCCTGGAAACTGGGTTACTGGTGGATGAGCAGAGAATGATTCTGCAAATCCAGAGTGTAAGAAGTGTGAGAAGGCAGGTAGGGATCGCTGGGAACATGTTGGCACAGCTGAGGTCCTTCAGATGGCCTCAGAGTTACCGTCCTATGCTTAACCCTCCATTGGCCCCCATGGAAAAATTTCATGCACCCGATGAATAATGACCGTAAGATGTGAATTATGAGGAGCACACTGCATAGGTGCCGCTAATGAATTTTATGGATTCAGGAGACGTGGATTTATTTACTAATGCAGCCTGTTTCTTAAAATAATATATAAATTAACTCCCACATTAGAAGCAAATCTATACATTAAAAATTATTTAAAGAAATCATAATTCAGATGCATTTAGTACCATCAGTAAAAGAGAAAGATTAAATGTAAACTGTATCTTCTACACAGATATAAAATTCCTCTAAAATTTGGTATAGTAACATTCACCCTGGAGAGCTTCCAGAAATAAACTGAATAATCATTTGCTTTTTATCATATAAATGAAGTGACACTAAAAAACCACACTTATCTTTTTGCCAAATACCTCTCCTATTTGCCAGCCAAAATACCTGGAATCCTACTACTAACAATTTAATCTTTTGAGATGATTCTCCAGGAATCCTTGTTTTGTTTGTCTTTTTTAAGAGACAGTCTCGCTCTGTTGCCTAGGCTGGAGTGCACTGGAGCAATCACAGCTCACTGTAACCGCGAACTCCAGAGCTCAAGTGAAATCCTGGTTTTTTTGAAAGCAAAACCCAGGAAGAGGTCCATAAATTGCTAACATTTGTACAGGCCTGAATTCATCTTGCAGTGTACTAATTTCACCAATAGATGGCGGACTTGTCGTTTTGACAACTGGAGTAAGTTGTCCTTCAGAAATCAATGTACCTTTTAAGGTATAGAACACTTCTTTATAAAAAGATCAAACTACCTAGTTCTTATGTAGAACTAACTAGTTCTTAATAATAGCATGTTATATAAACAAATAGAAAACTGTATAAAAGTTAATCCAACAGATTCAAGCCAAGGCGTTTCTGTCTAGTGCTTTCTAAAGCTTACTTAGTTTTTCATTCCGAATCCTATACATGAATTACTTGGATGATCTATTATGAATTTCACGTAATCTGGGCCTCTGATCCCAAAATCTCACTGTGTCTCACAGGTTTGCCCAGAAGCTAAGATCTTCTGCCTTATCAGCATAGGGCTTGCAATTAGCTAATTGGTACTTAAGTTATTTGAATTAAATTGTTGTCAGTTCATTTAATGAGCCTGTCTTTTCAGTTTTTCTGTTTCCTTTCAGCAACCAACTTGAACTGAAAAATAAGTCAGCTTAAAATGGACCTGTCTTGGCTGGGTGCGGTGGCTCACGCCTGTAATCCCAGCACTTTGGGAGGCCGAGGCGGGCGGATCACGAGGTCAGGAGATCGACACCATCCTGGCTAACACGGTGAAACCCCATCTCTACTGAAAATACAAAAAAAAAAAAAAAAAAGAATCTCTCTCTTGATTCTTTGTTGGCCTTACTGTTTAGTCCATCAGGATAATTTCTGAACAATCACATCTGTTTAGATGGAGGAAAACTTAGTAAGCTGAAGGAAAGCTGGAAAAATTTTAGTAGTTGAGTCTGGAAGAAGAGAACATTGATTATAAATCTCAGTTCTTATTAGAAGATGACAGATAAGTGGATAGCTTGGAAACTAGTTCTGGTTTCTTCTAATAAAAACAAAAAGAAAATGATGAGTAGTACACAAAATGAACAACATACCCTTAACCTACAAAGGAATCAAAACATGAAATCATTGCTACTTCACGAATCTTTTGGTTCTCAGGACCAAGACTTTCAAATAAAAGAAACCAACAGGGAAACTGCCAAATATTAATTGGCTATTGTTATCCAGGCAATGTAATACATAGTTACATATGATACTTTATTTAATGCTCCCAGCACAGTTATGAAATAGGCATGCTTGATTCTGTGTGCAGATGAGAAAAGTAAAACTCAGGAAAGTTATTTGAGACCCTCCAGTTAGTACAGTGTGGAACTGGGATGTGAATGCAAAGCTTTTTACTCTGAATCAGAGTCCTTTCTCCACACTACAACTAACCATGTAGGGATTTGCATTGAGAGAATCAGGTAACTGGAAACACACACCCACTTGCAGCTGCCTGAATGACAGATGCGAGGAAGGCATCGATGGGCAACACTAACTTTGGCTTCAGTAACTCTAACTTTGTGTTAAGTCTTAGTCACTGAAAAGAGAAAAAAAGGAAACTTGTCCAATTTCAAGTGAAGGTGGAAGAAGAGAAAATAAAGCATAGAAAAATCAGAGTAAATGGTGTAAAACAAGATGGTAGAAAGAAATAGTGTATTACTAATGATAATAAATGCGAATAGACTTCCTTACCAGTTAAAAGCCAATGATTGTCAGAATGGATAAAAAGAAAAATCTAGTCATATGCTATTTATGAGAAATTACTAAAGAGTAAAGATTATTAACACATAATTTTAAAAGCAACCATTTAATAAAAAGATGTAACAATTTTATATCCACATAAGTTGAAACATATATTATTAATATGTTGAAACATACATTAGCAAAAGTTGAAAAATTGAAAATAAGCTGACAATTCCAAGCTTTAACACCTGTCTCTTAGCTACGATTAGATTTAAAAATCCAGTTGTCAAGTTTGGTCTAATGAACATGTCCAGAGTGCTGTACTTGCCAAAGAGAATATATCCAGTCTTCTCAGAACCTGTAGAATGTGTATATATGTGTGTGTGTGTGTGTGTGTGTGTATGTATGTATATAAAATTGACAAAATACTATGTCATAAGGCAATTTTTAACATTTAACACCATTGATTAAAAAAAAAACCCCACAGACCATATTCTCTGACTACCACATAAACAAGCTAAAATCAATGACCAAAGTGTAAATGAAAAAAATCCATATGTTCAGAAATGTAAAGATATGCATCTAAATAATCTTTGAGTCAAAGAATAAAATAAGAGGGCACAATAAAATATGAAAAATTAAGCTAAAAATTCACTTCAAGAAGTTAGAAAAAGAATTAAAGTAAAACTTCCCACAATAGAGGAAATCAAATAATAAAAATCAGAGATTAATGAATTAAAACACCCAGGAAAGAAGATAGAAAAGATCACAAAATGAAAATTCAGTCCATTGAAAAGAATCTAATTGCAGATAAAACTTTGGTAAAAATAATCCAAAAAAGGGGGAGACACATGGCCAACAAACATATGAAAGGAGGCTCAACATCACTAAACATTAAAGAAACGCAAACTGAAACCACAATGAGATAGCACTCCACACCCCTTAAGAAGGTTATTATCAGAAAACAAAGAAACAGAAAATAGCACAAGTTGGTGAGGATGTGGGGAAATTGGAACCCTTGTGCACTATTGGTGGAGATGCAAAATGGTGCAGCCTCTCTAGAAAACTGGAGGTTCCTCAAAAAATTATGAATAGAATTGCCATATGATCCAACAATTCTACTTCTGGGTATGTATCCAAAAGAATTGAAAGGAAGATCTCCTTTTTTTAAAAAAAAAATAAAAGATATTTCAATCAATTTTATTTTATTGTTTATACTTTTTTCATTTTTATTTTTTAAAATTATTATTCTCTTTTTATTTATTTATTTCAATAGGATTTTTTTGGGGAAGAGGTGGTGTTTGATTACATAAATTAGCTCTTTAGTGTCGATTTCTGAGATTTTGGTGCACCCATCACCTGAGCAGTGTAACTGTATCTAATGTGTATTATCCCTCTTCCTCCTCCCACCCTTTTCCCCAAGGCCCCAAAGTCCATTGTATTTTTCATCCTGATAGCTTAGCTTCTACTTGTGAGTGAGAACATGGCAATGTTTGGTTTTCCATTCCTGAATTAATTCACTTAGAATAATGACCTCCAATTCCATCCAGGCTGAAACCAGGGTTTCTTAAGAGAGATTTGCACACCAATGTTCATTGCAGCATTATTCACAATAGCCAAGAGTTGGAAGCAACCTAAATGTCTGCCGATGGATGAGTGGATAAACAAAACGTGATATATAGTGGGATATTATTCAGTCCTTAAAAAGAAGAATTTTGTCACATGCTACAACAATCTGGGATGTACATGCTACAATGTCACACGCTACAATGGATGAACCTTGAGAACATTATGCTGAGTGAAATAAGCCAGTCACAAAACAAGAAATACTGTATGCTTCCACTTCTATGAGGCACTTAAAGTTGTTGTATTAGTCCATGCTAATGCTGTTATGAAGAAATACCTAAGACTGGATAATTCATAAAGAAAAGAGGATTAACTGACTCACAGTTCCATATGACTGGGGAGGCCTCAGGAAACTTCTAATCATGGCAGAAGGTACCTCTTCCCAGGGTAGCAGGAGAGAGAATGGTTGCAAGCAGGGGAAAAGCCCTTATGAAACCATCAGATCTTGTGAGAACTCACTCACTATCATAATAACGGCATGGGGGAACCTCCCCCATGATCTAATCACCTCCCATGAGGTTCTTCCCCCAACATGTTTGGATTAGAATTCAGATTATAATTCAAAATGATATTTGGGTGGGGACACAGAGCCAGACCATATCCATTGTCAAATTCATAGAAATACGAAGTAGAATGGTGGCTGTGAGAAGATGGGGGAAGAGGAAATGGGAAGTTGTTCAATGAATACAGAGTTTCAGTTTGGGAAGATGAAAAGGTTCTAGAGATAGGTTGTAGTACAATGTGAATATACTTAACGTTACTGAACTATATACTTTAAAATGGTTAATACAGTAAATTTTATGTATATTTTACCACAATTAAATTTTTTTAGGTAAAAGACACAGATGAATAATGAAAAAGGAGGCATAACTACCAATAAAACACAAACATGAAAATAATAAAGGAATATCACCAACACCAATGATTTTATGTTAATAAAATGGAAAGCTTACAATATATGATTATCTGTCTATAAAAATATATATCCCAATATTTACTCAAGAAGAAATAGAGAACTTGAATAGTCCTGTAACTGTAATGATATTTTTTCAGTAGTTTAGATTTATACAAAATAAAACACCATACCTGGATTATTTTATAGGCAAGTTTAATTAAACATCCAAGAAATAACCTATTATACAAATTTTTCCAAAAAATAAAACATGAGGGAAATCTACTAAACTCAGTTAATGAGGTTAGTAGAACCTTGATCCAAAGATCAGATAAAGACTGTAGGGGAAAGTAGAGATTAACCTCACTTTATGAATATATATGCAACACATTGAAATAAATATAGACAAACTGAATCCAAGAATGAATGAATGTACATCTATATCTGTGCCTGTCTATGGTCTATCTATCTATTTAGTCACAGGATGAAGTGATTTAACATTAGAAAACCTATTAATAAAATTCATCTGTAATCCCAGCACTTTGGGAGGCTGAGGCGGGCGGATCACGAGGTAAGGAGATTGAGACCATCCTGGCTAACACGGTGAAACCTGTCTCTACTAAAAATACAAAAGCAAAACTAGCAGGGCGTGGTGATGGGCCCCTGTCCTCCCAGCTGCTCGGGAGACTGAGGCGGGAGAATGGCGTGAACCTGGGAGGTGGAGCTTGCAGTGAGCCCAGATCCCGCCACTGCACTCCAGCCTGAGCAACAGAGCGAGACTCTATCTCAAAAAAAAAACCAACCAAACAAACAAAAACTCATCACATTTACAGAATAAAGGAAATACACATATGATTATCACATTAAATAAAATTTATTCCATAAAATCCAATATTCATTTATGATAAAACTTCTTATCCAACTAGAAATAGAAGAACTTTTTTAAAATTATACTTTAAGTTCTAGGGTACATGTACACAACGTGCAGGTTTGTTACATATGTATACATGTGCCATGTTGATGTGCTGCATCCATTAACTCGTCTCTTAATCTAATGGAAAATATTTTGCCAAATCTGTATCAAGCATATCTAATGTAGAAAAATTAAAAACATTTTCTTTGAAGTCAGCAAAAAAATAAAGAAACATGCTATTGTTAATTTTGTTCAATGGAGTATGGAACTGTAAATAAGTTGAGAAAAAAGATTTATAAGGTTTCAAGGTGTTAAAGGAACCAATACAATTATATTTATTTATGACTGACATGTCTATATTATTATATATATCCATATTATTTATAGATATGAATTTCTAAATCATGCAAGAGAATGAGTCATACTAAATTCAGTCTGCTGGTTACTACTGGGAAAGACAGAAGAGGAAAGGGATTGGGGAAAGCTATGGAAAGGTCTTTGTACCCACAATTTTTTGTTTTAAGATCCAAAGTAAATCTGATGAAATGTCGATATTGACAGCTAAGCAAGAGATACATAACGTTTGTCCTAATACTTTTTAATATTTTTCTGCATGCTGTAATTAAAAAAAATTGCCAAAACCTGGTTATGCCTGACTGAAAGTTTTTCAAAAAAATTTGTTATTTTTTTTAAAGGTACATTACCATTGTACGATCCTGAATGGAAACAAAGCTGTGAACAGTGTGACTTTAAAATATAAACACAAACTATGACCTGTGAAATATATCTACATACATATATATGTCGGGGGTGGGGTGGGTAAGTGGGTGTATTTTTTACTATTTTTTAAGCCCTTGATGCTTACTGGTTTTGGTTATCAACTCATCTGATACCAGTCATTGGGCACTAAAATGCAGGTCATTGATTTAAATGCTCTGTATGACATTTTGTTCCTATAATACATATGAGATATAATAATAGAATAGTAAAGCTATCTAATTTGAGGTTTTGAAACCACCATATTCATCCTCGTTGCTGAGACACCACTGAAATGATGATGAATAAATTTTAAAAATATGTAATCTTATGATGGCTTACAGGACAATACAAGGAACAAGAGAGTGCAACAGATCTTTGAAGAAAGCCTGTGATAGAGAAAAGAAAGTTGGCTGGGTGCCGTGGCTCATGCCTGTAATCCCAGCACTTTGGGAAGCCAAGGGGGGTGGATCATGAGGTCAGGAGTTCGAGACAAGCCTGGCCAATATAGTGAAACCCCGTCTCTACTAAAAATGTAAAAATTAGCCAGGCATGGTGGTGTGCACCTGTTGTCTCAACTACTTGGGAGGCTGAGGCAGGAGAATTGCTTGAACCCAGGAGGCAGAGGTTGTCGTGAGCCAAAATTGCACCTCTGCACTCCAGCCTGGGCAACAGAATGAGACTCTGTCTTAAAAAAAAAAAAAGAAAGAAAGCAAGCCAAGGAAATGGAAAATCTGACTGGAGAAAATAATCATGCAATAGGGAGAAGCTACCTTCTTTCTTAACCCAATTACTATATTAAGACAAATTTGAGACTATATTATCTTCAATGGACTAAATATTTATGTCCGCCTTGTACACTAAAATCCTAACCCCAAGGTGATGGTATTAGGAAGTGGGTTCTTTGGGAGGTGATGAGGTCATGAGGGTAGAGCCCGCATGAATGGGATTAGTGTTCTTAAAAAAAGAGGCCCCAGAGACTTCCCTCACTTCTTCCACCCTGTGAGGACACCGCAAGAAGACAGATTTGTGAAGAGGCCCCTCCCCAGACACTGAATTTGCTGGCAGTTTGATCTTGGACTTCCCAACCTCTAGAACTATGAGAAATAATTTCTTGTTGTTTATAAGCTACCCAGTTTATGATATTTTATTATAACAGCTGGAATGGAATAAGACATCATCCCTGTAAACAAGAACCAGATACCACGATAATAGACAGCAAGAAAGAGCTCTTTAGAAATTGTGTGTGTGTGTGTGTGTGTGAGTGAGTATGTGTGGTAAGATGTATTGTTTTATGAAATCTCTATACCCAGGGAAAGTATCAGTGCAGTGGGAGGGCAAACAAAGGCATTTTTAGACATGAATGGATTCAGAAAGTTTACTTCCTAATTCCTACAAAATAACTTGAGGATATGTTTTAGAAAAACAAGGTTGCAACTAGAGAAAAGGGAATATATGTGACCTAAGAATAAGTAAAACCAGCAGTAAAAATAAAGGAAATCCTGGGACATTGGGGTGCAGCTGCCCTGTAGCACTATCTTTATAGATTTGCTTATTCTGGACATTTCATATAATCAGACCAGAAACATTTTTGTGTGAAATGTCTGTAGAATGTAATAAACCCCATTATTTTGAAAATTATCAGTGGCACATTTTTACCTTTTGATTTTTGAAAATGGTCAAAGTCACTGAGAACCCAAACTAGCATATAAAGTCAAAGATAAAAGTGGAAGAAAGGCATGATGTGACTATAAAATGAGGGTAACTGGTTTCCTTGTGTGGCTTATAAACTGGCTATAAAACTATAAACAAGTTTCAAACAATGAGAGAAGAGCTAGAATATGTATGTAGCCTTCCAAAGATTATGTTGTGCCTATTCTACAGCACTCCAGTGTACAAGCTTATTGCCCTTTTTTCAACATCATTACACTATTCAACTATAAAGGCACATATTTAGAAAGAGAATAGTCAATACATTCTAAACTTAAATTGGAAATTATGACTTTAGTCTTTTCAGTTGAGATGTACACAAAAGAAGCTATCCTTGCTGCTAGAAAGATTGAGTATTAATTGCTTATTTCCCCTCTCACATTCCTAGGTGCACAGAAACCAGGTAGTTCTCCTTCTATTATTGATAACCTGATAGGAAAATCAGTCTTGTCTACTTATGGAGGGCAACAGAAGGAAATTATGCAAAAGGAAATGACGTTGAGCTTCCACTAGCTACTTTCAGCTCTGGTGACAGAATAGATAACTGGTTTGAAGCATGAAATCCATGACTCTGGCCATAAAGCATTAACAAATTAAGTGATCTGTAGGGGCCTCCGGCCAGCCCTGCCCTGTCCTGCCTTGGGCTGGGCTTCAGGCAGGGTCATCTGGCTGTCCTGGCTACCTTGCTGGTGCCTAGGGAGGGATAAATAACATCACCTTGCTGTATCAGAGAGTCTGATCTCTTCTTTCTGTCTCCAGCGAAAGAAGTTAAAGTAATGCAAGAACATTCATTTATCCTTTTTAACCAGTATTTATGAATTTTTTATAGAGTTGTGTACTCATCAACATAATCTAATTCTAGAACATTTTCATCACCCTCAAAAGAAACCTTACCCCCAAAAGAAACCTTATACCCAATAGCTGCCACTCCCATTCCTCCTCCCACCCTTCAGCCCTAGGCAACCATTAATCTACATTCTGTCTTTATAGATTTGCTTATTCTGGACATTTCATATAGACCATACAGTACGTGGCTCTTTGTGATAGTTTCTTTTACTTAGTGTAATGTTTTTGTTTATCCATGTTGTACCATGTATCAGTACTTCGTTTTTTAAAAATGTTGAATAGTTTCCCATTGTTTTACCACACTTTGTTTTTCCATTACCAGCTCAGGGACATTTGACTTCTTTCTCCATTTTGGATAGTAAGAATAATGCTGAACAATCAACAAAGAGACAACCTACAGAATGGGAGAAATTATTTGCAAACTATAATATCTGATATGGTTAGACTTTGTGCCCCCAACCCAAATCTCATCTCGAATTATAATACCCAGTGTTGGGGGAGGGGCCTGTTGGGAGGTGATTGGATCATGGGGGCAGATTTTCCCCGTGCTGTTCTCGTGGTAGTGAGTGAGTTCTCAAGAGATCCAATGGTTTAAAAGTGTGTGGCACTTCCGCCTTCTCTCTTTCTTTCTCTCCCTCCTGCTTCGCCATGGTAAGATGTGCTTGCTTCCCCTTCCCCTTCTGCCATGACCATAAGTTTCCTGAGGCCTCTCAGTCATGTTTCTGGTTAGGCCTGTGGAACTGTTAGTCAATTAAGCCTCTTTTCTTCACACATGACTCAGTCTCAGGTAGTTTTTTATAGTAGTGCGAGACTGAACTAATATACTATCCATCTGAGAAGGGATTAATAACCAGCATATGTAAGAAACTCAAACAACTAAAAGGCAAAAAACTCCAAATAATCTGATTTAAAAATGGGCAAAAGACCTGATTAGACATTTCTCAAAAGAAGACATACAAATTGTCAATGGGTATGTGAAAAAATGTTTGACATCACTAGTCATCAGGGAAATGCAAATCAAAGTCACAATGAGATACCACTTCATCCCAGTTAGAATGTCTTTAATCAAAAAGACAGAAAATAACAGATGCTTGCAAGGATGTGGAGAAATGGGGAACATTTGGACACTATTCATGGCAATGTTAAGTAGTAGAACCACTGAAGAGAACAGTATGGAGGCTCATCAAAAAAACTGAAAATAGAGCTTCCATATGATCAACAAATTCCATTACTGAGTATATATCCAAAAGAAAGGAAATTAGTATATCAAAGACATATGTGCACCCTCATGTTTTTTTGCAGTGCTAGTCACAATAGCGAAGATATGGAATTAATCTAAGTCTCCATCAATGGATAAATGAATAAAGAAAACGTAATAACACACAATAGAATATTATTCAGCCATGTAAAGAATGAAATCCTGTCATTTGTAGCAACATGGATGAAACTGGAGGTCATTATGTTAAGCGAAATAAGCCAGGCACAGGAAGACAAATATCAAATGTTCTCACTCATATGTGGGAGCTTAAAAAGCAGATATTATGGAGGTAGAGAGTAGAATGGTGCTTATCAGTGGTTGGGAAGGGTAGAGGGAAGGAGTAGGTAAAGAGGACTTGATTAGTGGACACAAAAATACAGTTAAATAGAAGGAATAAGTTCTAGTGTTCAATAGCACAGTAGGGTGATCATAGTTAACAATAATTTATTGTACATTGCAAAATAGCTAGAAGAAAAGAATTGGAATGATTTCAACACAAAGAAAATATAAATGTTTGAGGTGATGGATATCCTAATTACTCTGATTTGATCATTACACATTGTATGCATATATCAAAATATCATGTGCCCCATAAATATGTACAACTATTATGTATCAATAAAAAAGAACAATGCTGCTATGAACATTGACACACCAGTCTTTGTGTGTTCATATGTTTCATTTCTTTTGGGTAGACACTTAGGAGTGGAATTGTTGGATCACATGGTAACTCTGTGTTTAATATTTTTATAAACTGTCAAACTATTGAAAATTCATTTGATTCTTTTCTTGATTTAAGTTTAGATAGTTGCAAAAGATGTAATTTCCAATTTTATTTTATTATTTTATTTTATTTTGAGACAGAGTCTGGCTCTGTTGCCCAGGCTGGAGTGCAACAGTATGATCATGGTTCACTGCAACCTCCACCTCCTGAGCTCAGGTGATCCTCCTGCCTCAGCCTCCTGAGTAGCTGGGACTACAGGTGTGTACCACCATGCCTGGCTAATTTTTGTATTTGTTGGTTGGTGGAGGCGGGGTTTCACCATGTTGTCCAGGCTGGTCTCAAGTTCCTGGGCTCAAATGATCTGCTCGCCTTGGACTCTCAAAGTGCTGGCATTACAGGCATGGGCCACCATACCTGGCTCCAGTGTATTTTAAGTATAGGTATTCTAAAATAAAATTGTGAAATTAGGCTTGGTGTGGTGGCTCATGTCTGTAATCCCAACACTGGGAGGCTAAGGCAGTAGGATTGCTTGAGGCTAGCAGTTTGAGACCAGCCTGGGCAATATAGTGAGACCCCTGTCTCTACAAAAAATAAAAATCTTAGTCAGGCATGGTGGTGCATGCCTATAGTCCCAGCTACTTGGGAGGCTGAGGTGGGAGGATCCCTTAAGTCCAGGAGTTTGCGGTTACAGTGAACTATGATCATGCCACTGCATTTCAGCCTGGGTGACAGAGTGAGACCTCATCTCTAAAAATGGGAAATTACTCTTTTCGACATATCAAATGGAACCTAAATATAATACCAACATTTACCTATCATCATCCAATTGACATATGCATGAATAAGCTCTTCTTCAGCCTTCACCAATTTTATACTTCCTTTTTCTCCTTGAACTCTTATTTCTATTACTCTTCCCTACATTGTTTTACCTTTAACATATTTTACGTTTGCAAATCTTTTGTGCAAAACAGGACCTTATAAATTTTATTAAGCAATTATTAAAATAAAAATAAACTTTTCTTTTTTTCCAGATATGCCCGCATACACATGTACTATAAAATTACTGAGAAACATAGTTTACAAAAATAAGTATGTAAGCATACAAGTATACAAATAAATATATATAAGTATACAGGAATGCAAGTTTTATATTAAGTTATAGCAATGTCACTCAATATTTGAAATGTTTCCAAATTTTAAACCAAAAAGCACATGTTGACCTATTATAAAATGCATTTATTTATTTATTTATTTATTTTTATTTATTTTAGAGACAGAGTGTTACTGGTTGCAACACGGTCGCACAATCATAGCTCACTGCAGCTTCAAACTCTTGGGCTCAATCCATTCTCTTCCCTCAGCTTACCGAGTAGCTGAGACTACAGGCACACCGCAACATTAGGCTATTAATTTTTTTTTTTCTGTAGAGATGGGGTCTTGCTATATTGCCGAGGCTGGTCACAAACTCCTGATCTCAAGTGATTTACCTGCCTAAGCCTCCCAAAGTGCTGGGATTACAGGCATGAGCCACCATGCCTAGTGCTGTAGAAATACTTTCATGATCAGAGGATTAATTGATTAAATACTCCTTTGAATTTGTTAAAAGCTGAGAATTGGGAAGCACTTAGCTTGCATAGGAATTTCTCTCTAGCTGATTAAAGTAAGTTACTCCATTTCTGGGAAATACACAAGAAGAGGTTTTACCAAGTCTTATAAATGACCCTTAGTTATACCTAGGGTATAAAGATACTTTATTTAACCCATTAGACTTAAAACAATTGGAATAAGAATACTTTTAATTTCAATGCATCTTTATCAATGCAATATTACAAAATTATTTTCTTATGTGACTTAAATGCATTTTTGTCAAAATCTTACTGTTGAAGATTCACCTCATTCACTTTAGGGTAGACGTGGGAAGGAGAATATGTGCAAGTTTGAAAACAGATTGATTTTACCAAAAAACTACATGTGGCAATGGGCGATCTAGTAATAGATTCCCTTTGTACTATCTACGCCTGTGAACCCCTTAGAAAGACCTCCAGTCTCCCCAGGGGAACATATGGCCCAGTTTAAAGACAGTTGCTCTTGGTTAGTGGCAGAACTAGGTCTAGAATGGACACCTCAACGTCAAATCCAGTACCATTTCTACCCTTCATGCTATTCCCAAAACTGTATAGACTTTCACAATTATACACAGAGCAACATGACATCCATAACATTTAGTTGTCAGGTAAAGATGCTGTGCATTTGGCTGGCTTCAGTGACACTTTTTCTTTTTTGAAGTAAGAGCAGGCTCATCACTCAACCTCTAGGACGTGTCATCATAGTAACACCTAGAGATTGTTGGCGTGTCCTCTCTCTAAACCCCAGGCTCCACCATCTGCTATTCCCTGGACTTTGCCGACCAATTTATAGGTTACTTTCTTCAAAGGGAAATCAGCAACACACACATTTTAGGAAGAGTTAAAGAACCAAAGACTTAGAGAGTAGGGATTGGGAGAGAGACTATTCAATTCCTCATGCTTGGGTTTGAGTCTTAGATGAGAAAGGTGAATGGATCTGAATACATGCTCTTTCTATACTTCATCTGAAAGCGAGAGTAAGAGAAGCATCTGCTTTTCTCCCCTTTCATTCATAATGAACCCATGAAAAGAAAAAAAAAATGGAAGAAGGAAAGTGAATATTGTTGTGTTACATGAATGGAAACCGATTCAACTGATTAATATTCAGCTGTTTATTACTTAGCCTAACTCTGTAGGAAAGATGAGTTCAATGCAAATAAGCAAATATATGTTCCCCAAAGCTTCAGTTAGTAGCTCTCTTTCTTCCCTCAAAAATCTCATTCTGCTGGCTCTTGCTCATAATTTGTCTTTTTGACTCATCTCCAAACTACGATATTAGCAAGTCTCGGTTTGGGGACAAATGCTATGCTTTTAAGCTCTCATTCATGATCACGGCAGGATAGGAATACTCCTTGGCTCTAGCTTGTTCAGTACTTTAAACCTTTTTAGTCCTTTTGAATCAGAGACTCTCAGCTTGGCAGACGACCAGAGGGGCCATCTAGGGTCAAGGCCAGCTCAGAGGTGAAGCACTATCTTTTTTTCCTTCTAAAATGCTCTTGCCTCGTACTTGGAGCAGTTCTTTCCACCTTTGGACAGCTCTGCAAGTTACATGCAACTGAGCCTTCTCTCCCTATAGCTTCCATCCATTTGTACACTGGAGAGTGTTAAAACAGAGCTATGGGCTTTACTTAAGTGATCTTTCTAAATTTCATTTTGGGAACTAATTTGGAAGGCAATTTTAATTTGGATAGCTTCTAAAGTAAGTATTAATCAGTGTAATGGGCAAAAACTGTTTTGGCCTGAGAAAGAAAAAAACACTTTGCAAATTGAAATATCTAAGGCCTATTCAAAAGCACATCTGTTTTCCTAATGTGATTTGGTGGTGCAGTTTATTAGATTTGTAGGATGAAGTGATCCTGAAAGGTGCAGGGAATCTTTGTTAGTGTTTTTTTTTTTTTTTTTTTTTTTTTTTTCTCTTCCAGATAATATAATAACAAAAGGAATTGCCAGTTAGCAATAAGGCATTGGACTTGTATCTGGAGAGAGACGCTCTAATGCAGTTTGGCTCTTGTAAGTTATTTTAGTGATGGATGTCTATTTTTGCAGGCTGCTAATAAAGCAGAGTGTAGACTTATTTGGCTTCTGTCTGTGCTGCTCTGCCCAAAAGACGATTATATGGATGAGTGATGTGATTTCAGCGTTCTTGACTCTGATTATTGCAGTGGGTTTTTTTTTTTTGCATTAATATTCAAATTTAAATTTTGTAGGAGAAATAAAAAAGAGTGAGAGATCTTATTTGCATATCACATCTCAAGAATCTTGTACTTTGGTCATAGCAGGAAGTGTGAGAATTCAGCTGGACCTTCTCCTCGCTGTGTGACTTTGAACAATATTCGTTAACTCTCTGAATTTCCCTTTCCTCATTGTAAAGTGAAAATAATGCTTACCTTAGTAGGGTTCTGTGAGGGCTTAATGACATAATATGGCAGAGTTCCTTTGGCATACTGTTAGTTGAAACCTTCATTATTACATCTTTGAAATGAACACGATTTTAATACCCAATTCATTGGGACTTTGTGATGATTAAATGAAATTATCCAAGCAAATGACTTTGCACGGTGCTTGACATAAAGATACTATTAATATTATTGCACATAATTATGCTTAATGAATGCAAATTCCCCTTTCCCTTATCCTCTTAACTTACAGGATTATGATTTCATTTTCCATCAATCCTCCTTAGGTTTAATTACCTGATATGTGGGTTATTCTGCCATTTTGCTTCTACTCTTTCTATTTCCTACTCCCTATGGCCTTTTCCTGGCTGCCCAGCACCTTGCTGGAGTATGTAAGAGTTGAAAACGAGCTTGAATGAATGCCTGTCAATGTACAGATTATTTTTTTCCCAAGATACAGGGTCTTGCTCTGTTGCCCAGGATGGAGTGCAGTGGCACATTCATAGCTCACTGCAGCCTCAAACTCCTGAGCTCAAGCAATCCTCCTACCTTCAGAGTAGATAGGAGTAAGGCACAAGTGCCACCATGCCTGGCTTTTGTACAGAATTTCTTTGGCCAAACGTCAGGTGGGGAAAGACACCCCAAAATAAAGCTTTAGTGTTCTCCCTTGATTTAAATATGTCAAGGATTAATTGACTGACATATGAATTATAGCTTAGTCAATCATACGATGGAAGTAGAGGCCTTTGCTTTAGGTACGGCAGACTCGAAGCCTATGAGGAATATTCTGCTTCCAGCCCCATCACCATTCCGGCTTCTTCTCTGACTGTCCACTTCATCCTGGAAGTGTTGAGTCTCCTTTTTCCCTTGTTGCCCCATGCTCACTGCTCAAGGTCCTCAAGATTTCCCCTCTTTTTTTTGATTTTTCTCAAAACTATTATCAGCCTAGTCAATCTTAGATAGAAAGCTTAGGTATGTCAGCTTTAGCCCTTACCTTTTCCACTGATATTGGCATATTAACAATGATTGAAGGTAAAGAGATGAAGCTCTGATTAGGTAGTTACGCATCAAGTATCCGATCAGAAAGTGAGCAGCAACTGGGACTTCCCTCTCTTTCTGGAATTGTACCATGAAAGGATCCAAAAAAAGGATTGACCTTGTACATGTACTTATAAAACTGAAAGATTTAGGGGGAAATTCCCAGTGAATTTGATGACACAAAAGCTGGATTATAGTCGTGGCTCCATTGCTTATAGGAGATATGGTTTGGGGTGCATCCCTTACTTCTCCAGCCCTCTCACCATACTCATACATCCTGTGAGGATGGTGACATCTGCAAGATTTGCAGAAGCCTCAAAGGATTGCTACAGGGAACCAGTGATACAACTCATGAAGGCTTGGGAAACTTCAGCTCCCCATTTAAATATCATGACATCATCTCTGTTATGTGAGGATGCCATGGGAATCACATGGAAAAGAAATTTAAGTGTGAAAGTGAAAGTGAAAAACCAAAGCTCATTTCTGGACATCAATGCCTCTGCTTCCCTAGAAATTTCTGCTCTGTTCAGAAGTCGTGCCCAATGGCTGCAGTGCAGGGTATAGAAAGAAGATAATGCACTTTACAGAAGGATAACCAAAGCCGTCAAAGGTTAAGGCCTGACAAAGAAGCAAGTGAAGGTCTTGACTGGAAGACATTTAAACACTTTCCATTCCCAAGAGTCTATGACACACAGCGTATAAAGCACATTGCTGATGTATTAAGTTAAAAAAAATTGGCAATTGGCATATTCATTCATTATCAAACTTTACCTAAAGTCAAAAGATTTAAAATGATTTCAGCAGGTTTGAAAAATGGACTGGAAGTATTTATATTAAAGATTAGATTTAAAGAAAATAAAGGAAAGTTATATTTTAGATTTCTTAGAAAGCCACAGTATAAATCATTTTCAATGTTTAATAAAGTTCAATGCAAATTCAATATGAGGCAGCAATGTAAGATTGCTAAACATTTTTAATACATGATGAAGATGAACTAATAGAAATATTAATACGGTAACTACTCATCTTTAGAGCAAAAATAAGAACATCCACTTCATAGAGCAGCTGTGAGAATTAAATACAATACCTTCAAAGCATCTGGCATAGTAACCAGCCATAGACGCAGAAATGTTGATTCAAGCCCATAGTCGCTGCTCCCTTTTCTAAAATCATAGCAGTTATTGCTTGTACTATTTTCTTCTTCCTTCTGACATCTCCTAGATTTCTTTTATTATTTAACTTCTGCATAGTTCTTTCAAATTCCATGTGCATTTTTTTCTGCTTAGCTATTTTAACATGATTTGTTATACATTTATATTTATAAATTTTTAAATTATATTTATTTTGATAATGATATGTAATCTATAAATGTGTATATACATATTCGGTTTCGTTTTCTTCTTTTGATGTAAAATTTACATTTAATAAAATGCACAAATCTTGGTACATCCTATGCATCTTGACAAATGGATACATCTGCACAATTCAAACTTCTCAAGACACATAAAAATACCACCACCCCAGAAAGTTCCCTTGTGCCTCCTCCCAGTCATTCCCTACTCCACACTCCCTGAAGAAAACACTGTTCTGATATTTTTTCCACCATACATTAGTTTGCCTGTCCTAGAATTTTATATAAATGTAATTATACAACATGTATACTTTATCTAAGCCTTCTTCCACTCAGTATCAGTACATTGTTTTTGAAATTTATCCATGTTGTATGTAGCAGTAGTTGGTTTCTTTTTATTGTATTCAGATATTTTTCAAGGCCTTCAAAGACTGGGACTGGGCTAAAACTCCCTGCATCTCCCATGACACTTGTACAGGATCCTGTACCTTGTAAGTGTTCAGTCAACATTTGGTGAGTCAATGGATGAATGAACATTTGAGTTATATAATCAATCAATAAGCCATTTAGACACGATCAAGTTTTGCTTTTCTTATTCGGACAGTCTTTTTCATGTTCAACTTACCATACACCGGCGTGACATATCCTGGCTTCAGAAGCCTGCCTCCTTTACTGTAGGAATCCAGGGATCCGCCCATATGCAATTCTGCAGCCTTTGCTGCATTCATGCAGCAGTGAAGTACTGGCGAGAAACTGAACTCCTGCCCTGGACAGCATCCAGCGTGGCTGTGAAAGAGCCAACCTCGGGGCTTTGTCTCTTGCAGACAGAAATGCTTATCCTCTATCTTTGCAAACATTAAAGCTCACATTCCTCCCATTGATTTATTAAACCACTGTAAAGGTCAGCAAAGAAATTCAAGTGCTGCATGGAATATATATATATATATATTTTTTTTTGTGGCTGATTAGTGCCCGAATTGTAGAAGCAGCATGTATTTCCTTGCAGTCGGGAAAGCATAACTGAACAAACAGGGTTAGTACTGTCGGCTCTAACTGATATCCCTGTGACCTGCCTGAAATGGCCGTCCCCAGTGTAACCCTCTTACCTCTGAGTCTGGTGACTATGATTAAGGACAAGGCATAGTAGAGCAGGCCTCTGGGAAGAAAACACATTACCTCGGCTAGTTTTCTGGAGCGAGCATTTAGGGGTTTGAACCTATCACCATCATTTCTGCTTGGACAGTGGTGAGTTCCCATCATTTCTCATGCTGCACGTGTTCTGAATATAAACGTGCTTTCCATCCTTAATCCATTCAAATGACATTCTCATTCCTGCTGCAATCTAAATTTTATATAGCCACATAGCACACTTTATGATGTATCACTTCAAAACGTGGTGCTGTAAAATAGGCATACTTGATATTAAAATGGGAAAAGTTTTCTTTCAAACAAACATATTTCCCAAGAGATGAAGGAGATTCATGCATAATTCCTGTGGTGAGCTAAATATACAAAGAAATAAACTGGCTACAAGAAACAGAGATGAAAGATCTTTGTGGTTTCAACAAGCTATATATTTCTATTGACTTTATTCATGCTGCTTTTGAGAAAGTTAAAGACTTGCAGAAAGCATTATAAACTCCAATAATGAGGTGTTCAGTGCCAGCATTTTTTTCTTTTATTCCTTAGAGCAATTTTTAAGGTCACATTTCCAAAGAAAACCCATTTACAAGCGTGGAAAATGAAGATACTATAATTAGAAAAAAAATGTGGAAGTCATGGTGTGGCTATTTTAAAGAGTTAGGTCAGCTAATTTGCATTTCAGCTTATTAATTCCTGAAAAGGTGTTTTGTAAATTGACGTTTAGAGTTGTATCTAAAATGTTACAATGCCAGTTACGTGTCATGTTCCACTGGCCGCACCCATTTTATTTTACATTGGGATATTTGAGAAACCTACAACAACCATGTAGTTTTTTGCTGCCACTAGCTGCCCAAATAGAGCATGCTCATTAATGGTTTCCTCATGGTGCAGAAGAGTGCAATTGGTGTCCCCAAAGCAGGAGAGGTTTATTATATGCACGCTAAACTCTGCAGATGGCAGGCTTTGCTTATCAAAGTCCACAGAGACATAAGGAAGCAGTAAATGTCAATGGCTGCAGTTTGTGGAATGAGTAGAACCCTCAGTCTGGAAAGCACGTAGAGCTTAGGTTTGAAGGAGCTGTGTGAGTTGGCAAATTACTTACTTCTCTGGGCCTCAGCTGTTTGCCCTGAATAATAGTAAACATCCCCAGGTGATCTTGTCATTATTCAATACAAGATAGCAAATGCCTGTTATATAGTAGGTATCTTGCATGAGTTTATTTATTGGGTTTCCTTGCATCCACATGCTGATGCCAACTTTGGTGATGCTAATGTATCTACCTGGTGGTGAGATGGATGGAGACTCATCTGCTGTTCTTTTTTTTTTTTTTTTTTTTTGAGACAGAGTCTCACTCTGTCACCCAGGCTGGAATGCAGTGGTGCGATCTCGGCTCACTGCAACCTCTGCCTCCCAGATTCAAGCAATTCTCCTGCCTCAGCCTCCCCGAGTAGCTGGGATTACAGGCATGTGCCACCAAGCCCGGCTAATTTTTTTGTATTTCTAGTAGAGACGGGATTTCACCATATTGGCCAGGCTGGTCTCAAACTCCTGACCTTGCGATCCACCCGCCTCCACCTCCCAAAGTGCTGGGATTACAGGCATGAGCCACCGCGCCCGCCCGACTCATCTGCTGTTCTATCCTAGGACTTCTGCCAGAGCTTATTGGTGGTAGGAGAACTTGGCTCTTTTGACCCCTGGACTGAGGCTTTTCATGGGCCCTACTCTATAGCTGACCTTTACAAAAACACATGCCAATATAGAACTTCCTGCTTTCCCAAACAGCTTTAGAATAATAAAATGAAAAGTCATCAGTTGCCAGGTCCTATCTATCTGAAGCTTTCAGACTCTGCTGGCACTGGAGAAGAAGTCAAGTGTTTTCAGTGTTTCTAAAAGAGTTATGCCTTATGGGGTTTTTTATTATCATTATTAATGTGAAGACATTTACTTTTTAACTAAATGAGCTGGGACAGTTCTTTAGAGGGTTACAGAAGTATTAGGGATAACCAGAGTGGTAGGAATTCTGTTAAAGGGGTCATCAACATACTTCTACATTTTTAATCTCCCAGGAGCACGTTTTGTTGACAGCCCTCAACCAAGTTCAGGTTTGCAGAGAATAAGTTTAAAGGGGAATAAATGCATAAAGGTGTGACAAGACTCAAAAGCCTCCTTCTAAAGAGACTGCAACTCTACTATAAACAGCACTAATCAGAAACACTTATGGCAAGGGAAAGGAAAAGTCAATATATGTATTCTTCCTAAATAGGTTTTCTAAAGTTGCTCACTTTGCTTTGCCACACAAAGCAATGCCATGTGGGCTTTTAGAGCAAAACACTGGGAAGAGGATTCAAAAAGGAGGATGACTGGACAGAATATTAAAGAAGAGGCAGGCACCTGGCAGAGGAAGGCTGAAGGTAGGGTAACCAAAACCCAGACCCAGGCTGGGTTCAGGAGTCCGGCAAAGCAAGGCTGTCATGGAGTATGAGGTGGCCAGGCCAGGAGCTATTAAAAAAGACCAGAGATTGATAAGCCTAAACGCGGTGGATCTGCCCCTTCCCCCACTCTGTGGGCCAGGTTCAGCACAGGAAAGGGTCCCATTCTCACCCTTGGCTCCTGTATTTTTTCCAGCTATCCAGGGGATGGCAGGCAGCAGGTGCCCCAATGGTTTCTTCTCTCCGAAGCATCCCCCTGCAGCACCCGCCGCCCCTCTCCTTTCTGGGCAGCCTACTCTGCAGTCAAAGGCTTCAGGGAGGAGCTGCGGAAAAAAGAAAACAAAAGAGAGAAAGAGAAAAAAAAAAGAAAAAAAAAAAAACGCTGATGGACTTAAGGTCTGAGGGTGACCTGAAACTCCTGGGAAAGAGAGCTGGCACAAAGTAAATGCATTCATAAATACCTGAGAGTGTGTTTTATGCAGACTCACACACACTGCGTGTGAAACAAGGTGGTTTGCAGGGAGCAGGTTAACAAAACAATCCATTCTGCCACGCTTCATCTACATATGGGTAGTTGGGAGGAGACTCTATGGCTTATCTAGGTCCTTGCTGCACCCCCCGCCCCCACAGAAGCCTATTCCACTCTTGAATTTGATGAGTGAAAAGACCAAGGATAGGTAGGCTATGAAAAGTCAACAGAGTAAGTAACCTACCAAGTCTGCCAGGGACAAACAATATTCAGGACAGCCTCATGACCTTAGGCTTGAAGTCTAGAATATTTGGACATGGATGGTCCTCTGAGATCACTTAGTCTTGATAGATTTAAACTACTAATCTCAATATTTCTGAATTTGCATTATTTGCGACAACAGACATTGTTTAGAAACCCAAGGAAAGTTATCTGCTGCAGTCTTTCTATCATGAGGACGGTGGGCTATCACAATCAAAGGTTTTTTTTGGGGGGGGTCAGAAAGGGCCTCCCCCCCCCATCCTTTCCTCGGTAGAGGAGTGAAATGTCTCCAGAAGCAACTGCACCGCTGCAAGTACTTCACCCTCCGGGTATCACAGGGGAAGCCATTCCGGCTTCTCTATTTGAAAACAGTTACCTTATTTCCCCTCAGTTTGCCTCTTTAAAAAAACATAAGTTGCACATCAAATGCTGCGATATACAAACAAAACAAAAACTAAATGCTTGCTTAGATAAATCTTAGGTGTTTCCCGTAAATCTCTGCAATCCCTCCATGAAACCCGGGGGACTCCTAACATCACGCATGTGAAAATGCCCTGCAAACCGCATGGCTGTATCCACGTGCGCTACAGCGTGCACCAGTTTCAGGTATCTGGGTGCTTCCTGAAGGAAATCCATGCAATCCTGACTGCATCTGTTTTCGGGTTATTACAGTGTATCGGGGGAAGAATCACGCGGCTATAGCTATTTTCTATCTGTTCCTGAAGAAGCCTGGGTGCGGAGCACTCCTCCCGAGACCACACCCGGCGCTCAGGGCTGGCCGCAGCGGCTTGCCTGAAAATCAGCCACCTGCAAGGCTTGTCGAAATCATCAGGTTGTGAGCTACACATGTGTAAAAAGACGGAAGCGGACTTTAAACGTGCTGCGGTTGGTGGAAGCAAGCAGGAATTTAGCTTGGTGAGGATCCAGGCACATTGAAGCTCCCCGCCGCGGAGCGCGCGGCTGCCTCAGCAAGTCAGTCTCGGTGTTAGCTTCCAACTCTTTCTCTGCCCTCCGCCACCCACACACTGCAACACGTTAAAAGCATCCGCGGCTTCATTCCCAGTTAAGAAATGTGAAAATCTAGAAACACCAAGAGGCGGATTAACTGCTCTAAAGGTTTAGAAATGCTAAACCAACACCTGCAGTAGTGCCGCAGTTTCACGAGTGTGTGTGTGTGCGCGCGCCCGCGCGCACTCGCGCGCACATTCCCTATGTGTTGAGAAGCAGAGCATTAAAGAAAAAGAAAAATAATCAGGAGAAAGAAAATGAATTGCAGAAAGTGCCAGAAAACTGGAAAGAAATTAAAAGTTCTTCATACATACTGCATACACACAACCTAGCCTATTTATTT
The DNA here is from genome assembly GCF_024542745.1 of Macaca thibetana thibetana. Lineage (NCBI taxonomy): Eukaryota > Metazoa > Chordata > Mammalia > Primates > Cercopithecidae > Macaca > Macaca thibetana. The sequence goes on from NC_065585.1 coordinate 118,590,006, forward strand.
GTATGTAAAATCCCCTAGCGGCACTATCACCATATACACCAAGGGGAATAATTAAGGAGGTCCCTGGTGGGAAAAGGGAGAGTTGGGGGGACAGGGTGTGTGCGAGGTGCCGGGATACCCGAAAACTCGGGTGTCAAAAGGGAGCAAGAACCTGTTTTGGGGACACTTAAGGATGCAAGTGTCACGGGGTCTGGGCGATGTAGGAAGGGAGGGGCTGCGTGGGTGGGCACAGAAGGGAAATGAGTAAGGGGGCATGGGATCTCTGAGAAAATCAGGGGCCTCTGAGCAAAGTGGAAAGGACGAGCGCCGCAGCTACCCTGGCCGTAGCTCGCCCCCGCCTTCCCTTTTGCGCAGAATCCTTGCCTTGGTTGCAGCAGCTCGCTGCCCCCACTGGCCGGCGCGCAGTGATCGATCGCAGGCTGCGTCAGGAGCCTCCCGGCGTATAAATAGGGGTGGCAGGACGGCGCCTAGCCGCACACAGCCATCCATCCTCCCACTTCCCTCTCTCCCCTGTCCTCTCTCTCCGGGCTCCCACCGCCGCCGCGGGCCGGGGAGCCACCGGCAGCCACCATGAGTTCCTTCAGCTACGAGCCGTACTACTCGACCTCCTACAAGCGGCGCTACGTGGAGACGCCCCGGGTGCACATCTCCAGCGTGCGCAGCGGCTACAGCACCGCGCGCTCCGCTTACTCCAGCTACTCGGCGCCGGTGTCTTCCTCGCTGTCCGTGCGCCGCAGCTACTCGTCCAGCTCTGGATCGTTGATGCCCAGCCTGGAGAACCTCGACCTGAGCCAGGTAGCCGCCATCAGCAACGACCTCAAGTCGATCCGCACGCAGGAGAAGGCGCAGCTCCAGGACCTCAATGACCGCTTCGCCAGCTTCATCGAGCGCGTACACGAGCTGGAGCAGCAGAACAAGGTCCTGGAAGCCGAGCTGCTGGTGCTGCGCCAGAAGCACTCCGAGCCATCCCGCTTCCGGGCGCTGTACGAGCAGGAGATCCGCGACCTGCGCCTGGCGGCGGAAGATGCTACCAACGAGAAGCAGGCGCTCCAGGGCGAGCGCGAAGGGCTGGAAGAGACCCTGCGCAACCTGCAGGCACGCTATGAAGAGGAGGTGCTGAGCCGCGAGGACGCCGAGGGCCGGCTGATGGAAGCGCGCAAAGGCGCCGACGAGGCGGCACTCGCTCGCGCCGAGCTCGAAAAGCGCATCGACAGCTTGATGGACGAAATCGCTTTTCTGAAGAAAGTGCACGAAGAGGAGATCGCCGAGCTGCAGGCGCAGATCCAGTACGCGCAGATCTCCGTGGAGATGGACGTGTCCAAGCCCGACCTCTCCGCTGCGCTCAAGGACATCCGCGCGCAGTACGAGAAGCTGGCCGCCAAGAACATGCAGAATGCTGAGGAGTGGTTCAAGAGCCGCTTCACCGTGCTGACCGAGAGCGCCGCCAAGAACACTGACGCCGTGCGAGCAGCCAAGGACGAGGTGTCCGAGAGCCGTCGTCTGCTCAAGGCCAAGACCCTGGAGATCGAAGCATGCCGGGGCATGAACGAAGCGCTGGAGAAGCAGCTGCAGGAGCTGGAGGACAAGCAGAACGCCGACATCAGCGCTATGCAGGTGAGGCACCCGCCCGAAACACAAGGGGGCGGAGGACTCGAGCAACGGGGAGAGTTGGTGCGCCCAGAAAGTGGAGACTAGGGGTGGTGCGGCTGCATGCAGCTCTTAGGGATAGGGCTTGGCTCCTTGGCCACTGTGTGGGAGGGGTGGGGCACTTGGAGGGCGTCAGTGAGGGCGCGACTGTAGTCTGGGAGTGTGCTCGGTGCTGCTGCACCCGAGTTCCGCATTAAAGCTGCCCGGCCCCTGTTGGGTGGGGGAGGGGAAGACATGGGAATTGGGCGTTGCCTCCGGCCTGCAGTGAGATCTGCTGTCTACTGACCTGCATTAACTACAAGTTACTTTGCAGCAACTATGGGATCATCTGGTTAATAAATACTAGAGTGAACAACTCTCAATTAATTCTGAAAGATTACTGTGACCGGCATGCTTTATGACTAGTTTTACCAACCACTCCCTTCCTTTATTTAGTAGGTAGACAGGAAAATAGTCAACATTGTTTTAGGTAGTTAACTAGTGATATTCATAGTAAAGCATTTCTTTAACTTTTTTTTTAATGTGTAAAATCTTCTACAACATTTCTGTTTAAACATCTCCATCTTCTGGGGAGTAAAAAAAATAAATTTTTAAAAAGATGTCCATTTTGAAAGATCTCCATCTTCTGGGGAGTAGACATTTTTTTCTTCTTTTGGGAGTAGAAATTTTTTTCTTTTTCTGGGAGTAGAAAAAATAATTTAGATACATAGGAAATATTTTAGAATTTTTTTTTTTTTTTTTAACATCTGGCTATTTTCTTCTCCTATAAAGAAAGGCGTTAGTTTCCTGGCATGTAACCCAGCTAAAGAATAGTTAATCAGTGAATGAGAAACGCAGTTTTTCCATCAACTTAGTTTGTTTGCAGGCATTTTATGATGATCATTAAACAGTATTAAGTAAAGAAATAGAAGAACAGAATTTTCTTCTATCTTTTTTTTCATCTCAGGCTTCATGAACTTGGGTATTTTAGGCAAGAAGGTTTTTAAAAAGATACAGGAAGTTATTCTAGGGGAGATTTTATCACCTTGTGTGCACCTTGATTTTAATCGAAACTAGGCCTTTGCAACTACACTACAGTAAAATAGAAGGGATTTATGCTTGGATTTTTTTTTTTTTAAATTTTTTGTCTTCAAACAGGACACGATCAACAAATTAGAAAATGAATTGAGGACCACAAAGAGTGAAATGGCACGATACCTAAAAGAATATCAAGACCTCCTCAACGTGAAGATGGCTTTGGATATTGAGATTGCAGCTTACAGGTGAAAACAGAGGGGCAAAGATAGCAGCCATTAAACCTTAGGAAGAAAATCAGATCCCATTTAAAGTTATGTTGGATCAGAAACCTTCAAGAATAGTCCTATTGAAATAATGAAGTGTTAGTTTTTGGCTTCTTCCAAGAAGGTATTTAGATATATAAGAATTTAACCCTGTAATGAGGAGTCCTGTTTTTAGCTTCTCATTACATTTTAAATCTAATAGGATGATTTAATTTTTTTTTCTGGTCTCCATCAAAAAAATCCCCAGGCATTAAGTTTTGGTAAATCCCAACCCTGCTCCTGCTTGCCTTTGTCTTTAGGGTGCTCAGAGCAAGTCGTGAAACACAGGTGTTTTTTTTTTTTTTTTTTTTTTTTAATTTTAAAATGTTTATTTCTGGTTAGAGCATTTCCAAAAATTACTTTTAATTGATTAATCTTGCAGTATTTTCTGACTATTAGAAAATACTGCAAGTCTTAGAATTGTAATGTACAGAGTATAACGTAGTTTTTTATAGTATTTTGAATTAGAAAAACCTCACCTTCTATCTGCATCCCCAGGAAACTCTTGGAAGGTGAGGAGACCCGACTCAGTTTCACCAGCGTGGGAAGCATAACCAGTGGCTACTCCCAGAGCTCCCAGGTCTTTGGCCGATCTGCCTACGGTGGTTTACAGACCAGCTCCTATCTGATGTCCACTCGCTCCTTCCCGTCCTACTACACCAGCCATGTCCAAGAGGAGCAGATTGAAGTGGAGGAAACCATTGAGGCTGCCAAGGCTGAGGAAGCCAAGGATGAGCCCCCCTCTGAAGGAGAAGCCGAGGAGGAGGAGAAGGACAAGGAAGAGGCCGAGGAAGAGGAGGCAGCTGAAGAGGAAGAAGGTATGATAAGAAACAAACCCCTGCAACTTCAAGTGCAAACTGCGTGTGGATATTTGTTAGGAGGTAGATAAGACAAATGAAGCCTTGCCATATATGACATTAGAATCATAAATAATTTTTCTGTTTGTTCAGCAAACCTTTCCTAAGGCACTTACTCTGAATGAGGTAATTGGTCAAAAATTTCATTTTTTAATATAATCATTTAACACAGCAGGTTGGTGTCCTAAAGAACGAAAATAGATACCAGACACATAATGAAAGAAATATTGAGGTTCAGTCTTAGAGAGGAGCAGAGTTTCCCATACCTAGGAGTGATCTCATTCAATTTAAATATGTGTTCAGTGGCAAATTATTCATGGCAAGCATTGTCTGTTAACATGTGCTTTTGGAGCTGGGAGGTTTTGGTGAGCGTTCTGACAGTTGTGTTTGCAGATAAAACCTTTGCAGACATGTTTTGACTGGACTTACCCTAGATTTGGATTTTGTACATTTTCTTTTTATGTTAAAGCTGCCAAGGAAGGGTCTGAAGAAGCAAAAGAAGAAGAAGAAGGAGGTGAAGGTGAAGAAGGAGAGGAAACCAAAGAAGCTGAAGAGGAGGAGAAGAAAGTTGAAGGTGCTGGGGAGGAACAAGCAGCTAAGAAGAAAGATTGAACCCCCATTTCCTTAATTATTTCAGGAATAATTCTCCCGAAATCAGGTCAACCCCATCACCAACCAACCAGTTGAGTTCCAGATCCTATGTGAATTAAAAAGTCAATATATGTATAATTCTGAGATGACTTAGGTTGGACATTCAATGTTGTGCTATGAATTTCCTCTTTATGCAGAGTATCTGTTTGCTTGCAGAGTGGCTTTCTGGCTTGCTGCCAGCCTGTGCATGGTCCACGCTTATGAGTTCAGGATCTTCGGCAATGTGAATCATTCAGATGTTTACAATAAAAAAACACCACATGAGTAAATGAATTCGCTAATGTTAATGTTAAACTTCATGGAAAAATAGTCTTTTGAACCTTTGGTGGTTAGCAATTAAAGACCCTGAGTTATGTGCAATAAATAGTAAATAAAGTTATACCGAATGATGTATTTTTTGCTGTGGTTATTAATTAAAATACCTTAAAGATGGCACCAATATAAAGTATATACCAGTGGACTATTGACCTCCAATTTTTTAAAAAGTCAAAATTTTAACAATTACCAATGCTTTTTTTAAATTCCTTCTTTGGAAATTCTGAGGGATACAGTTAGGTCGTGATTACTCGTGAAATCTCTCCCCACAAAAATGTTACTGATAATAAACATGAGTAAATGAGAAAGTCTATAAATAACAATAGACTTTGCCTCAAGGGGCTGTGTCAGGTTTTGGGATGGCTTTCTAGGGAGCAATTCTGAAATTATTTGACAGATATACTCTTTATGGTAAATAGGTCATTTCAGAGTCTAGAGTGCTAACCATTACACTATGGAACCAGGATAAATAGGTCATTTCAAACTGATATGTCATAATGCAATATGGATAGAATATGAATCCCATACTTTCATCCCTATAACTGCATTTTAAAATATAGTCTAAATGTCATGGGCAGAGGTTAAAACTTGAGAACATGGTACAATAAGAAGGAATAATTTTTTATCTACATATAATTTCAGGAGAAGGGATTAAAACTACCAAAGGTTATTTGCCACTCCACTGCAAACATGTTGCCTGCAATCCTGAGCTCATGATTTAGTGTTTGTTAAGCGTAATTCTGTTGCCTCAAGTAAATAGCATTTGATGCTACACATTTTTAAACCTGTAAAAGCTACAGACACAAGTAATGAAATTACGAGTCACTTAAGCGGGGAGGTAATATGCTTGTATGTTACATTGACATTGCTCTGCATGTCTCTATTGGGAAATATTTGGATTTCAGTGATAGCTTGACTGGTTGGACATTGCATCAAATACACACCCCATCTGTCCTCTCTGTCCATTGTAAAGTTATGAACGCTCTTGCACTTGCATTTGATGTGGAATAAATATAGATGATATTACTGAGTATCTGCTATTCTGCCTTTGTTCTAAAACAATTGCTTTGTCAGCTAATTTGATTCAATATTTTTTTTAGACGATCTTTAAAAGTTATGAATTTAAACTGAAACCAAAGTGGTCTCCATTAAAGTTACTTAATCCCTTTGTACTACCTATTTCTAGTTAAATATAGGTTGCTGTGAAAATAGGTAAAGTGCTTCTTTGCCATGATGGTATGGATTGAAACTATGAAGGCTCTCAGTGTATTGGCTTCTGTAAAGATGAGGTGTCTCCTCAGAAACAAAGCTTTCCACATTTCTGCTTACTAGACCTGGGATGATGTACATGGCAAGTCTCAAACAGATGCAAGCTACATGCAAAAAGTGACTTTAGCCAAATGGAAATAACTGGATGCTCTGAGAATTACTTGGTTGAAGTAAGGAAACTGTACCATACTCTATCCTGTGTGCCATAATAAAATAGTAAAAAACCTAAATTGAGTTTAAAGTCTTTTTTAACATTTCCCCAAATTTGGTACTGTGGTCAGTGCCACTTTTCTCTCTCCTCCCCCTGAACCTGCAGTTCTCTTTCAGTATTCTCTCTCCTAATGAATGACCACCTCTCTATAATCATCTGATTCCATTAAACAGACTCCTTGAATAACATCCTACCTCCCATTACCTCTCCTCTACCCCTCTAGACTAACCTATCACCGAGTTACAGTGAGAACACCTCCATGTCTTAAATCCTTCCACATCTTTCAGTTGATGCTGCCACCACCCTAACTCTCCTCCCAGGGCCTACTCTTGGTCTCCTTCAATTAGCATCCTATAGCAGGCTAATCTTTTAAAAAGCAAATTTTGATCATGGCATCCCCCTGAATAAAACCTGTAATAGCTTCCTACTTTTAATATGAAAACCAAAATCTCAAATGTCATCTTCAAGGCCTGCCTGGCGCTGACCCCTGCCTGCTTCTCTAACTCATCCCGTTGTACACCCCTTTCCCTCCACTTCCAGTACTCCTGTCACCCCAGTATTCTGTTCTCCCATCTGTCACAGGATCTTTGGTGATTCCTCTTTCTGGAGCACTCATATTTTCTCTCCTTCCCTCAGCCTTGACCTGTCAGTTCCTACTGAGCCTTCAGATTTAGGCCCAAGTGTCATTCCCTAAAGGAAGCCTCCCTTGACCTCTTCTAGTGGGTCAAATTCTTTGAAATATGTGCATAAGACTTTGTAGACTTTTTAATTCTTGCCATTGGCATCTATTTGTGTGATCGGTTGATGAATGTCTGCCTCCCCCATTACAGTGGGATCTTTATAAGTATTAGAATCAGATCTCTGTTGCTCATTAATTTAGTGCCAGTATCCAGCATAGTTCCTGCCCTAGTAGAAGCACAATGGATATGTATTTAATGAGTGACTTTCCCCATCGATTAAAATGCCTTCAAAATGATTGGCAAGTCAAAAGTTCAATAATAAGTCCCAGTCTAGTCCATACCTTTTTGTGGAAAGAGCAAAGAACCAAGAATCAAGCGTCCATCTTGGGTCCTCGCTTTGCACTATTATGGAACATTGGCCATCCCTGCCCAACCCCAATTTGTTTATCTACACAAGGGTTGAGTGGTGGACATCTCAGATCCATTCTAGATTCATAATTCAAAGTCTGAAATACCCTCACTGCTCTATTTTAGAAGTCCAGGCTAAATGCTGAATGGAAAACACACATATGACACTCATGTCCTCACTAAAAATCCATCCCCTACAGAAAATTGCTAAACTTAGCGTGAAGTTTCATTGCTAGCAATTTAATTGCTCAAATTGGTAAGCAATTAACTTGGTCACTTTTTTAGCCATATGGAGATTCCAGTGCTGTTGGAGGGGTTACTGTGTCCCATGATGCTGTTCTAAGTATATTTTCTGTATTAACTCATTTCTTCCTTACATACAACAACGTTCTGAGTCCAGTATGATTATCATCCCCATTTTATTATTGTTTTAAAAATTATTTGTATTTTTTAAAAGTAGTGACAGAGTCTCATACATTGCCCAGGTTGGTCTTGAACTCCTGGGTTCAAGCGATCTGCCTACCTTGGCCTCCCAAAGTGCTGGGATTGCAGGTGTGAGCCACTGCCAGCAGCCTATAATCCCCATTTTACAGATAAGAAACTAAGGTTAAGTGACTCGACAAAGGTCATGTAGCTGGTTGGTGGCAGGGCTGAGACTCAGACTCACCCACCTCACTGCCTCTCCTTCGTGGTCCAGCTTATAAAGTACACTTGTGGCATCAGCGTATGTTTCCACAGGCGTGTTTTGTGACAGTGGTTCGGGAGTTCACACAATAGTCAGAATCCTTACAAGGCAGTCCTGTATCGTTCAAGAGCCACATATACACTAATGTTCCATTGTAGTTAGGATCAATGTTTTCTTTCACCTCTTTGATGATTTATGTCCATATCTTAATTCCCCTGCTAATAGAAGCTTTCAGAAGGCAGGAGTCAGGTCTTATGAACAGAGATGAGTTTGACATTTATCTTCAAGGATCACCAACATTCTGGTGATGCTGGTTCTCATGATGTTATTCTTCTTCTACCTGGCCACAATTTTCTAGTTCTGTTGACATTTTAGTCATCCTCAAGTTTTTCTTCTCCTTCTTTTCCTCCCTTCACTCTTTGCTCTTCTTCTTTTTTTTTTTTTTTTGTCGTCTTCTTCCTTTACCTCTTCCTTCTTGCAAGTCTTCTTACTGCAAGCAATTTCAAATCATTTGGGGAGCAGAGAGGAATAAAGATTGACTGAATAAATAAATGTCTTTGTTTCTATTCACAACACCCAAGAAAGCACCTTGGGTTGAGTGGGCATACATTTCCGGAACGGCAATGGTTTAATACTTGTGAGAAGTTTCCATAAACATGAGCAGCATAGAGAATTTCTTCTTTCTCTTTTGGGAACAGTGTGAGATGTCAGAATTGGTTCAGCCGTGATTCATTTGCAAGGGGCTCCCAGTGGAGAATTCAGAATACTTATATCTTAGGAAAATGTCCAGTAGAGTGAAGTTCAGTGAGTTATACAAGCTAGGCAGTGAGGACTATTTCCAGTTTAAGGTCTTCTAGAAAATTCCCAGTGAAGAGTCTTAAATAACTGGAGCATCAAAAGATAAGGCAACATGAGAAGAAAAAAAAATCCTTAGCAGCCCTAGAAAGTAACTATAAATAGTATTTTTAACCAATCTTTTAACTCTACTTCAACATAGGGAATTTTTTGCATATGAGGATTTAAAAAATAATATAACAAAGATATTAAAAACAAATTTGAAAAGAAAACACATTTCCTCCATTTAAACCCAGTTATTTTCATTCATATGTTCTGTTTTAGTTCTTGCTTCTAGTTATGTATATTTTGACACTGATCATCCATTCATTCCACAAAATTAATCATTCATTAAGTGCCAGATGCTGTTCAAGGTACAAGGAATAAAGCAGAAAATGTCCCTGCTTTCAGGGACTTAATAATGGTGTGTATTTACGTGTGTGTGTGTGTGTGTAAACAGACAGTGAACAAGTAAGCAGGTTAACAAGCAGGCAATCTTTGATCAGAGCCAGGCATATAAGGGTATGGGGTATGAGTGCTCCAGGTGGCGGGAACTGGAAGTACAGCAAGCTTGGCTTCTTTGAACCCAGAAACCTGCATTAAGCTCATTTTTGCTCAGTCTTATGAATGAGATACAAATGAGATTATAAACGAGAGTAGAAGATGGGACTGAGAAAGGCAGGCAAAGGCCAAGTTATGCATGGGCTTGTAGGCCAAAGAATTTAGATTTTATTCCTTGTGCAATTAGAAACTTTTGAAGAGGTTACTCAGGGGAAGGGTGATATTATCTCATTTATGCTTTATAAACACCACTCAGGCTCTTGTGTGGAGAATAGACTCTAGAAAAACAAGAATCAAAGTAAAGAGACTGAGAGACTGTTTTAGTCCAGATAAGAATAGGCAGTGGCATTAGACATGGCACTACCTGGTATGAGTCAAGGAATTCTTAACGTATTTCTTACTAACAGAATAAATGAATGAAGAAGGAAAATTGTAAACAGTATCTTTTGATAACATAATATTTCAACACATTAATATATAGTATGTATCAGTTATTTGTTGTTGCATAACAAATCATTCCAAAGTTATGTGACTTTGAACACCTCAGTTACTCATTCCTTCTTAGTTTCTGCAGGTCAGGAATCTGGGAGTGGCCTCGTTGGGATTTTCTGACTCTTGGCTGCTGATGGACTTGCAGTCAGATGTTGACTGAGGGTATTATTAACTGAAGGCCTTGATTAGGAATGCAGGATCCCTTGCAAAGTGGCTTATCAACTTGGCTGTCAATTTCTTCTCCATGTGGGCCTCTCCAAGGAGCTGCTTGAGTATCCTTACTATATGGTAGCTGGACCTCCCAAGAGCAAGGCCTCCAAGAAACCAAGGCAGAAGTTGCAATGTCTCCTATGACCAAAGCTTGAAAGTCACACACCATCATTAACACTGTGTACTATTGGTCACAGAGACTAGTCTGCCTGATTCAGTGTGGGAGACATCTACACGAGAGCACACACCAAGGACCAGTAGCAAGAAGGGAAGATCATTAGAGGCTACCACAGATAGCTGGGCGTGTGGATATTTCTTTTATGAACAACAGGTGTACATTTCACAGATTCTGAAATAATTCCAGTTTTAAATATCCTTCTGCTCTAATTTCACCAGTATACTCATTCTTATCCATTTGTGTGTCCCAATTTAAGTTTAAAAACATATTCATAAAAATTCTAGATAGCATGGCAATAAATATTCAATGTATGTCTTCACATTTACTCTTCTAGCGAAGTGTTTCTTTAATAATTCCCTCAGTGGGTTTGTGTATTCAAGAGATATCATGTACATTTTCATAGCACCTGATGTGTAATCCCATATTTCCATTCTATAAAAGGTGATAGCTATATTTTAAGAGCTTTACTTCCGGCATTCATTCATTTTATTTTATTTTCATTTTCAAAATATCTTTTTCTTTTCTTTTTTTTGTTATACTTTAAGTTCTGTGGTACATGTGCACAATGTGCAGGTTTGTTACATATGTATACATGTGCCATGTTGATGTGTTGTACCCGTTAACTCATCATTTACATTAGGTATATCTCCTAATGCTATCTCTCCCCTCATTCATTTTAAATGAAAGGTATATTACTCTAGTTAATTGGAATAAATATGGTGGCGGCTAATATGTGACAAGGTAAATTGTGACAGAAAAAAAAACCTGTTTATTGTTTTGTTGGGAGATCAAACACATCCCAGTTGACATCTTAAATTTATTTTTAGGGCCTGCCATGATGGCTCATGCCTGTAACTCCAGCACTTCGGGAGACTGAGGCAAGAAGGTTGCTTGAAGCCAAAAATTTGAGATCAGCCTGGGCAACACAGCAAGACCTTGTCTGTACAAAAAATATTTTTTAAAAAAATGATTAGTTGGGGCCGGGCGCGGTGGCTCAAGCCTGTAATCCCAGCACTTTGGGAGGCCGAGACGGGCGGATCACGAGGTCAGGAGATCGAGACCATCCTGGCTAACCCGGTGAAACCCCGTCTCTACTAAAAAATACAAAAAACTAGCTGGGTGAGGTGGCGGGCACCTGTAGTCCCAGCTACTCAGGAGGCTGAGGCAGGAGAATGGCATAAACCCGGGAGGCAAAGCTTGCAGTGAGCTGAGATCCGGCCACTACACTCCAGCCTGGGCGACAGAGCGAGACTCCGTCTCAAAAAAAAAAAAAAAAAAAAAAAAAAAAAAAAGATTAGTTGGGCATGGTGGCACATGTCTGTAGTCCTAGCTACTTGAGAAGCTTAAACAATTAATTTTTAAAAATACATTTGCACATGATTTTAAATAGGAGATTTTTAATAAACAATAATTTTTGTTAATTACAAGTAATCTTAATATAAAATGATAAAACAAAAAACATGAGATTCTGCAGATGAGGTTCAGGCTTCTCGTAGCTATTAAAGACACTCTCATTTGTATATTGGTGGTCACTAATCCTTTTACTCTTAGGTAAATGTCCTTTCAATTTATAACCACCCCACATCCTTACATGCTAATGTGGGGTATGGGTTGTTTCCTGACATGATCATTAGAAAACAGACATATAGCAACTAGCAGGATGCTTTGATGCAGCAAAATTAATGCTCCCTTTTGCTGTGTATCTCCCCTACCAGCAAAGACAGAAACTCTACGTTACAAACTCTATGTTTTACCTAATCATCTCTAGCTGTGAGGAAGGAATGATCTGCTTGTTCTGATTTGTTATTTTGTTTGGAATCATTTATTCGCTGGAGAACTCCATCTTTTTAACACACACACACACACTCTCACACACACACACACACATATACAGTGACGGGGAGAGAGAGAGAGAGAGAGAGAGACAAGAGACAGAGAGACAGAGAGACAGAGAGATAGGCTGGCTTTCTCTCTTTCTCCTCCTCCCCATCCTAGAGGCACGCAAAGGAGAATATGTGTGAGAGAATCTCACCTGGAAGCCACAAATCATTCACAGAGTTTAAGGCAGAAAAATTGGTGTCAGACATGTGAAACTAAGGATTGTTATCCATCTATCTATCTGAAACAGGGTCTGGCTCTGCTACCCAGGCTGGAGTGCAGTGGTGCGATCATGATTCACTGCAGCCTCAACCTCCCGGGCTCAAGCAATCCTTTGACCTCAGCCCACACCACAATGCCTGGCTAATTTTTGTATTTTTTTGTGGGGACAGGGGCCTCCCTATATTACCCAAGCTGGTTGGAATGCCTGGGCTCATGTGATCCTCCTCCCTTGGCCTTCTATATTGCTGGGATTATAGGTGTGAGCCACCTCAACTGCCCCAAGGGTGAAAGTAAAATGCAATGCCTTCCCCAGTGGGTTTGTTAATTGGCCCCTATGGTCAGCAGGATCCCAGCGTGAACCCAGGACTCCCGTTACAGGACACTTAACCAGAGAGTGGCTTCCCCTTGAATGTGTCTGTGGAAGTGACTTCTGAGTGTGAACCAAGTCCCCAAAGGGCCACTTTAGTGACTTATTAGGAGCACCTGGGACTTAGCGCATGTTCTCAATTTCCCTTGTGAACACTAACACCTGCCCTCAGGTCCTCCTAGTCCCACCTGAGCAGTGAAAACTAGAAAAGACAAGTGTGACTTCTGAGAAGTCAGCTGAAGCCTCCAGACAGGAGTGAGTGGAAATTGTTTTCAGCACTTACAGCACGGGTGCAGTTTTCCTGGGGTGGCATACAGCCGTGAAACAAGTGACCCCCTCCTCAGCCAAAGCAAGCAACCTGACGTGTTGGGGGTGTGCGCCGGTGAGTGTGTGTTGTTTAGACACCATACCCTTCGCTTGTTTTTTGTATAAGAGGGCCAGACAGGCATCTTATTGCTCAGGGAGTAGAAGCCCAGGCGCTTTTAGAGCCCAGCGGCTCTCTCCAGCCGGCTTAGGAAACAACACTTTGTTCAAGTTTATGCATAATTTAAGCAAAATGAGTAGAAAAATACTTCCTTTCAGGCCGGGCGCGGTGGCTCACGCCTGTAATCCCAGCACTTTGGGAGTCTGAGGCCGGCGGATCATAGGAGTTGGAGACCAGTCTGGCTAACATGGCGAAACCCAGTCTCTACTAAAAATACAAAAAAAAAAAAAAAAAAAAAAAAAAAAAAAAAAAATAGCCAGGCGTGGTGGTGGTACTTGGGAGGCTGAGGCAGGAGATTCGCTTGAACCTGGGAGGCGGAGGTTGCAGTGAGGAGAGATCGCACCACTGCACTCCATCCTGGGTGACAGAGTGAGACTCCATCTCAACAACAACAACACCCAAAAAACTTTCTTGCACCCAGTGGCAGCAGGTTTCCCGAGGTGATGAAAGCCTGTTTGTGGATTAAGAAATCTTTCCTGACTTCCCAGGGCAGACCCGTAAGGGCAGGCTACCCTCCCCTCTCTACTGCTCCCCACCTCCCCCAAATCAGTGTGGAGAACGAGGAAGGGTCGTAGGACCTCAGCCCCTATTTCTTTTTTCTTTTCTTTTCTTTTCTCCTTTTTTCTTTTCCTTTCTTTTCTTTTTTTCTTCTTTTCGTTTTCTTTTTTTGAGACGGAGTCTTGCTCTGTTGCCCAGGCTGGAGTGCAATGGCTCCATCTCGGCTCCCCGCAACCTCCGCCTCCCGGGTTCAAGCGAGTCTCCTTCCTCAGCCTCCCAAGTAGCTGGGATTACAAGCGCCTGCCACCACGCTCGGTTAATTTTTTTTTGTATTTTTAGTAGAGACGGGGTTTCATTGTGTTGATCAGGCTGGTTTCGAACTCCTGACCTCAGATAATCCACCCGCCTCGGCCTCCCAAAGTGTTGGGATTACAGGCGTGAGCCACTGCGCCCGGCCCAGCCCCTATTTCTATTTACCTGGGGCCTCGTGACTGCCAGCTCTGGGGGTCCCTCTAGAGGGGCTGAGTTGTGCTCCTGGACAGGGCGGAGCACATCAGATCCTGTTTAGGGTTACACCGAACATACGGATCATTCGAATGTATTTTTAAAAAGTAACCTAAACACGCCTCCCTAAACCCGAGAAAATCTAATAAGCTGAGATAAAAGGCTTTGAAAAATCAAAATGGCCAGATATCACTTTTTCTGGTTTCACTGCCGCTATCACTGCTGTTGCCTGGAGCCGCCCCCTTGGGCTCCTGCACCTGCAGCTCTGCCCGGGCGCCACCCACTCTCGCATCGCCACTGGTCACAGCTGCTCTCTTTGTTTCTTTCCGCCCTGCAAGGACAGACTGGATGCACGTGTGGTCGGGGGAGGAGGAGCGGGGGCCTGGAGACTGACGACCGGAGCTGAGACAGAGCTTAAGAGGCGTGGTGGCTCACGCCTGTAATCCCAGCACTTTGGGAGGCGGAGGCGGGCAGACCATGAGGTCAGGAAATCGAGACCATCCTGGCTAACACAGTGAAACTCCGTCTCCACTAAAAATACAAAAAATTGGCCGGGCATGTGGCGGGCGTCTGTAGTCTCAGTCACTCGGGAGGCCGTAGAATGGCGTGAACCCGAGAGGCGGAGCTTGCAGCGAGCCGAGATCGCGACACTGCACTCTAGCCTGGGCGACACAGGGAGACTCCATCTCAAAAAAAAAAAAAAAGCGGCTCTTGTCTCCTTAGTGGGTGGGCACGACCCCAGGATGCCTCCTGGGGGCAAAACCTGTGCGGGGTGCAACCCCCGCAGCCCCTGCAGTAAGAGATCCCGCCCCTCCTCCTAAGGTGCAAAATGCTGCAGCTTCCAATTCCTTAACTATTAAGACCCCCATCCTGCAAAAGAACAAGTTCCAAGACTTTTGAAATACTTTAGAGCTGGTGGAGCCACGCGCCTTTGCAGAAAGCTCCTCCATTGGAGATGGAGCGGGGCGAGGGAAGGAGCAAGCGCCGGGAATCAGGGTTTTGCTGGATCTTTCTCCAGGTGGCCACGCCCGGAGGAGGCGGCAGCGAGATCCGCGGCCAGAAACCCACTGGCCAGAGGACTGAGTGGGCAGCGCGTGGAGGCGGGGTGTGGGCATCGTGGTGTGGCGGGGTTCCTCTTAGGGAACTTCTGCCGCCTGCCCTACACGGGAAGCCCAGAGGTGTCTCCTCCAGAGTCGGGCCTGTTCTGGGACCCCAGACTCCAACATGAGGTTGGGGAAGGGGCATCCACAGTCATTCTGGACAGTGACCCTCCTCATCGAGGCCTGACCAGGAGAGCCAAGTCCCAGCCGTTCTGGAATCTGAGTTTAATGTGAAGAAGCTGGACTCAGAGGTGCAGCGAGGCTGCGGTGGGGGTGGGGAAGAGAGGGGAAGGAGAAGGGGAGGAAGGTGGGCAGAAAGGAGGGAGGAGGAGGAGGGAGGAGGTGAGAGAGGAAGGAGGAGGGGAGGGTGGCCAGGCACCAGGCACCGGCAGCCGGGGTGGGGCCTCCAACGGATTCCTGAGTGGAGTGTGGACTGGCAGCCTTTGCATCCTTCAGGGGCTGGTTGGAAATGCAGTCTTGGCCCCCCTCTTTCCCCGCCAGGGCTCCCACCCAACCAGAATCTGCATTTTAACCGGACACGCAGGCGATTCCTGTGCACATTGTGAGATGCCCTGGTAAACATATAGCGCTTATCTGCAGCTCACTCTTACACAGGGGTGTAGAGAGGAGAGGCAGAGGAGATAGCAGGCTGCTTTTCATAACAGAAGAAAGGCGAGAAGAGGAGCAGTTTCTCCCTTTGCCTTATAAGCTAAGGGCAGGGCTGGCGTAGTGGTTAACACATATAATCCCAGAGCGTTGGGAGGCGAAGGAGGGAGGGTGGGTTAAGCCTAGGAGCTCCAGAGCACCCTGAGCAACATACCAGACCCAGTCTCTACAAAAAAATAAAAATTAGCTGGGTGTAGTGGCGCCTGTAGTTCCAGCTACTTGGGAGGCCAAGGCAGAAGGATTCATAGAGCCCAGGAGGTTGAGACTGCAGAAAGCTGTAACAGAGCCATTGTACTCTAGGGCAACAGAGCAGGATCCTATATTAATAATAATAATAATAATTAATAAGCAAGGGGAAGGCCTGGCCAAGGGAAGAGCTCATTCCTGCCAGTCTTCTAAACATCCCCTCACTATCCTGGACAGAGCTTGGTAAAGGAGCTTTTGCAGACCCTTGAGGGTCAGCACTTGGCTTCCATTTGGAGGCCTGCGGAAGTCAGGCCATTGGGCACTTCCTTATGTGATGTTCCAGGACCCTCAGCCCCCTGACTTGCTGAGACAGTCCAAGCCCCAGTGTGGGAGAAGTGTAAACTCATGGGGGCAAGGGGTGGGGTAGGACAGAACCCAAGTGAAAATATACATTCATGGGCAGGGCAATGTTTTCCCCACTCCCCAGGTGCAAATTCTATCTGGCTTCATGTTGCCATCTCTAAAGCTCCTTGCCAGTTACTTCCATAAGACAGGCCTCACTCATCTCTTCAAGCAACTTTCACCCGTATAATATCAACTCTGCCTTCCCCCCAGGTTGGGGTGGTGATAGTTGGGAAACATGCACCAGATATTTCTCTGGACCCTGTATCTATCCCAGGGAGAGCATTAGCCTGGCCCCAGGGTCAAGCAGACCTGGTGCTTGGAAGGCGCAAGCCTAGGAAGAAGAAAAGATGTGAAAGAGAGCTCAGGGCCTGAGAGCTCACAAGCTGGTCAGTTTTTATCACCTTTAACATGGACGCTTTCTCTGGAGCTGAATGCCAGGTTTGGAGGCTTACCGTAGGCTATATCAGCCAGTAAGGATGCCAGTAAACTTATAACATCCTTTCTGTAGACTTAAAAATCACAAATCCATACATTTGCAAAGCAGAGTTTTATTTCTTAGAAAAAGTTGCAACGTGCAGGCTGGGAAGCGGAGTCTGCTGCGCAGACTAAAATCACTCTCTGTCAGAGCAAGGGTGGGACAGGAGTTTTATGCTAAATGGGCTGAATATAATATAGTATTCATCAGGTTACAGGAGGAGCTATGAATATTCATGAATAGAGGATCGTGAACATATGTTGTAAGCAAACATGCATGTTATGCATGTCCCATGTTCACTTTGAAGTGGAGACAACATTTAAATGCGCTAACATTAGGCTCTATAAGTCAAAAGGTGAAGCAAAGGACACAGAGTGTCTTGTGCACAGCATCTGTAAAGCAGTCCATAGAAAGGAGAATTTTGTCTGAAAGGAATGCATGGTGAAACCAGTTACCTGCTGTGTCAAAACCACAAGAAGGGAGGGGAGTTGGCTATGGTATCTATCTGGCAATTGGCTGAAGTCAGGGATGGAGCAAAGCTTCCATTTTTTGTTTCTCCAGGGCCAGTTCCTGTTTAACTGTTAGGAAATAATCTGGTAAAGATTAGTAAGAAAGATTGCATCGTGAGGCATGACCAACTTCCCATCTTGTCATGGCTGGGAAACTTAAAGGTTTTCTGGGATCTCCTTGGCTGAGAGGGTTCTTTTTCATCTGCTGAAGGTGAGGGGAGTTGGATTTTATTTTTATTTTACAATTCATTCATTCATTCATTCATTCATTCATTCATTCATTCATCAGATAGCTTCTGAGTAACTATTATGGGCCAGATACCATCTTTAGGCCCTGGGGATGCAGTGTTTACATTACTAATTTTCTGTTTTCACAGTGGCAGATGATTTTTAAAAAAATATATGCTGGCAACATAATGAGACCCTGTCTCTACAAAAAATTCAAAAATTTAGCTAGGTGTGCTATTGCTTGCCTGTGTGGTTCCAACTACTCAAGAGGTTGAGGTGGGAGGATCACTGGAGCTGGGGAGGTCGAGGTTGCAGTGAGCTGTGATTGTACCACTGCACTCCAGTCTAGGTAGCAGAGTGAGACCCTGTCTCAAATACACACACACACACACACACACACACACACACACGCGCGCGCGCGCACGCGCGCGTGCTATGGTAGATGATATGGGCTATGGGCTATAATGAAAACTGAAGTTGGGTAAATGGGATGGAGTTGGCAGGAAGGTGCAATTATACATTGGTTGGTCGGGGAAGCTTTCTGTGTTGACATTTGGACAGAGACCTGGAAGAAGGGAAGAGGAAAGCTGCGCAGACAATGGGTTAAGTCCAGCCCAGGGACTCTGAGGTGGGAGCATGCTTAATGTGTTGGAATAAGAATGAAGAGGCTGGTGTGGCCAGAACAAAATAGACATAGTGAGAAATGAGGCAAGATGGGGTCAGGGAGGAAGTGAGTAGATCAGGTGGGGCCTTACAAGCTTGGCGAGGGCTTTGGATTTTACTATGTGGGAGACTGAATACCATGGGAAGCCCTGGGAGGGTTTCCAGCCATGCTGTGGCAAGAAGTCACTTATATTTTAAAAAGATCACTCTGGCTGCTGTGTTGAGGATAAGCTGTGGAGGCTGGAAGGCCAATTACAAGGCTACTGACTTAAGTGGAAGTGAGAAATAACGGTGATTTGTTCTTGGGTAATTGTGGTGGGGAAGGTGGGTTATTGTAGGACTGTGCATGTATTTTGAAGGCAAAGCCACTGGAATTTGCCAGAAGATTGGATATGGGAGAATGAGCAGAGTCAAGGATGACTACAAAGTTTTTGATCTGAGAAACTGAGAGAATGAAGTTTCCATGTAACACAATGGGAAAACAGAGGATGTAAGGTTGTGGGAGTTGCAGAGTTGCGGGGGAAGGGACATCAAAGGTCAGATTTTTTACATGTTACATTTGAGGCAGATGTATGGCAGGAGATATAAATCTCAATAGTGTTTTAAAGTTATCTCCCTCAGCACTCTAAGCCCTTATAAGAAAGTTCTCCATGAATGCATAGTGCCATAGAATTAGAGAATTCCAAAATTATAGAAGCTACTTAAGAAATATTTTTTTAATTTTACATATGAGGACATTGAGATTCAGGGCAGGGGGAGCATAAAGTGACTTGCTAAATATGATGTAATTGGTAATAACAGAGCTGGGATTAGATTCCAAAACTCAGTGCATTTTCCCTGCACTAGACAGCACTGCCTCCCAAGAAATGATGTTATTATTATTCCTGCTCTTTCTTTGGTGGCCAAGATCAAGTAGACTGTGGAGTGAAAGATAGTCTTGTTCAGTTACAACAACATTGGTATAGCAATGGGTGGTCTCTACTATTTAACATGGAACTTTCCCTCCCTCCCTTCTGCCCTCCTCTCTCTCTCTCTCTCTCTCTCTCTCTCCCTTCCCTCTGTCTCTTTCTCTCTCTCTTTTCTTTTCCCTCCCTCCTTCCCTCCCTCTCTCCCTGCCTCCCTCCCTCCCTCTCTCTCTCCTTCTCTTTCTTTCTCTTTCTTTTTCCCCTTCCTTCCTTCCTTCCCTCCCTCCCTCCCTCCCTCCCTCCCTCCCTCCCTTCCTTCCTTCCTTTCTTCCTTCCTTCCTTCCTTCCCTCCCTCTCTCTCTTTTTCTTCTTTCTTTTTCTTCCTTTCTTTGTATCCTATCTTTCTGTGTTTCTTTATTTCTTTCTTGAATTTTAGGCTTTATTACTGATAATTTGGTAGCTACTCCATGAAATAATTCCATCAAGGGTCACTTATTGACTTGGAAGTAAATGTACAAATCAGAAAAATTCTGAGTATTGCTGTATTAGTCTGTTCTCAAGCTGCTAATAAAGACATACCTGAGACAGGGTAATTTATAAAGGAAATAGGTTTAATTGACTCACAGTTCCTCAGGGCTGGGGAGGCCTCAATAAACTTACAATCATGGTGCAAGGCGAAGCAAACATGTCCTTCTTCCCATGGTGGCAGCCAGGAGATGTGCTGAGAAAAAGTGGGAAAAGCCCCTTTTAAAACCATCAGATCTCATGAGAACTCACTCACTATCATGAGAACTGCAGCATGGGGGTAACTGCCCCCATTATTCAATTACTTCTCAGTGGGTCCCACCCATGACATGTGGGGATTATGGGAACTACAGTTCAAGATGAGATTTTTGGGGGGAACACAGCCAAACCGTATCAATTGCGAGCCTCATCTTTTTGTATTTTTGCTCTTTAGATCAACAATGAATTGTTCATGTGAAAGAAATGCTCAGGCTGGGTGCAGTGGCTCACACCTGTAATCCCAGCACTTTGCGGGGGCTGAAACAGGTTGACCACTTGAGGTTAGGAGTTTGAAACCAGCCTGACCAACATGGTGAAATCTCGTCTCTACTGAAAATACAAAGTTAGCGAGGCATGGTGGTGCATGCCTGTAATGCCAGGTACTTGGGAGGCTGAGGCAGGAGAATCGCTTGAACCTGGGAGGTGGAGGTTGCAGTGAGCTGAGATTGTGCCATGGCACTCCAGCCTGGGCAACAAGAGTGAAACTCCATCTCAACAAAAACAACAACAAAATGCTCAGTTTAAGAAGTCACTTGAAATTTTCTTATTTTTAATGGTTGCTTGCTTTGGAAATAGTCGATCTGAATTTAACTAATTGGTTTTCAATCCAATCAACTGGTTAAATACATTGGACTTCACACACTGGGATTCATTTTGTGCTGTTTCCTGCAGAAGAATCCTGACATTCTGGGATGGAGAGTGAGGAGGACGAGTGGAGTCCATGCACTGGTGATCTTGGAAAGGATGGAGCTGTCACTCCAGTGACACCAAGCTTGGAGCTCTGCCTGTTGTAAGAGTTCCCTTCCCTCAAGACACACATGTGGGGCATGTCACTGAATGAGGCTAAAGCACCATGAAATAAAGCCAACTGTTTCTTCCTTGAGCAATCAAATTGCTGGTCATAATTCCTAAGGAATAAAAACAAATTTTTCGGACTAGGAACAATCTGATTGTGAAACATCAAAACAAGAAAATTACTTTGAAAGACTCAAAAATCACATTGTCCAGCAGCCCAACACATCATCTCCAAAGTCACATTACACTGTTAAAACCAACACATTCGTTTTACATCTGTGGGATCAAGCTTGTTTTCTCCTCTGTCCCAACCTACTATCCATATGGGGCCCAATTCCCCATCTGTCCATTGCTTTTGTTCTTCACAGTTGAGATTTTAATTTCAGTGATAATAAAAATTATCACCATCATCAGGTTTAGGTTTGATGGTGTATTTTGCTTTTGGAAGCACTCTCATCCTTTCCCACAATGCAGAGAATCGGGAGGATACGTGTTCCACACATTTTGCAGGTGGAATAAGAACAGGGCCAATGGCAACTGGTCTCTCTTGAGATGCCATCTCCACTTTAACGTTGCATGGGCAGTCAACTTCTCACGGCAAAGCCACTGTCTGGGTTTCCCTTCCTCTTCCTTAATCCTGTCCACTTCTAAAGACATCTCACTCATTTTCATATTATGGGAACTCCATCCTTTTTCTTCTCCAGAACACACATTCTGGGCTAACCTTTGTTTGGTCTCTCTTTTCTCTTACTCGCTACACATCACCAGCAAATCTCATGGCCGTCACTTTCAAAATATGCTCAAAATGCTGCCTAGTAGTTCTCTTAATCACCAATACTTGGTCCTAGACACCAAAATCTCTTACCTAGATTTTTGCCATAGCTTCATAACTAACCCTATCATCCTCAACTCTTCCTGTCCCCTAGTAGACACTCAACAGAGTAACTAGAGTGCTTCTTCCCAAATTTACTGGTGTCACTTTTTTGCTAATAACCCTCCAAAGCCTTGTATGTACTGTGGCCTACAAGATTCTCCATGATTGAGCCCCTCTTATCGCTGGCCTGGCTTCCCTCTTGTCCATTTCCCTCCTACGAACGTGGCCTAGATGTTATTCTATAACTCACCAATATAATTTTTGCCTTAGGGCTTTTGTACTTACTCTTTCTGACTGGAATAGATTCTCTCATATATATCCATGTATCTTTCATAGACATCTGCATATATATGGCTCTTAAATAACCTATATATTTATTAGAGAGGTCTTAACTCTCCTATATGAAAGACCAACCCTTTTCTCCCTGTTCAACCCTTCCTAATCTTATTATCTTTTTTATCCAAAACAATTGTCACCATCTGAATCCTTTATATTTTTCTTTTGCTTTTCTCCTACTTCCTTCTACAGGAATATAAATTCTGCGAAGGCAGGGACTTAATTTTTTCACTGCTGTATTGCCAGAGCTTTGAGCTATGCCTCTCTCATACAATTTTTGTGCTTACCAATACTTGTTAAATGAATAAGTTGATGAATTCAGAGCCATCCAAAGATGGAATGGGCCTCTTTGGATGATAGTAGACACTTGGGGTTTTCCAATATTTATTCTATGTTATAAAATGAACCTAATGATCTGAAGGGTTGGACTAAGTTAAATGTCCTTTAAAAGGACAGCAGCATGGTGGCGGGGCGGGGGCCGGGTGGGGAGGTGAGAGCGTGTGTCAGAGATAAGTGATTTGAGTTTTTTATCTGATACTCCTGTGACATTGGATAATTTATTTAACTCTCCTAATCTCAGTTTCTTTGTTGGAAGGGATTTTATGCTTTCTATTTCATAGTGTGGTTATGATGATAAAATTAAACAACAAATAAATTAAAAAAAAAAATACAAACCAGAGAACACATGTACAATGTTTAGCCTAGTTCCTGACACTTACTTAATAGTGTGGCAAACATTAACTGTACACTTACTCCTATCTCACTCCTATAGCTGGTATGTCTCCTGCATACTCTGGATGCTCAATAAACTGTTGATCATGCATTGGTAGCGTGGTCTTCAAGAAAGGGCCAAGCACAATCATGTCTCTTCCAGCCTCTGGATTCTGAGGATCTGCGAAAGGATGGGCCCAAGGCTACCCAGGATGTGAATGGACTTTTTGGTTATTTGTTGGGATATGTTTTTCCTGCCAAATAAATTATTAGTTCTTTTCCTTTAGGCTTCCTTCTTTAATTCTTTTAAGATTCCTGACTCTCCTGCTCCTCCCTTGGTCTCTAAAATTGCTCTTTATCTTGAATTTTTTTTCTCAAACCTATCTGTATTAGGCCATTCTTGTGGTGCTATAAAGAAATACTTGAGACTGGTCAACTTGTAAGAAAATAAGTTTATTTGGCTCATGGTTCTGCAGGCTGTAGAGGAAGCATAGTGTCAGCAACCGTTTCTGGTGAGGCCTAAGGAAGCTTTCAATCATGGTGGAAGATGAAGGGGGAGCAGGTGTTTCACATGGCTGGAGTGGGAGCAAAAGACAGAAGGTGGTGGTGGGGAGATGCCACATGTTTTAACAACTATATCTCATGAGAACTCACTCACTATCCTGAGAACAGTACCAAACCATGAGAGATCCGCCTCCATGACTCAAACACCTCCCACCAGGCCCCACCTCTGACATTGGGAATTACATTTCAACATGAGATTTGGGGGGATGAATATCCCAACTCTATCATTATCTTGCTTACTTCTTGACCTTTGCCTCTGATACTGATTTTGTCTAATGAAATTTGTGAACCCCTAAAAATTCCCACCACAGATTGCTCATGCTGACTCAGATTTAAGTGGGATGAGTCAAATACCAGCTCCCTCACTCCTATAGCTGGTATTTCTCCTGCAGAAACTGGATGCTCAATAAATATCTGTTAATTATGCACTGGTAACATGGTCTTCAAATGAGTTACTAAATGAAATTATCAGAAATGATCACAGCCATATCAAATTTGGGCATATGGAAATATCAGAAAGAAATATGCTGAAATATAACAGTTATCTAAGGTGGCAGGAATATGGGCAAATACAATGCCATTATTCTACAGCGAATATTTGTTATGCTTAGAAATTAAAAAGTAAAAAATGTCCTAATAATGCATATGGTAGGTCCTGCTGGTGACTTTCCTCTGATAGAAGTAAATCACTTCTCTCAGCTTCTGTATCTGCAGATTGAAAGGAGAGAGCACAATATCTGTTTGACATACTCTAAGGTGTAAACAGGATGATGTATGTATTGGTCTGTTTTCACACTGCTGATAAAGACATACATGAGACTGGGCAGTTTACAAAAGAAAGAGGTTAAATGGACTTACAGTTCCACATAGCTGTGGAGGCCTCACAATCATGGCAGAAGACAAGGAGGAGCAAGTCACGTCCTAACGTGGATGGCAGCAGGCAATGAGAGAGCTTGTGCAGGGAAATTCCCATTTTTAAAACCATCAGATCTGGTGAGATTCACTATCATGAGAACAGTGCAGGAAAGATCCGCCCCCATAATTCAATTGCCTCCCACTGGGTTCCTTCCACAACATGTGGAAATTCTGGCAGTTACAATTCAAGATGAGATTTGGGTGGGTACACAGCCACACCATATCAATGTATCTGAAGTTACTTTCTAAACTGGAGAAAAATATATGAGTTTTAGGTGTTTTAGTTATTGGCATTGCTGTGGAGATGGATGTTATATTGCCATATGGATATACAACTCTCATACCTTCTGACTTTTTTTTTTTTTTTTTGCACACAGTCAGGTCTCATTGGGCAAACATGTTTGATGTGCTCATGTTCAACTCTTCAGGAGAGAGGCCTGGAATATAAAAACTACTACTAATTCCAAGAAGATTCTGTCTTTCCTGGCACATTTGTCCTGAAACAATTCCTTATTGAGACTTTCCTTGAGTGGCTAAAAACGATTTTGAATCAGTTTACTCTGGGTTTCCTGTTCGTGGTCACTCAGCTGTATCCTAATTGCTTACTCACTGTATTTGTATCTGATGCCCATCACTGTTGTTGTTCTACAAGCTGGGCAGATGCTCTTGCCTTGATTAAAGCAGGGAATAGCCCTAGCCTTCTCCTGGAGATTGTGACTTTTAGCCTCTTTTTGTCCGCAATGTGCAATTTTTCTAGAAAGTGAGAAGCAGAGTGGTTGAGATCCATTCACATTTGCCGTCTTTGCCGCACTGTCTCTTCCTCGTAGGGAAGGATATGACCTTGGTAGAATAATACGACCTTCCTTTTGTCAGAGCAATTCATGTGGAGGGGGCATAAGCTGAGGGTCTTCTAGTGTCCATTATTTGTCTTTTGTCATCAAGGGACATCTGCTAAGACCTTCAGTCCTGAGCAAGGTGAGCCATTCCATAAAGAAGATATCTACATAGAGTGCCTATGCATTCCCTGGGTCTAAGGATGCAGCTGGGGAAAATGTCTAAATGGATTAAAAATCCATTAATTATCAATCCATTGATTAACCATCTTGATTATCATACACAGGCACACATGTACACAGTCTTGGAACTTTTGCACAAGAAGGGACTTGTGGATGAGAGGAAAAAATGAGGCTCAAATGGAAGGAGGTAAAAAGGGACAAGAAGTAGAGAGCAGAAAGGAAGCATGAATGGACACTCAGAAGTTGTTTTAACCTTCCCAGAAGCTTCCCTTTATAAACAGCTAGACAGTTTGGTTCAAACCAATATTTGGATTTTCCTGAAACTAGCTAAAATGAAAGTTCCCTAACTAATAATAAGCAGCATTTATTTAGTGCCTACCATATACTAGAGAACTTACACTGCACTAAGAGCTTCCAAATAATTTTATTCCTAATGCTGATAAAAGAAAAACCTGACCTGAATTAAATTTAAAGCAGTTTATTGAGCAATGAACGATTCATGAATTGGGCAGTCTCTTGAGCCAGAATAGGCCCAGAGACTCCAGTGCACCCAGGTGGTAGAAGAAGATTTATGGACAGAAAAAGGAAAGTGATGTACAGAATACAGAAGTGTGGTACAGAAACAGCCGGACTGGTTACAGCTCAACATTTGCCTTATTTGAACATGGTTTGAACAGTGGGTTACATTTCACTGGCCTAACTTGGTGGTTGGCACAAGTGTAGGCTACAGTCTGCTTATACCTCCACTTGTTATAGTTCATCATGTACACAACTCTAACAAGTGGAGGTATAAACAGACATAGACCTTTAGGCCTGTGAACCCTGAATATCTGAAACAGGTCTGGGTTAATTTAGAAAGTTTGTTTTGCCAAGGTTGAGGATGCATACCTGTGACACAGCCTCAAGAGGTCCTGACAACATGTTCCTAAGGTGGTCAGAGCACAGGTTGGTTTTATACACTTTAGGGAAACATGAGAGATCAATCAACATATGTAAGATGAACACTGGTTTGGTCTGGAAAGGCAGGACAACTCAAAGCAGGGAGGGGGCTTACAGGTCGCAGGTAGAAAAGAAAAAATGGTTGTATTCTTTTGAGTTTCTTTTTCTTCTCCTTCCCCTCCTCCTTCCTCCTCCCCCTTCCTCCTCTTCCTCCTCCTCCTCCCCCCCCCTCCTCCTTCTTTTCTTCTTCTTCTTCTTCTTCTTCTTCTTCTTCTTCTTCTTCTTCTTCTTCTTCTTCTTCTTCTTCTTCTTCTTCCTTCTTCCTTCTTCCTTCTTCCTTCTTCCTTCTTCCTTCCTCTTTCTTCTTCTTTCTTCTTCCTTTTTTTTTGAGATGGAGTCTCACTGTGTTGCCCAGACTGGAGTGCAGTGGTGCAATCTTGGCTCACTGCAACCTCCGCCTCCGAGGTTCAAGTGATTCTCATGCCTCAGCCTCCCAAGTAGCTGGGATTACAGGCACGTGCCACCACATCAGACTAATTTTAGTATTTTTAAGTAGAGACGGGGTTTCACCACACTGGCCAGGCTTGTCTTGGACTCCTGACCTCAAGTGATCCACCAGCCTCAGCCTCCCAAAGTGTTGGGATTACAGGCGTGAGCCACTGCACCCAGCCTCTTTTGAGTTTCTGATTAGCTTCTCCAAAGGAGGCAATCAGATATGCTTTTGTCTCAGTAGGCAAAATAGAATGGGAGGCAGGTTTGCCCTAAGCAGTTCCCAGCTTGACTTTTCCCTTTAGCTTAGTGATTTTTGGGGCTCCAAGATTTATTTTCTTTTCACAGGCCAAACTTAAAATATGCCAAGAGGCAGCTTTAGGCTAAACTTGATTTAACAGTGATCAGATTATCTTTTATTTGCCCCATGTTTCAGATGAGAAAAGGGATGTGAAGAATCCCTTTTCTCTTAGGATGAGTTGCCTAAGGTCACATGGTGAGTGTGCCAGTCATCTGTCAATGCTCGTTCTCAGCTCAGTTTCTCACACTGACCCTGCTCTACTCTTTATCACAGCAACTGCATAGTTCAGGCTCCCTTCTTGACTAAATTTCAGATGCTACTGGCTCATGGCAGGAACCAGAGAAAGGATAGAAAAGGGAGGAGGGACAAATTAGAGAATACCTGCCACCATTGCCTCCCCACCTTGCTTCCATGCCCCACGTCCAGCAGAGGTTGTGTCTCCTTTTCCCACTTGCGTTCTTGAGTATGGCTTCTCTTGGACACCTCTCCCCTCCATGATCTCAGTTCTCACCAGGCTGCCCCTGCTGCCATAATTCTAGGTCCCTTTGGGTGGTCCTGTGTTCTGGGCTCTGGTAGCAACATCTACTTCCTGTGTGTTGCAACCCCAGGGGTGATAATGGTTTTTTTCCATTGCTAATTTCTGGGTTGCCTCATTGTCCCCTGCGATAAACTGAACTGTTCCCTCTCCCCCATCCCAAATATGTATGTTGAAGCCCTAAGATCCCAACGTGACTGTGTTTGGATACAGGGCCTTTAAGGAAGTAATTAAGCCTAAATGAGCTTTAACAGTAGGACCCTGATCTGATTGGATTAGTGTCTTTATAAAAAGAGACACTGGAGAGCTCACTCTTGCTCTGCCATATGAGGACATGATGAAAAGGTGGCCCTCTGCAAGCCAGGGAGACAGCCCTCACCAGAACCTGACTGCTATCACCCAGACCTTTCTGTCATTTAAGTCACTGAGTCTATATTTTGTTATGTCAGCCCACACTGACTAGAGTTGAATTTGTTTCTCCCCTTTCCCTTAATTTGTGGTATATCTCCTTGTATTACATTCCATTCTCTTTGGAACTCTTAGAATGTTCTTTCTCCTCCTCCTCCTCCTTCTCCTCCTCCTCTTGACTGGCCCCTAACATGCTAAGTCCACTAGGAAGTTTAAAACTGGAACTTGAACCAACATCTAACTGGACATCAAAATCTGTGTTCTTAAAAGCTACACTGTACTTTCTGGATTGTTTTGGTTGTCTGCAGAGATTTGAGGAACAACCAAGTAAATAATATGAAAGAGGCTCTGTTTGATTAATGGCACTAAGAGGGATGGAAATGGGGAAAAGTTTAAAGTTTTCAGTGGTTCTAAATGTGACATTTTAGACCCATCCTTTGTAACGACAGGCTGGAGTTTGGGGGTCTTTGTGGAGAGAGAGCATTCCAGTTAGTGGCCCTGCTGTCATGGACAGCAAGAGGGGTAGGGATATTGTACTGATAGAATGTGGACATTGTTGTTCCTTGACAGCATCTTGAATGATATCATGATATGGCATGCCAAGCCCTGAAATATATATTAGCTTGGCAGTGAATATATATGTTTTTATTTTCTGATAACACATGGAGTTATAGGCTGTTAATGTGGGCAAGGTACATGTCTTTAATGTTATTAACTATTCTCATTCTTTGACAAATATTTCATTTCTCCCCAGAAAGATCTTGTTTACATTTGTTGCCAGAAAAAGGGGTTCCGATCCAGACCTCAAGAGGGGGTCCTTGGATCTCATGCAGAAAGGGATTAAAGGCAAGTCCTTGAGTTCAGCAAGAAGACAGAGTTTATTGTAAGCTGCTCAGTAACAGAGTAGGGCATCCTCAGAAAGCAAGAGGAGGGATATGCCATCTTTGTTTTAAACTTTCCTTATATAGGGGTCTTATCTATGTAACAGTAAATTATGTCTATGTGCAGGTGGACTGAGAGCATGACAACATTAATACTTTGCTGACTTAAAGTTTTCCTCTGCATTTTAGTGAGTAAGTGGATCAAACCATGACGATAGCTATCATAAAAGCACACACTGTTGTGTGATAGTGTATCACATAACTTTATCTTTAAAGTTATAGGATCTTTAGTGTATCACTTTTCTGGCCAGAAACCTCTGTGGCTGGTGGCACCTTTGCCTGAGTTGTTATCTTGTGTACAGGAAGAATGAGGTATGCCTACAAGTGGAGGGTGAGCAAGACCAAGAGAAGCTTTATTGAGTGCTAGAACAGCTCAGAGGATACATGCAGGGGACAGCTCCTGTCTGTAGGCAGGTCCTCTTGTTCAGTGTTCAGCTCTCAGCAGAAAGGAGGCCCTGGAGTGGGCGGCTCCTCTCTGCAGGTAGGTTGTCCTGTTTGCTCTGCAGCTCTCAGAAGAGAGGAGGCCCTGGAGAGGGTAACTCATTGCTGCAGCTGGTCCTCCTGTCCTCTGCTCTGCTCTGGCTGAGCCTGGGGCTTTTATGGGCATCAGAGGGGGAAGTGCATGCTGATTGGTCCATGGGCCGACATGGGTGGGCCTAGGAAAAAGCACCATGAGTTCCCCCTCCCTTCGGCCGCATTGGAAGCCCAGTCCCCAGGCTTCAGGCCTGCCCCAGCCTGAAGGTGGGGCTTCTCTGGGGACCTACCCACTTCCACCCAGGAGCCTGTCTGCCTCCCACAGCCATCCATTGCACCAAGGGGCATGTGTGGGGAAGCACCTAGCTGCCCTCAGTTCCCCTCAGCTTCCCCTCTCATGTCCTCAGCTGATCAGCACCCAAAGTCTGGAGGGGTCAAGATGGCAGGAGGCTGGCATGTCAATACTTCCCCAAGCATGTGCATACCCAGCCAGGCTGTGGCAGCACCCAGGTTTGGCCCCAGCTCTGCTCTGAAATTGAAGTGGGTGCCAAGGAGAGGGTAAGCAGCAGGAGCAGGCACCTCCAAGCCTGCAGGGGTAAGAGTGCAGGGATGCCTGGGTCTGCAGCCTTGGTTTGGGTGGCTACACCTATGCAGGGTGGGGGATGAGGTTCCTGTGTGCTCCTGGCTCCCAAGAGCATAGGGGTGCTGGGGTTGCAGCTCTGACTTGGGTGGCTGCAGTTGCACCTGGAAAGCTCCCCATCACCAGGCATATGACCTGACTTGGCCCCATCTCAGTGGCCCCAGGGCAGAGACTGCTAGGGAGAGGATGCCGTCTGCCTCCTCCCGTGCCCTCCCTGCAGTGGCCAGCGTGATGGCAGATGGTTCACTGCTGCCATCAATATTGCTACATCTGGACATTCTGCTGTCACAGGAGTTTGTCCTTGCAGGCATGACTAAACTGCTTCCTTAGCCATAAAGATCTTATGACCATGGGTTACAACAGGTGAGGAATGTCCCTTGCTAGTTTTAAGATGGAGTTGCTTTTAAAATGATGGCACCCTGGCTCTCCTGTGCTCCTTTTCCCCTAACACTTCTGTCCACCAAATTTGAGGAGGAAGCATGTACTTTGGGTGACTTAATTCACTTGTCCTTCCTTGGCCTTACTTTTTCATATGTCTTGATGGGGATTTTGAAATTCATATGTTTTCTTGAGCAAATGCTGTAAGCAAATTCCTTACGAAGAATTGGCAAAGCAGTTTGCTAATTGCCAATGAGAAAGTGTTACTTTAGAATCATTTATGGCATATTTAATGGGTGGTTGATGAAGAATGGAGATCAGCATTAGCTCTCCAAATGTCATGGACACACGATTTGCTTCTAATGGTAATGTTTATTCGAATATGCCAAGGGAATGAACTCAGTGGGTGGACATGGTCAACTGCTTTCCCAGGAACATGGTGATTATTAAGCTTCATGATCAATAATGCCCAGCAGAGGAAATTTAATCTCAAACTATGATAGTAACAGATGACAGCGTATGGGATGTGCAAGTGCCATACAAATTTGTCCAAATTTCTAACATGTGACATTCAAGGCATTCTTTATGAGAACTGTCCAAGCCTGTCTAATTGCTGATGCATAGAAATAATTTCACTTGATGCTTAATCACTTTAATCCAACCTAAATACTTCCTTAGTTGCTCTCGCCGAAGAACTAAGTGTTGATCAAAGGTGATAGGCAGATACATGTTGTTGTTCCCTATGAAACTGGTTATGTGTTATAGGTGAGTAACTACTAGAAGAAAAACTTATTTGTTAGGTCATTGCCTACTTAAGAATCCGAGAAATGGAAAAATAGAGACATGAAATAGCTCATGCACCAATCAGAATTTTAATATATTTTATTTTATAAAGAAGATACCACAAAATAGTGTTATATATCCAGGCACAGATTAGTGAAACCTAGAAGGTAACCTAGGATAACTCATTGTTGAGTTTTAAGTTCCTGCCGTCTATATAGCAATGAGTTTTAAAGTAACACTTTCCCCAAATCAGTTAATTTTGACATAAATGAAAAACTGGAGAATGGGGACTACTTGAGACAGGTTTGGCTCAACAGGTAGAAGGTTCATTCCAACGGTGAACAGATATAGTTACATATGT
Organism: Macaca thibetana thibetana; assembly: GCF_024542745.1. Taxonomy (NCBI): domain Eukaryota; kingdom Metazoa; phylum Chordata; class Mammalia; order Primates; family Cercopithecidae; genus Macaca; species Macaca thibetana. The sequence continues at coordinate 118,621,656 of NC_065585.1, forward strand.
TTGCTGTTTTGTCTATTAAAGTCTGAAGTAGAAAAGTCATGGGTTTGATATTAAAAAAATGCCTGGTTTTATTATGCCCAAACTTCCACAAAAAATGGTGATAAAATAATACCGGCATATATGTTTGTTATGAGAAATCATGGATTTATTACAGGTAATGTGCTTAGAAGACTACCTGGTAGGTAGTAAACTCAACAATGGTCATTACTGTTATGAGCTGCTTGGATTTGGGCGTGGCCTTCTGTTTCAGTTCATTTGCGTTACTCTGAAGGAATATCCGAGGCTAGGCAATTTATGAAGAAAAATGGTTTAATTGGTTAACGGTTCTGCAGGCTGTATAAGCAGCATTTGTGCTGGCATCTGCTTCTGCTGAGGTTTCAGGAAGCTTACAATCACGGTGGAAAGCAATAGGGAGCCAACATATTGCATGAGAGTTCTTGAGTAAGAGAGTGAGGCGGGAGATGCCACACACTTTTAAATAACCAGATCTCATGAGAACTCACTCACTATGGCATGGACAGTGCCAGGTTATTCATGAGAGTTCCACCCCCATGACCCAAACACCTCCTATCATGAGATTTGGAGGGACAAATATCCACACTATACCACCTTCATTTCTCTGAAAGTCCATTCTGGGGAAAAGGGAAGTGGGATTTATATGACTCCCTGGAATTTGCATCAGTGGGTGAACGTTGCAGGGGATCAGAAATTGGAACAATGTAAAGAAGGTTTTGCAAACCGTCCAAGTTATCTGTTTGGATGACTTGCAGCAAAGTAATTTTTCACTGTAGATATTCAATTATATGTTAGGCAGCTGCCTTTTAGGCATAAGAAAGGTGGGTTAAATATTATCGGCTAATTCAACCTTTAGGATTTTATGATTCTGAGTAGCATATAGTAAGTAAAGTTTAGTGCAAAGGTATCTACTATTCTACTTCTTGAAGCTTTGCTACAGGTTGAATTTTTGTGTGTGTCTCTTATTGACATGGTAATTAATATACATAACTATTTTAGTTATTACTTTTAAAATAAATATTAATGGCAATGAAAATTTACCATTTATTAAATGCCTACTATTTGTCAGACATTGTTATTCTGTATCTTATATTTATAATTTTATTTGGGGCTACTGAGAAATCCAGTTCAGAAGCAACTAGGCAGCCATAGTTAAAAAGAAATCTGGGGAAGAGGGAGGTCAGTTTTCTATTTCTCTTTCTGATATTCATATGTTATATACTTACATAGATAAGTCAATGACTTTTCTTTTTCTTTTTTTTTAAGAGACAGGGTCTTGCTCTGTCACCCAGGCTGGAGTGCAGTGGTCTAGTCATGCCTCACTGCAGCCTCAATCTCCCAGGCCAGGCTCAAGCAGCGCTCTCATCTCAGTCTCCTGAATAGCTGGGACGCAGGTACATGGCACCATGTCTGGCTAATTTACTTTTCTTTTAATTTTTTGTAAAGACCAGGTCTCCCTGTATTGCCCAGGCTGGTCTCAAACTGCTGGGCTCAAGCGATCTCCTCCTGCCTCACACTGCCAATGTGCTGAGCCATGGTTCCTCGCCCAAAAGTTAATAACTTTTAACTTTTTGTTCTTCCAAATATTAGCACACAGTTGTTTTTTTTTTTTTTTTTTTTTTTTTTTTTTTTTTTTTTAGGTGGAGTCTTGCTCTGTCGCCCAGGCTGGAGTGCAATGGCACGATCTCGATCTCGGCTCACTGTGAGCTCCACCTCCCGAGTTCACACCATTCTCCTGCCTCAGCTTCCCAAGTAGCTGGGACTGCAGGTGCCTACTACCATACCCGGCTAATTTTTTGTAGAGGCGATGTTTCACCGTGTTAGCCAGGATGGTCTCGATCTCCTGACCTCGTAATCCACCTGCCTTGGCCTCCCAAAGTGCTGGGATTACAGGCGCACACAGTATTTTAGTGCAAATTCTCCTTAAGCTGAATTACTCTTTTTGGATAAGAGTAAGTTTTTGACATACGAATCGAGGAAGATATAAAAGAATCATCACAGAATTCAACACACACTTGAATTTTCCAAGTTAAAATAGGAGATGTGGAGGTGTTATGACTTGTATGGAGGGCCCAGCCTTCTAGATCCCAGGGCAAAGAAGGCTCTTTGCGCTATACTCTGTGGTTTCAACTAATCTGTGATTTTCCAGAAGAGATGATGAGCAATTACAATTAAGCATATTCCAAAGCCCTAATGCAAACCAGTAATTTTACCCTGCTCTCCGAAATTTATTTGAAATCTGAGAACCAATAGGAAAAGGAGCCCTTTTCAATCCTTATCTCTTTCTGTTGTCGGGGCTTACTCTCTTAGGAATGTGAGAACACCAAAAGTAGAACCTATGATACTTGAAGTTGGCCCCTGACTTGTGATTTTGCGATCTCAAGGCAGAATCAAAAATTCCTGGTGTTTGCCTTCTGGACACAATGTTGTCACTCAAATTCTGGGGCCCTTGATTCTCTGCTCTCCACCCCCTACTCACCTCACCCACCCACACACAAAACAAGACTATAGCATGGGCCTATGTAAGTGGTCCTTCCTACTTAGTGCTTTAGAATGATTATGCTTTTCATAAACTTAAAAAAAAAGCCTTTTTATGTAGTCGGCTGTTAATTTTTTTTCAACTCTGTTCTTTTCTAAGATAAGAATGCTAATTAGAGTTAAGGAATGATTTAAGGAGCATTACCTAAAATGAATACCTTATTGAAGATATTATGTGGTAACTTTTCAAAATACCTCAAATAAGAAGTCAAAGAGAATCCTGAAAGCCCTGCAGTATGGTGTTGAGCACAGTCAGCATGGATCTGGGGATTTCATGCTGTCTTCAGAGGCCTGGCACAAAAATATTTCTCTCTCTTACTCTCAATATGGTTTTAAATCATTTGCATCAATAAACTTTTTTTTTTTGTTTTTGTGCTGTGGAGTCTTACTCTGTTGCCTAGGCTGGAGTGTAGTGGCACAATCTCAGCTCACTGCAACCTCTGCCTCCCAGGTTCAAGCAATTATCCATCCTCAGCCTCCCAAGTGGCTGGAATTACAGGTGCCCGCCACTACACCAGGCTAATTTTTGTATTTTTAGTAGAGACAGGGTTTCACCATAATGGCCAGGCTAGTCTCAAACTCCTGACTTCTGGTGATCTGCCCACCTCGGCCTCCCAAAGTGCTGGGATTACACGTGTGAGCCATCATGTAATCAAGATTACATGATGGTCAAGAAACTTTTAAGCCCTGTGATTATGTAGATGGATTCTTGGGTGTCTAAGCAGCCTATATAGATTAATGCAAAGAAAAATGCAATGAATTTCCACCCAAATTCTCTATATGGGTAATGAAATTATGTGTACACTGATGAAGAAATATCTGTGCACCTAAGTATATTTATATTCATGTTGTGTACTTATTTCGGTAAACTCATCATTGCAATCTGTATTGAAATTATATATAAGAAAATTAAGGTACCAATTAATTTCGTCTCTTTGAATTAGAAATTCTGTACCTATAGCTGTGATCCAATTTAAAATTCATCATCTTTAATAAATGGTTTTGATTGGCTACCAAATGCCTAAAGCCCTGCAGCCCTGTTACAGTGTGGAGCATTTTCATAGGTAACACCCCATTACTTCGGCAGCCCTGTTTTACAGATAAGGAGGTGGAGGCTTAGAGGGTAAATATAATGGACCCAAGACACACAATTTTGCTATCTACAGCCCGGGATTTGAACGCTAAACTATTACTTTTGCCAAGCTCTAAGGGTTGAGGAGCCCTAAAAATAGACAAATTTTCTGCAGATCTAATAGAATAATTCACTTAAAAATAGCTCCTCGTTCCCTTTCGGCAAATTATATAAAACACTAGGAAAAAGATAGCTTGTTCCAAACTGGAACAACCAACCCATTTGTTGTGGAAATGAATATCCTAATGTTTTAATACTGTTTCTGTCTGCACTGACTGGCAATAGAAGGAAATGCACTAGAAATAACTCTGTCTATTGAACATGAAAGTTACTATGAGAAAAGTGTTTGACACTTGCAAGCTGTTGTGATAGAAGGAATCACCACTTATTTTGCATTTGAGTATTTATTCTTTTCCTCATGATGCAAACACAGTGCCATAGAGAAGTGAAATTGTATCTTTTTTTAAATGTAAAGAGATATGCAAGTATATTAAATGAATGATTTATAGTATGCCTCTGTTTTCTTTTTTTCAATTTTAAAAGAAATAAATGACCCTAGCTTAACATCCTTATAACTGGAGATGGCTGCCGTGGATGGATTTGAGGATTAATATAGGACAGGGGTTAAGAGTATATGCTTTGGGCTGGCAGGGTGGTTCACATCTGTAATCCCAGCACTTTGGGAGGCTGAATTGGGCAGATTGCTTGAGTTCAGGGGTTTGAGACCAGCCTGGGCAACGTCACAAAACTTATATCTACAAAAAAACACAAAAATAGTTAGCTGGGCATGGTGGCATGTGCCTGTAGTCCCAGCTACTCAGGAGGCTGAGGTGGGAGGATCACCTGAGCCCAGATGCTCCAGGCTGCAGTGAACCATGATCATGATCATGCCCCTGCACTTCAGTCTGGGTGACAGAGTGAAAGCCTGTCCAAAAAAAAAAAAAAAAAAAAAGAGTATATATTCTGGACCTTTACTAACTGAGTTAAATCCCAGTTCTATCATCTACTAGTGTTTGACCCAGAGGAAGATTTTTCTTTTAAAAAAATCTGTTCTTATATGTTTGAAGATTGAGAATAAATGAACTTTGATAATCCTCACAATATTTAAAATAAAATAGTGTCTCAAAGACAGTCTACTGGCAAGGTAGAAATTCTGCTTTTCAATGGCTTAATGTGCCCAGAGACCGACTGTCGTCAGAGGAAAGGTACTCTTATATCCTAAACTCTTGGAGATTTGTGCTTAATTTAAATGTAGTTTCTCCCTGTCACTGAATATATTTGGAAACATGAATTTCAAATTGCTTTCTCTTTCAATAATAGTGTAATGGCTGGCAGTGACAACAAAATAAGTAATTTTATAGGAGAAGACCATTGTATCTCCAGGCTCTAGTCCTCGATATGCATTTATTGAATTAATGAATCAACCAGGCAATTGATTGACTTAGAAATACTTGCATGGGTTATCAAAGGTATGTTGTTCTATTTATTTATTTAGAGTCGGACTCCCCCTACGTTGCCAGGATTGGACTCGAACTCCTGGGCTTGAGTGATCCTCATGTCTCAGCCTCTGGAGCAGCTGTGACTATTGGCCTGTGCCACTGCAGCCAGAGGTATTCCGCCATCTTTAAAGAGTACAAAATCGTGATTTTGTTTTATGGAATATGTAGCAATATTACTGAATGTCTTACCTTCTTAGGAAAGAAAACAAAGTGGTTGAAAACAAAGTTAGAGCTGAAGAGTTAAGTTTCTGGTGCCTGTGTTGGACAGTTTTGCTGATTGATCGTGTCATTTTAAAACAATATATACAACCAAAAAAGAAAGTCTTCTAAGCCTCAGGGTCCAGTGCTGGTAAGTGAGATGATTTTAGGTACCAATGAGTATTGTTATAGTAATGATTGTATATTTACTGGGCATTTAAAAAATTCACATAGATCATATCATATGACTCCAGCCTCTATTCCTACTTCTGATAACAGCTCCCAGACTTTCTGTGAAGCGTTGCTGTTCTGTCATTGGAGTCAGTTTGGGTGGGACTATCAATCAAGGTGCTCCTCTTTGCTGGCGAAGGTGTGTGGCAAATAGGTGATGCTGTGTTCCTGGAATTCCAATGAAGTGTCACTGAGTTTTCAGTTTAATCGCCCTATGACTGCGTGATGATTCCTGCAACCTCTGTCCCTGGGGCTGTCCGAGCTCCTCTCTCCCAGCACCTGCCTCCTCTGCTGATGTTTTCCCTCTAGGAGTTACCCTGTATCCTTCCAATACACTCTTTTTTATTTTTAAATTCTGTATCACTAGATCAGTTTTTTTGTTGTTGTTGATTATATTTAAATAATCCTGATCCACTTTGTGTGTCATGGATATTTTTGCTTCAGAAAAATTAACATCTTAACAAAAAATGTAAATTGTTTTAAAGAAAGAAATCTGAATACATAATTTTACAGATGATACTCAGATATAACCAAAATTGTGAGGATTAGCAAATGGTTAATGATTGGAAACACAATAAAAACTGCCATTAACAATTAGCTTCCTGGATATGTTTAGACATTAAAATTAGAGTTATCTTGAAAAAGTCATTGAAAATACTATCAAGGATTGTATTATTGAGCTGATCCTATTAATGAGAAAACATGGACTTGGACAAGATAATGTGCTAATTAATATATTAATGGTCTTCAAGGCCTGAAACAAGTTTTGAAAAGGGAATGATAGTATTTCCTTGTCAAGATCGTGTCTTTTTTTAAAAAATACTTATTGCCTATGTCATAGAATCTCATTTTTCTTTTCTCAAGTAGGGTATTTTATTTATTTTCTATATTATTTTCCCCAATTAGTAAAATACTAAAGGTATAAATCTCTGTCAAGCAAATCAAGCATTAGTGATGCAGACAATGTATACGTGTGTGTGTGTGCACAGGAGACATGCTTCTGAGGCTGGATAGTTCCGGGTAGGAGTGTTAGTGATGCAGACAATGTGTACGTGTGTGTGTGCGCAGGAGGCATGCTTCTGAGGCTGGATAGTTATGGGTAGGAGTGTTAGTGATGTCAGTCCTGTCCCCTCTGGACACTTCATCATAAATGCCATGAGCTCCTCTGTCTCTGTCCCAACTCCAAGGCACAAGTGATGAACCCCTCCTTCATTTGTCCTCTTACCTAGAGGTTCTCTGAGTTCTGTTTTGGGATAGAAACACTGAAGATTTCTATCCCACCGGATTCCTATTTGTATCTGATGCTTTTATTTTTGTTTCAAAAATATGATTTTAAAATTATGGGATGAAGACCGGGCTCAGTGAAGATGTAGACACCTGAAAATATCTTCAGCAATTACATTTTCCAAGTAATCGCTCTCAGGGAAATAGCAATAAGAAGTGCAGTTTACTTATGATTTCCCCCCAAAAATCTATTTTAGGGCAAGAAAGCTTCAGGTAGTGGAGATCTCACTTTGAAATGGCATAACAGGCTGGGCATGGTGGCTCATGCCTATAATCCTAGCACTTTGGGTGGCTGAGGCAGGAGGACTGCTTGAGGCCAAGAGTTCAAGACCAACTTGGCCAACATAGCAAGACCCCATCTCTAAATAAAAATAAATAAAAATTAAAAAAAAAGAAATGACATAAGACTCAGCAATTGACTATGTTTCCAATATGACCTTTATTGAGCAAGTACTGCTGTGACGTTTAACATCAATCAACATAAGATTGCAAACTGTGCATGTCAACGAGGTTCTCCCATGAGCAAAAGTCCATTTTAAACGCACCAGTGAGGTAAACATAATTATTCATATATAGCTTTCTTAAGGCTAAGAGAGTTCTGTGTTTCATTTATTGTTTTTGGCTCAGTTGGTACTTTGCATAATACATCTCAAGACATCCCCCCTTAAGTGACCCCCTTCCAACAGCTTAGGAAATTGGCAAATTTCCCAGGTACATACAATATCATGCATTTGAATCCCCCAAAGACTGAGGAGGGAGCACCCTGAGCTTGCATGCAGTCCCCTCATATTGCACAAAGTAAATACAATGTCTGGAGCCCCCATGGGAGAACCCGTTCTGTTTTGAAGCTGCCAATCACATGCATTTTGAAATTGTCATATGGCTTAACCTTTTGCAGTGGACTCAAATCTTAGTCACTCTGGGTGACTTCCTTTACTATGGCGTGTGAAGTGACTTTTTCTACCTTTTTAGTAGACACTAGTTTCTCCTCAAAGGTCTCTTCATGCTCTTCAACCTTTTGAGTGACGGTTACAGATTTAGTGATATATTTGGTAGCACCATCTCCCCCCTCACTGGTGATTTTTTCTACTGTTTTGGTCACTACCACTTTCTCCTCACTTTTATCTCCCCCCTTCTTTTCATCTGCCGGGCTCAAGTCTAGGCCATTGGTGACAACGCCTTTCTCCTCTTCCCTCCCACTGCCTTTTTCCTTGGTCTCCTGCTCTACCTCCTCTTTTCCTTCTACCTCCCCATTGACAGCTATGTCTTCCTTCCTGGATCCCTTGGCACCTTTATCACTCCCTTCTTCCTCACTCCCTCCCTCTCCTCCCACTTTCTCCTTCTCTTTCTCCTGCTGCAGTGGCTTCCCCTCTTCTTTGATCTCTTTCTCCAAGTGCACCTTTACGGATTTGGTGATGGTGACCACCTCCTCCACAGCTTCCTCCTTTACCGGGGACTCAGCTTTCTTCTTCTCTGGCACATCCTTTGGTTTCTCTTCCTTTTTCTCTACCTTCTCTTCCTTGGGAGCTTCCTTGACTTCCTTCTCTTCTTCCTCTTTCTGTTCACCTTTCCCCACTTCTGCTTTTGACTTTGCCTCTTCCACTGGTGATTTTGTCACAGGAGACTTGGCTTTCTCTTCCACTGGTGATTTTGTCACAGGAGACTTGGCTTTCTCTTCCACTGGTGATTTTGTCACAGGAGACTTGGCTTTCTCTTCCACTGGTGATTTTGTCACAGGAGATTTGGCTTTCTCTTCCACTGGTGATTTTGTCACAGGAGACTTGGCTTTCTCTTCCACTGGTGATTTTGGCACAGGAGACTTGGCTTTTTCTGGCTTTTCCACCTTGACATCTGCCACCAGCTCCTCCTTGGTAGCCACTTCCTCACGCTTTTCCTCCACTTTCTTTTCCTCTTTAGCTTCGGCTTCCTCTGCTTCACCTTCAGCCTCTGTTTCTCCTTCTTCCTGCTCACCTTCCTCTTTTTCACTAGAGCCTTCCTTCTCGGATCCTCCCTCTTCGGCTTGGTCTGACTTAGCTCCCTCATCTTCTTCTTCCTCTTCTTCTTCCTGGCCTTCCTCTTCCTCCTTTTCCCCCTCTTCCTCTTCTTTAACTTCAGGTGCAGTTGGTTTCACTGGAGACTTTTTGGCAGCTACTTCTTCTTCTTCAGCTTCTGGCTCCTCTCCCTTTTCTTCTGCTGCTTCTTCCTTCTCTTCCTTCATGGAAACGGCCAATTCCTCTGTAATGGCTGTCAGGGCCTCTTCCATTTCTGACTTCTCATCCTCCACTTTGGTTTCCTCTATGATCTCCTCAACAAATTTGTGTTGGACCTTGAGCTTGGGAGCTTCCACCTTGGTTTTCTGAATCTTACTGGATATTGTGACTGAGGGCTGTCGGTGTGTGTACAGTGGCCCAGTGATGCTTCCTGCAAATGTGCTAAATCTCGTCTCTTCACCCTCCAGGAGTTTTCTAAGGAGAAAATCAAAGAACATAAGACATAGTAAAAATTTCACTGGGCCTTCTGAGTTTCATTACATTCTGGGTATTGTAGTAGCTACCTTTGAAGAAATAGAATTACATAAGTAAAATATTCTATCAATTTGTTATAATACCTGCTATCACTTACTTTCATATTATGTCATACTCAGTGACAGAGAAAGGTTCTCCTGGACTGCCCCCTACAATGACTAACCTTGCCCAATAGTCCACTAACCACACCCAGCTACTAAGTCTTGGCCCTGCAGTAGAGATCCATTAGGTCCAACAAGAATATGCTGAAAAACTTGTTAGTAGCCAAATAGGAAAAAACAAAAACGAAAACAAAAACACAAAAAGCCACAAACAAAAACCCCCAAACTCCAAAGCCAAATAACCTTTCTGAGAGTAGTCACTTTCTTAAACATTTAGATTTTCAGGATATGTACTATTTTTAAAGCAAATATAACTTTCATAAAAATCTTGCTGTTAAGCATATTTCAGAACTTAGCCAGGTGTTAATATGGGTGTATCAAGTTATAAATTGGTCGATAATTTTTACCATAAATTGTCTATTTAATGTAGTTATTCAGCTTTCCTGAAAAGAGAGAGAGCTCTGTAAATGCAATTTATTCTTGTTATATTATAACTACTTTATTGGTAGTAGAAAATTTTTAATCAACGATTTTGTCCTTTGCGCTTAGTCAACAGCAAGGTCACATCAGTTAATAGACCTATAACGTATCTCTCTATCTATAAAAAGATCATACACATTTGTGTCTGTATATCTAGATTTATATGCATATGCACATATATGTATCTATAGATCTAGATTAATATTATACATGATATAGATATAATTTATACTATAGTCTAGCATAAAATATAATACATATAAATTATCTACATATATAAAATAACTGTATCTATATTCTAATATATCATTCTATATCTATTCTCAGCCAGATGATGGCAATAGTAAGCTGTATAACAGAGAAACAGAGAAATAGAATGTCCTGGTGTTTGTCCTTGACATTATAAATTTGAAAAGCTGAAACCACTAGATGAAATATTAGAAACCAAAACTCTGTTCATGCTTCCAACATTTGAAAACATTTTTTCATAAAAAGTTTAAGCATATGCATTGAGATTAATCTGCACCTCCTTCGTCTAATTCAAAAATCTTTTGCTTCTACTAGTATTTATTCTTTTAAAGCTGCATAAAAAGAGAGAAAACTACACTTGCAATTCTTTAGAATAATTTTTTTCTAAGTAAGCAAGAAAACCAGGCGCTGAGTTGATGCCTGCACCCTGCCTGCTTTAACTTTAGTGGTGAAAGCTCTGCCCGAACAGCCTCTGCATGGTGGTTAGTGTTCCGGATACGCATGTAGTGAGCACCGTACCTGTACGCAGCGATTTCTATATCCAGAGCCATCTTGACGTTGAGGAGGTCCTGGTATTCGCGCAAATGACGAGCCATTTCCCACTTTGTGCCCCGAAGCTCATTTTCCAGCTGCTGGATGGTGTCCTGAAACAGACACAGAGAGTCTCCCTAGACTCATCCTTGCAAACAGCAACTTCCTTCGCAAACCACTTGCTACCCCTTCCCTCTCGCCTCCTCCCATCTCTATCCGCTTCTGCAAACCTCGCTGACACCCGACTCCCAGCCCCCCTCCCCCACCCCCTTTTTCTTTTAAATCTAAGGGATTCTCAAGGAACATACAAGATCAGTAAGACAATAGGACACTTCCTGGGCACATCACGCACGGAGATCAGTGGACTTAGAACACGTCTCAACAGTACACAAACATGCATGGGGAAACTCCATGGCTGACCTGGCCATTCCCATCTGAGCCCTTTGGGCTGAAGCCAATTTTGAGAGCTCTTCCGATCACTGCCGGAAAAGTAGAGAATACACGGGTTTCTGCATAAGCTATCCTAAAGTTGCTGATTTATCCACTACCGAATTTAACCCTCCTGCTTTAAACGTGCAAGCGTGCAAAATTAGAACTGGAAAAGAAGTACGTTTTTGAAAAAGGTCAAGACCTTTAAGCAGCTGGGGCAGGTGGGTGGGGGCGGAGTACGGAGGATGAGAGTGGCGAGAATGCTGATCCGAAACTACCCTAAGTCTGCGGCGCGCGCGCTCTAGCGAGCGGCCGCCAGAGAGCGCGGCGGTGAGGGCTCCTGGGCACGCGCCCAAGTGTCGGGGGCGCGCGGCGCTGGCGCTGGCGCAGGCTGGCCGCGCAGCCGCGGTTCCTACCTGGTAGCTGCTGAGGTCGTGGTTGTGGCGCTCCTCGATGTCGCTGAGCTGCCGCTCCAGGGACTCCTTGGTGCCGCGCACCGACTCTAGCTCGATGCTCTTGGACTGCAACTGGCGCCGGTACTCGGCGATCTCTTCCTTGGCGGAGCGGATGGCCTCCTTGTTCTGCTCTGCCGCCTCGGTGAGCTTGGCGTAGCGGCATTTGAACCACTCTTCGGCCTGGTGCATATTCTGGTCGGAGTGGCATTCGAGCTGGGAGCGGATTTCCTTCAGCGCCGTAGAGATGTCTGTCTTCAGGTAGTCTTTGCGCTCCACCGTGATGTGTGATGCCTGGATCTGGGCCAGAAGGTCGGCCACCTCCTCCTCGTGGTTGCTCCGCAGGAAGGCCACCTCATCCTGCAGCGACTGCACCTTCTTGTCCAGCTCCACCTTGACCAGCGACGCCTCCTCGATGTCTTTGCGCAGCGCGCGGATGGCCGCCTCAGTGTCGTCGCGCAGCCGCGCCTCCTCCTCGAAGCGCTCCTTGAGCCGGTGGATGTCTTCCTCCAGGTGGTCCGAGTCCAGCTGCACCTGAGCCTTCTCGTGGTTCACCATCTCCAGCGTGGCGCGCAGCTCGCGGATCTCCTGGTCGTACGCGTCGCCCAGCTGGGCGTGCGAGGCCTGCTTCTGCCGCAGCGCCTGGATCTCCGCCTCAATCTCCTTATTCTGCTGCTCCAGGTAGTGCACCTTCTCTATGTAGCCGGCGAAGCGGTCGTTCAGCCCCTGCAGCTGCTCCTTCTCGTTGGAGCGGGACAGCTTGTAGTCGCCACCGGGTCCGGAGCCGCCGTTGAGCAGGGACGAGGACTGGCTGAAGTCAAGGCTGCTCTCGGCGGAGCTGAGCATGGCCGAGCTGTAGGCGAGGCGCGGGGCGAGCATGCTGCGCTTGTAGGAGGAAGACACGGTGCTGGGCGAGCCGCGGGACCACGACTGCGAGCGGAAGCCGCTGGACGGGGAGCCGCTGACGCGGCTGAAGCTCGAGCGGGTCTCGGTTACCCGCCGGTAGGCGGACGGGTTGCCCAGCGAGTCCAATGTGTAGCTCATCTTGGAGGCCTTGGGGCGTGTGGCTGTCACAGCGTTCTGCCGGCCTCGCCGCAGCCCATTTATAGCCGCGGCGCTGGTCCCGGGCCAGGGCCCCGCCCCGTGGAGGCGGCGGCCGAGGAGGCGGGGACTGCGGGCACCGGTCGGGGAGGAGGGGAGGGGGGCGGCTGAGCGGTGATTCAGCGCCCGCTCCACGTGGGCCCAGGCCGCATGGGAACCCGGACTTTGCTGCCCTGGGCCCAGCCCCTCCCCCAGGTTCCCTTTCAGTCCCAGGCCACTTGTCGCCGGGCAGTCGCCTTCTCTCCATTTCTCACTTCCCGATTGCGTTTCGCACCCTTGGTACAAATATCGCCAGCGCCCTTTCTTTGCCTGTCACTGTCCCACCGTTCGGGCAGCGCTTCCCCGACCCCCTGGTCTCCTTGTTCTTTAGCCCTCTACCCTCTTACCCTCAAGCCTTTCTCTTCTTTTACCCTTTCCCCGATACTTTTTTCTTTACCCATCTTCTGTGCTTAATCCCATCCCCTTCTTTTTTGGCCCCTCTTCTCCTTCCTGCTCCGGCCTTTAGTTCGCTTCACCCTGCCTTTCTCTCAGCCCCTTCCTCGCGGACCCTTTTCTTCCAATCTTTCCTTCTCTCCGTCTCTTGCTTCCCCTCCCCCTGCATTCCCTCTTCTCCCCTCCCCCACCATCATCTTTTCTTGCCTCCCTCCCCTTCCCCCACTCCTGTCTTAAAGCAGCTGGAGTTGAGCGCCAAGGAGCTGGGTCTAGAAGACAAAAAGAAAAGAAAAAAAAGACTTTGAGGAACCGTCTGCCTGAAGGCTTCGGGAAGGGGACAAAGAGAACAGGCCAGGGTAGTTTTTTGTATAAAAAGTGGGATATTGCGTTTTTAACGTTTGGGGGACGTCCGCAGCTTCCGCAGGGGCAGAAGGTAAGGCGCTTGTGCTCGCTATGGCGCCGGCAGCACCAAGGACAGCGCCCAGGTCGGGCGAGCGGGAGGTGCAGCCTCCCAGAGGCTTGTCACCCAGCCTGGCCTGTCAGGTTGGCAGGGGGTAGGGGGTTCCCTTCTCCCTCTTCTCTCCGAGCAAATACAATTTAAACCTGCCTGTAGTGACTCTCTTTGCAGGAGCGAAGCTGGAATCGCAGGCTAAGACTTCTCTGCAATGCAGGGCTGGCACAATGAACAGATTGCAGATTTTGAAAACAACCAAAATTCATTGAAGTCAGTTAACAGAAATATGTACTTGCAGCCCAGTTTGAGTTTTCTAACGTATGATTGTATAGGAGATGAAGAGATACAGGGCCTGAAATGTGAAGGTCAAATACTCCTTGGAAAGGAGAATTTGAAATCTGTTGGGATGAAAAGTCCAGGGAAATATAGTTTTTGATAAGTTTGGACACAAACAACTGCCTTGTCATCTTTCGGTTCAGTATCCCCTATGTGTAACTGCAGTGATTGAAAAGGCATCTGAATTAACTTTAAATTGATTTAAAAGTTGCCAAACAGATTCACCACAACCTTGAATAAAACCAGATGTTTTCCCTCCATTTAAAATGTAATATATTTTTCCCTTTAGATTTTAATGATTTATATGGAATAGATTTTCTATATCATTAAACATGTTTATGCAAACAAGGACTCTACACAGACTTCTTGCTGTCTGGTGTACTCTTAACTGTTAGAATGTCTCTTTATTTTGTGTAGTGCTTTGGGGGTAATTCAGGTTAAAAAAATTCAGAATACTACAAGACAAAGTGAAGAAGAAATTGCAGAACTAACAACAGCGCTGGGGCCACAGGTACAAGTGACTGAATGTGAAATGCTTGCTATGGGTGAGAAGAAACTACCGGTTATAAAAAGCAGGGACTCCAGCCTGAAATGGCTTCTTTTCACAGCATGTTTTCTCAAGTCACTGTTTTGTTAAAAGACAGGATCATATTCATCAGTAAGTAATCAAGAAAGGGGTGGGTTTCTAGAGGTTTTATTTTTTTAATTTTTATCAGCTCCCTTGGCCCATTTGTATTAAAATATAAATAATGTTTTAAATAGGAGGTGCTAATTTTGGGAGTTACTTTGGTTTATTAATATGAAACTGCAGCATCGTAGGCCATGTAGGAGAAGGATGTTCTAGTTTGCTGAGAGACCTTAGGCAAGCTGAGCCCATCCATGTCTTGAGTTGTTGAGAGAGACGATGATGGAATGAGGGGATTGGCTTGTGAATACTGTAAAAACAGGATTTTTTGGTTTTATATAGATAAAGGAAAAGAGAAAGAAAACTCCCTACCTTCTGTAAAGTACTGCAGATGTCAGGCTGGACTCAGCAGGATACCATCTAGATAAGGCCAAATGCTAAGTATGCAGTAATTTTGCCTTTGTTGCTTATTACTTTCTGCTTTTATTGAAATATATTAAACTGTTTGGCAATTTCACGATGCACATTCACTGCAAACTCTGCAATTAGAGTACATGGTTAACCGGCAGGCTTCTGCTGTTAGTTTTCTTTAGGGCTTTGGAAATGAGATGACTCTGCAGAGAGACATTTACAAGGAAACACATGTCTAACTTCACAATTACCCAGTTTTGCCTTGTATCTAAAGTAGCTCAGAAATTGTTCAGCTTCCAGCTGGTTACAGAAGGAGGAAAGTATTGCGTACAAATAAAATAAGTCAGTTACTCAGGCTACATCTAGTGCCTATAGCTTAAAATTGTAACTTCAATGTCACATGATATATTGTTCAATCTGGGCACTACAGGATAATGCAAAGAATTAAAACAGTTGCTTTATTAAGAAAAAACAGTTCCCATGGCTTAAAAAACGATGGATCCAGTTTCACATTTAGCAAAACGTTTTCTTTTATATTAAACTCTTCCACTTTACTCTTCCTAAAGGTGATTTGAAGGTTATACCCATCAGTAAATTTAGTATAAACACTTTTTAAAAAAAGCTATAACAGATGTTTTTCCCTTTTTGTCTCATAGTTTTGAAGAACATTTGCAACCTTAATAATTTTCACAGAAAGAAATGCTTTTGCATTTTTTAAACCCTAACGATACTAAGGCTATGAAATCTTCTTGAAATATTAAAAAGAGAGAAAACAATCATGGCAACTCACCTGGATTAACCACACTGCATTCATGGAATTAAGTTTGACTACAATACTTTTGTAATTTATTCTAAATAGAAAAGTTACTCATGATTTAGATGTAAGACATTTTAAATGAAATTATCTCTGAACTGTTTCATAAGGTAGTCTGTTTTGAATCACTTTATAGAGAAATACAAGGCATGCTTCAATCTATATGTTCCTTCAGTAGGGAAAGTGCAAATGTTAACTTTGTAGCTAAGAGATAGCCACTGTCAAATTTTTTAGGGTGTCATCTAATAATGGGAAAGTATTGTTTGCAAAGGGGGTATATTTATTGGGTCATAAAATAAAAAAAAAGATAAGGAGTCGAGCATTTTCTCCCATCTTTCCCTATTTCCTCACATTTCTTCTTTTAAATAGTATTTTTGGATATAAAAAAATGCAAGGAGAATGGGATGTAGGAACCGAATAGCAAGCAAGATACTCCAGATGGACGACGTCACTGTCAAATTGGTAGGCTGAATCCATCCAAGATGAGATGATCTGTACTTTCTTTCAACCTATTGTGTCTTGAACCTAGTCCTTTTGCCTGGGATCTGGTTCTAGAACTCATAATAACTATTTATAACCTGTCCTCTGCTAATCATTTAATGGGTTGTTGATGTAGGAAGCTAGGGACTTAGTCTGCGGAAGCAGGAACATAAGAAAAAGGAAGCTATATTACATATTTCTACTTGATCCTCGGGATGTCAAACTTTAAAAGCAGCGTTGACTTTTGTTTTTGTTGTCAAAAGTTGAAAGCAAAATAAAAATATCCTCAGGCGAGAAAGGCTGTTTCTTGTCAGGGAAATTGGGATGTACATGTATGTCCCTATTGTCTTTAATCAAAACAAATCCATCTGGACCACAGTGTTCCTTTTCTGTCATTAAGCCACTGAAATGGTGTTCCCTTTGCCAAATATTTTATTCTTTGAATATTGCCTTCTATTTTTCAGTTACTGTTATTACGAAGTTAACTGAAGTATTTACAAAACTTAAAACATTTAGTCTTTATTTTATTCCAAATGTTAATCAGTTTTAAAATTCTATATCTGGAAATTTCATGTGTGGTGGGGAAAAATTTAGCTTTCGGTTTTAACATAGCTTGCTGATTTTTTTGCTGTGTAATGCTTTCACCTCTCCACTGTGAATCAGTTCTGTGAAAGCCAGGGGAGAAAGATTTAGAATTTTTAAAAAGTACTTAATAGAACCTTGCTAAAAGTGATTCTAAAAATAAAGTTCAGTAGATGCATAATAAAACAGTACTACTGTATTAATTTTCAGCATGTTTTTAACTGAACCCGTTAGTTTTACCTATAAAGCAGCAACAGATCTTGATGATATGCACTTGAATTTTGAAAACCCTGCATTGCACGTAACTGCACCAGTGCAGCTATGAAATATTTATAACATATTTTATTCCAAGCTTACCAAGGCCTGACTTAGCAAGAGACATAATTCTTTTATTAGAAACTCTTAATTAAAATGAGCTTTGTAAAACTAGAACAGATCAGTGATCTTTGGACCAAATTTTTGAAAAGAGTTAAACCTGGGAACATAAAGTCACAAAAAAGCCCCACCTAATAATTCAGTCTCATTGTCCCAGGACTGGGCATTTTGTTTTCAATCTCTGCAATTTAGAAAATCAATATTCTTTCATAATCCTTTGAAAATGGGCTCACTGTCATAGCTCTGTCTTGTCACTAAGCTTACTAAGAAGGGCGTCTATTTGAGAATACTTAACTCACTTTTTTGGTTAAAATTTGTATATATGTGTAGTGTAGATATTTACAAAATGCAGAGAGACAATAATTTAAGTATTTTCTTCTAGTTGTTTCCTCTGTAATTTAAATATAAATAGGATTTTTCTGTTTATATAATCCTATGCCCTGTTTTGTAAAGTAAATATATCTGAATAAGTAGTTTGCTATCTTTAGAGGAAAGAATATGGTCCTGTTTGCCATGAGAGCTGGACTGTAGCTGGGTATTTAACTTGCATTTTTCTCTTAAAAAAAGATTTGTAAAGACCCTTTAGATCAAGAATGATATAATAATAATAGCGATTATTAATAACAATAGTAGATCGAGAAAGCCTAATCAGGACTGATATTAATTTCTGTCTTCTTTCTGCCTGCTTCTCTCTCCCTTTGGTTATTGAGAGGAATGTCATCATGAAGCTGAGGGCGGTGGTGTGACAGCTGGAGGTGGTAACTTGTAATAACTTGTAATGTGGTCTAGTCAGGACTGAATACTGTGTTCTTTTACACTTAGTGGTACCCTAAATCCCAAGCCATCATCGTCTCTACCATTATCAGACTTTTACATTTGGACAATGCTTTCTATCAAAAAGACCAAGCAAAACAAAACAATGTATTCTCATCTGAGCTGTGCACAAATTATTATTTCTATTTTAGAGTTGATTAAATTGCTTGATTTGTCCAAGGTCACACATCTGGAAAGCATTGGAGCCTAGGCCAGAACTCATATCTTCTGACATCCATGCCAACATTAGAACAAGTTTCTTTAGTAGATTATAAAATCCAGTCTCAATGAGCATGAAAAATAAAGAAAAGTAGGCGGATCATAGTCATATCCATAAAAATAACTGGTATTTATCAAGTACTCACTAGGTGCTGGGCACTGTGCCAAAACTTTACTGTGTTATCTCATTTAATCATCACTACAGCCCTTGGAGATGACACTTTTGTGGAAAGTGCAATTGAGCACAGCGGCACAGGGAGGTTAAGTACCACACACAGCTTGGAGGTGGTGGAATGAAGACAGGAATTTAGGAGACTCTGACTCTAGAGGACAGTCCTCAGCACGATCATCAGGAGGCTATGCCCACCTTAAAATTCTCATTTAAAAGCGAATTGTTGAACTGCTAGGTCATGTTAAAAAGATTCAAGGGCCAGCTGGGCACTGTGGCTCATGCCTATAATCCCAGCACTTAGGGAGGCTGAGGCAGGTGGATCACGAGGTCAGGAGTTCGAGATAAACTGGCCAACAGAGTGAAACCCCATCTGTACTAAAAATACAAAAATTAGCTGGGCATGGTGGCACGCACTTGTAGTCCCAGCTACTTGGGAAGCGGAGGCAGGAGAACCACTTGAACCCAGGAGGCAGAAGTTGTGGTGAGTCAAGATCGTGCCACTGCACTCCAGCCTGGGCAACAGAGCGAGACACAGTCTCAAAAACAAAAACAAAAACAAAAAGATTCAAGGGCCACTATACATTCTTTTGCTGCATTTTTACTATGTATATAAAAATAAAACATCTTTTTTTTTTTTCAGCTAAACATTATTTCATGGTTTGTGACTTTATTAAAGACATTAAGAATAAAAATGTTGAATTACTTGTCTTTGTTATATTTTATTCTAAATTAATCTTCTATGTAATTTGAAGTACATCAAATTCATTCTGCTAGTCCATGCTCTATGGATGATATCTCTAATCATGTAGCTATTATTTTTTCTGGTATATATTTATCATTCACATTTATATACACTTTTGGTTTGGTTTTTAGGAGATTTTTAATTTGTACTGTACATTAATTTATCATGATATCATTTATTTACATTTATGTATATATACACAGTTGAAAAGACAATCTTTTAATCATGTATTCACAATTTTTTTGTAGATGTCAGACTCTTTAAACTAAATCTACTTTGAGAGATCCAATAACAAGCTTTTGAATCTTGGCAGAAGAAAAAGCTTGGCCCACAATCTTCAGCAGTGAAGGTTTACAATAGGATGGTTGGCAAGGAAGCAGCTTTTAAAATCTATTGAAACAGTGAAGAGCCAGCCTTGAATAATTTTAAGTGAATCTCTTGATCTTCTATTTTATATACTAAAATCAGGGTTATGTGACTGTACTTACATAGGTTGCCTGGAGACCAGTCAGCCTTAATCCATTTTTGTTATTTATGGGACAAAGTGCTCTGACTCAACCTTATTTTCATTTGTATAAATCTGCGTTGGTTTCTGCTTTATCAGATAGGGTCAAAGAAGAGAACTGTTTCTCATTTTTCTTGAGCAAAAGTTGGCCTTGAAAAGAAACATCTATGCTATACTAGTCATGGCAGCAAGCAGCTTCTGCCTGGATCTAGATTACCTAAAATTATTAAGGAATGAATGCCTAGTGATAAAAATCCTTCCTCAGTCAACGTGACTCATTTCATACAATTTGTTGTGTTTTCTCTTGCCTCTTGGTAATATCTGTGGCCCTTTCTCTCATGCTCTGTATACCTTGGAAACCTGCACTTTTGGAAACTCTTAAGGGTGAGACACTTGTGTACTTTCTTGCACAAGGTATACTTATGTTACCATCAAGCCATTCGAAGTTTAGTGAAGACCTTATATCATATTGGCAAAACTCATCTCCTTCTGGCTAGCCAGTCTCTTGTATGCTTCCACAACCGGGTCCTAGGAAACCTCCACTTACCCTTCCCTATTTTTGACCCATGAGTTCGTCCTCTCAGTTCCTGAACTTGATTGCCTGTGGTCTAGCTGGATACTACCATCTGCTGGTCATTTAGATAATGTCTCAACACTGACCACAAAATTCTAACTGCAGACTCTAAGTCTTATCTATATTTGTACATCCCACCGTGTTTTACTGATGGCGAGCGCCCAATAAATATTTACTGCACAAATGAGTAAATGAAGTCCTACCTTTTTTCCCCTAAAACTTTCATTCAACAAACAATGTCTTCAGTATCAGGCACTGTGCTGGCCACTGGGGAAACATGAAAGGCAGGATCTTAGCTTGGATGGACACAGTCTACTGGAGGATTCAGGCAAGTAAAGACCGAGGTAACTCGAGAGAAATATCTCTAACTAGATATCTCTAGCTAGAGATAAACAACACGTGCCATGAGAGCACAGAGGATGGGCGACTAAACCAATTGTTAAGAATAGAAGACCCTCTGTGAGAGCTTTCTGGAGGAGATGGCATCTGAGGTAAGTTTTGGGCATAAGTAGGAATTGTATAGGGAAGAAGAGGGGGGCAGCGTAGGCACAGTGTTATCAAAAACCTGCAAGTGACTGAAATAGCAGGGGTTATATAGCACAGGCTGGAATGCATGGGACCCAGAGTCCAGGCTGGAGAGAACGGGGGGACATGTAGCTCAGCAGAGAAAAGGAACATTTAGCCAAAATTGACAAGACAGAAAACATGGAGCCCAGGCTGGAGAGGGAAGCAGAGGAGAGGCCATAGGGGGCTTCCTATGTCATAACCAGACCTTTGCATTCGTCTTATAGCTGATTAGAGGCAGTTGAAGTATTTAAGTGGGATAGTGACCTGGTCAGACTGGTTTGTTAGAAAAATTACTTTGGTAGAGGGGAGCAGAATACTTTGGTGGGTGAAAGGGATCAGAAGGTGGAAAATAAACTTGGAGACTATTGCAGGAATCCAGATCAGATTAGAGGAAGATGCAAATTAAGAAAGGTGGATGAGAAGAAGCAGGTACTAGAGTGGAATGGAAGGGCTTGGGGGCAAAGGGAGATGGCGATGCCATCCCCTGCATTTATTTCCTGTTTCTGCTGTAACAAGTTGCCACAAACCTGCCAGCTTAACAGAACACACATTAACTCTCTTACAGTTCTGGAGGTGAGATGTCTAATACTGGTTTCGGTTGGCTGAAACCGAGGAGTGGACAGGTTGCGTTCCTTCTGGGGGCCCTGGGAGGGAATCCCCTGCCTTATGTTCCCCAGTTTCTAGGGGCTGCGTGCTTTCTTTCGCTCATGGCCCCTTCCTCTGTTTTCCAAACCAGGAAGACAGCATCTTCTCACCTCACTGACCTCTGCTCCATCTCACATGCCCTTCTCTCACTCTGACCCCCCTGCCTTCTCTAAGACCCTCATGATGACACTGCCCCCCAATAATCTATATTAATTTGCTAGGGCTGCATAACAGACTCAGCGGCTTAAACAACAGAAGTTTATTTATTTACTTTTACAGTTCTGGAGGCTGGAAGTCTGAGATCAAAGTGTCAGCAGGATTGATTTCTTCTGAGACCTCCTTAGTTTGCGTAGGTGCGGTCTTCTCCTTGTGTCTTCATGTGGTCTTCCTGCAATGTGTCTGCATCATAATTTTCTCTTCTTATAAGGACCCTAGTCATTGGATTAGGGCATATCCTAAGGACCTCACTTTAATTTAACTACCTCCTTAAAGGCCCTATATATATTCACAGGTTCTGGGAGTTAGGGCTTCAGCATATGAATTCGGGTGTGGACAAATTCAGCCCATAACAGGATCCTTTATCACATCTGAAAAGTCTCCTTTGCCATGCAAAGTGACATATTCATAGTGTGGGGAATGGATGTGAACACCTTTAGAAAGGGGGCATTTTTCAGCCTAATACATCCCCCAAAATATAAAGTACAGGAGAAAAACAAAGTCTGGGGGTTAGAGGCTGGATCCTGGAATTTATACATGCCAAATCTGGGATGTTTATGAAGCAACCAAGGAAAGAATCTTCTGAGTGATTGAATTTCCTTGACTATAGAGAAAGACCCTACTCTCCACTCTGTATGCTGCACACAGCGTAGGGCCTAGTTACATATTAGGCTGGTGCAAAAGTAATTGCAGTTCTCATTGAAAGTAACGGCAGGCCAGGTGTGGTGGCTCATGCCTATAATCCCAGCACTTTGGGAGGCTGAGGTGGGCGGATCACGAGGTCAGGAGATGGAGACCATCCTGGCTAACACGGTGAAACCCTGTCTCTACTAAAAATACAAAAATTAGCTGGGCATGGTGGTGCGTGCCTGTAATCTCAGCCACTCAGAAGGCTGAGGCAGGACAATCGCTTCCAGAAAGTTGGAGGTTGCAATGAGCCAAGATCTCATTACTGTACTCCAGCCTGGTGATATAGTGAGACTCCGTCTCAAAAAAAAAAAAAAAAAAAAAAAAAAAAAGAAAAGTAATGGCAAAAGCCGCAATTATTTTTGCACCATCCTACTACAATATTTTTCAATGATTTTCTTGCCCCAGTTGGTCTTAGATTTCCTAACTAAATTGCAAGCCCCTTGGTGCTGTTGTCTTGTTACTCTGCTGTATCTAAACCACTGCAAACTTCATTTTCTTAATTTGTGAAACAGCAATGATAATAGTACCTATTTCATAATGTGGTTTAGGGGATTAAATAGTGTGTATAAACTGCTTAGTGCCTTTGACAGTGCCAGATATACAGTAGTTATTATTGTCATTATGATGCGCATAAATCTCACCTGTAGTGGTTGGCATCGCTCTGGGCATGTGGTAGGTTTTCACTGTGCTAACGAGACATGTATCACATAACCTTTACATGAAAAGTTTAAAGACTTGTCAGAGAGATAAGAATTTACCTAGGATGAAAGAGAAGGAAATTGATGTGCTTTAGCTCACCAGGTTCGGCAATAAAAGTGTTAGAATGAAGATGATTAGAGACCTATTCAGCCAGAGTGTTATTTGGTGCTTGATTTTAGGCACATAGTTCAATATCAAGGTAAGAGGAAAAAAATATTTTTTCATAAGACCGAGTATGTGCATGTATTTAACGGGACACCCCTTCTTTCCCCTGCACTCAATTTTTTACATATGGATATACATAATGAGATAGAAAGTTGCCAGGTTGCAGATTCTTTCTTTCGTAGGAGCTGCATGTTGGCTTAAAGTGAACACAACATGTAACCCTGAATCTGCATTTAGCCTTGAATATAGATGAACTCTTTTGTCTCAGTGACACAAGTGACAGATCTGGCAAAGCACGAAGCTGAAGTTACAAAAAGATATAGACCACAGATTATACCGTAACAAGCATTTGGTATAATTTATAAATTTTTTGATAACCTGAATCCTAATTTTCTTGCTAATGTAACCCTTAGATTCTTATCAATTTTGAATGCTTAGATTTATGCCTTTCAAATCTTTTATTTATAGGCAGATCTTATCAATAGATGAGAATCAGAGAGAAATGATAAATACATTTTAGCAAAAATAGTGTGGAGGGGAAAATAGTTATTTATCACAACATGTTTCATGTTAAAATATCTAACAGACAGCTTATTATTTTTTTTTTTTGGCAAACTGCTAAGGATCCAGAAGGATGAGAAAGTCCTCTTCTCCAATGTCATTTGTCTAAAATACTAATTGTCAGAACACTCCAAAACCTCCTGTGCTTGCCAGACTTTTTAATTTTATTTTATTTTTATAATCAGAAAAAAATACGGTAATGTGCAAATCTGAATGCAAATTACCTCCTGTTTAATTACAGTATGGGTGTAAATTACCCCCAATGCCAAACATTTCTGCCCTGGGTTCCAGAACTGTGTGTTGCAATTATGGCTTTCGTGCTCCTTTACATTTTATAGTGGTAACAAATGTGTAAGACTAATAATTATGAAAACCACTTGCTGTGTGCAGCTAATTTAAAATCTAGGTTCATGATTCTATATTTGAAATGTGAAATTCAACCCTGTCAAATTTCCATCAACACTTAAATCTAAATGGATTTTCTGTTCACAATGTCAGAAATAACAAGTGACAAAGTTATCAAAGGCAAAGACTAAGACTCTGGGAATCAGTGAACAGGACAGCATCAGAAGGTTGGGTGACCTTGAACTTCCCTTGGCCTTAGTTTGCTCATCTGCCTAATGGGAGATGATATCTATTCTACTTAAATGAGACTGCTTTTTCAAAGAATAAGTGAGATCTTGCATTAGTTGGTAAAAAGGCTAAGCTGATTAACAAGAGACCCAATATTACAGTGGCTAAAAGAACAAAGAAGCTTATTCTTCTTTTGTGTACTGATTCTGGTGGGGAGGTGGCCTGTTTTGCACTGTGTTGTCATCTTGTGATTCTAGTTGGAAATGCATCCACCATATCGGGGTTCAGAAAACGAGATTTTAATGAATTGATTGGGCCAGAGGGCATGCTTGGAATTCTGATATTATGGTACTCTGTTCTTCCTGAATATTTCATCCATTACTCACCTGCTCTCTAGATTCTACCCACCAGACCACAGCTCCATTTCTGCTTTCTCAGGAAGACTTCCCTGCCTCCCCTCTCCTCTTAAGTTCTCCCAGCACGTAGTTGGCATCACGTGATTTGGTAATTATCCCAGCTCCTATTGTTTTATATTACACATGCAAAGAAATCTTGTTTCTGCAATTAAGCTATAGGCTCTTTAAAGGCAAAGACCTCTTCTTACTGATGCTTTATCCTTTTCCACTTCCCTCTTCTCACTGGTGTGTAGAACAATAGCATGTAATGTACGTGTCTTATAAATAGACATATCGAATTAAACAAAATCAAAGAGCATGTTAGAGTTGTGATTTCCCAGACTCAGAGGAAACAGAGGGTTTTGACCCTTTTCCTTGTTTTTATTGATAACATGGTTAGTTTTGCTTAAATTTAGATTTTGGATTCCTGATGTCCTGATCAGACTTCTCCATGACATCACTTGGGAACTCTTTCCTAAGGCCCAAAGTGTAGGTCAGGTAGTCTAAAGACAAGCTGGCCAGCAGTTGTGGCCCTCCAGGTATGTGGCTTGTACTAGAATTAATTGTTGACAATGGCACTTCTGGATTCTCTCCATATTTCTGCTTATCCCCCATAATTATGAAGGCTGTATACAGCCACATCACCTTTATAAAATACATTTTAACTGGGAACAATGACGGGGATGATTATGCATTTCCACATTTCATTTACATAGTCAATGGCCAATTAATGTTTGGTGACCAGATGGTAAACTGGAAAGCAATTGATCTTTTCCAATCAATATGTAGAAAACAGTTGACTTTGACCTTTTGGATTTGCTTATTTTGAGGTGTTGTATATACTACACGCTGGGCATTACAGGCACCCATCAATTGTATTGATTGCCCTTTTGATTTTCCCTTGTTGCTGAGCTGGAGTTGAAATCATGCATTGTACCTATTCTAAGCTGATTTGCACAGAGGAAGAGAAAAGGGGAGGAAGTCCTTTGGTGAGTGTTGATGTTGGACCGTTGTGGACAGCTTGAACCTCAGCTTTCAGAGGAAGACTAAGAGGGGACGCCTTAAAAACTGGTGGTTTCGGTCGGGCGCGGTGGCTCACGCCTGTAATCCCAGCACTTTGGGAGGCTGAGGTGGGCAGATCACGAGGTCAGGAGATCGAGACCATCCTGGCTAATACGGTGAAACCCCGTCTCTACTAAAAATACAAAAAATTAGCCGGGCGCGGTGGCGGGCGCCTGTAGTCCCAGCTACTCAGGAGGCTGAGGCAGGAGAATGGCGTCAACCCGGGGGGGCGGAGGTTGCAGTGAGCCGAGATCACACCACTGCACTCCAGCCTGGGCGACAGAGCGAGACTCCGTCTCAAAAAAAAAAAAAAAAAAAAAAAAAAAAAATTAAATAAATTTAAAAAACCCCAAAAAACTAGTGGTTTCTCGCAAGGAATCTGCCCCATTCCTGAGTGTCAAGGACAGTGGTAATGGGTTCCAATCATGCATTGCCTCTGAAATCGAAGTGCAGCAGTTGATATCTTGACTGATTTCTTCTTGGCCTGTAACTCAGCTATTTTAGACAAATCTGCGTGGGTTCTTGATAGACAGTTAGTAAAAATAGCAACTGTGTCACATGTAACTTTTTCTAAGTAAGCATTTACATCATTTTATATTTCTAAAATGATTTGGAAGCACTCAGATTCGTTGTCAGTGACAATGCTTTTGTGAGCCATATTGGTGAAAGCATTTTAAAACTACCTTAATGTTAAAGAGATTTGAGTGAGCAGCATTGGAACTCACTCTTGGGTCCTACTTTTTTTTTTTTTTTTTTTTTTTTTGATAGAGCCTCACTCTGTTGCCCAAGCTGGAGTGCAGTGGCAAGATCTTGGCTCACTGCAAGCTCCGCTTCTCGGGGTCAAGCGATTCTCCTGCCTCAGCCTCCTGAGTAGCTGGGATTACAGGCACGCACCAACACGCCCAGCTATATATATATATTTTTCGTATTTTTAGTGAAAATAGTGGTTTCACCATGTTGGCCAGAGTGGTCTTGAACTCCTGACCTCGTGATCCACCCACCTTGGCCTCCCAGTGTGCTAGGATTACAGGCGTGAGCCACCGCTCCTGGCTGGGTCCTACTTTTTCTTAGCTCCTGATTTGCTCTACTTCAACTGATAAAGGAAAATGTAGAGTCCGAGGATGCGGAAAAGGCCTTTGAAAGATTAATTGACTCTAGGCATAATGGTAACAAAATGGTTCTAGATAGATGAAAATTGTCTTGCTCTAAAAAAACCCTATTAAGAAGAAAAGTCTACATTTGAATTAAAAAGAAGCATTTTCTTAAGTGGGTGAATAAAAAGCTACTAAAAATACAGGAATATCTCTTGGGGTAATGCTAAATACCTCATTAAAAATCACAATGTAGAAAATTTACCCCCAGAAACACTGATACCTTTCTCCCTGGAACCTAATGAAAGATCCTGAAACATTATTATTTATCCCATTCTTTTCCATCTAGTTTATAATATGATAATTATTTCCTTTCATGTACTATTCCTCTGGTTCCACTTGTGGTCATTGTTCATCATATTTTGTGATAACTTGTAGTTCTTACAATTGAAGAATTTCCCCATTTTCTTTTCTAGTGCCCAAACCCTTTCTTTGCCTGCTACCAATTAGGTCACTAAAATACAAATTGCTCCAAAAGACGGTTATTTGTAATTTGAGCCACCACATTGCTCAAATCACTTCTTGATTTTTGTCACTTTCATCTTAATAAACTGCCTCACATAATTGTTTTTTAATTCACTCACTCATTTATTCATTCAGTCAAACAGTCAGTTACCATTCCTTGGAGTCCAATCATGATTAATATGTTGGGCTGGGAGCCGTGGGTTTTTCCCATAGGCCCCAGGGTGAAGGGCTGGAAGTTAAAAAGTTTAAAAATGAGTATTGTCAGACAAGTTTCTGATTGTCAATGAAGGGTTGTTTCTTTTTCAGCATGTAAAAGTGACTAAGTATAGAGTCCTTCTACAGTTCAAAGCAACTGCTCTCCCATTTTCTCTTACAGTATGCTAGACATTGTAGTCATCATTGGAAAATTAGAAACAAATAACATTTAACCTCTGTTCTGAAGAAACCACAGTGGAGACATACATCGTAATATCATTAGGTGGAGAACTCCAGCTGAGAGCAATCATATAGGAAGGACAATCGTGTTTGAGACACTTTATGTAGATTTGCTTTAGTCCTCCAATTGACACTGTAAGGCCAGTGTTGTTGTTCCCATTTTAGAGATTAGAAAATAGGCTCCAAGAAATGTGTCATAGCTAGTAAACCAAAGAGCTGGAACTGGAGCATGTCTTTCTCACGTATATGATTTTTCTTGTGGATTCGTCAGTTCACGCCAATCTGGGGAATACTCTGGAGTTAGCATGACAAAAATAAAACACAGGCTGTATTTTTCTGGTTCCTTCCTATAAGGCTGGAGCCTAGCCACCCCCCCAGCTCAAGTCTTCTGTCTGGATCAAGTAACATGATCAGATGGGTGAGTGTGTGTATTTGGGGGCTGGTGTGGATATAAGGGTGGGCTGGGAAGAGGTGCGTGGGGATTTTCTCTAGTTTGTGAATGCTACCTTCACTCATTCATCTATTGGAGCATGTCCATTCCTCCCTCACTGAAGCCATTTTTCCTCTGCACTACTGCAGTTTCTGTGTGGAGGCTGGTGGGTGGAATTATCCTATGCCTGCGGGGGTGATATGCTCAAGTGTAGTTTGGCCACAAATCCACATAGTCAGTTTTGTTCTGAAAAACTGGTGATTTTCATATGTTGCTTCTCTTGTTCTAGGATTAGGCCATTTTCCTGAGGGTCACTGGGCTGGGAGATCATCTGAGAATTCCCACAGCATGATGAGCTTAAAAATCACTTAAGTTGCATGAGCCCCCAAAGCTATAAGATTTATGCACTCTGACTTCTCCTTTTTAGGTCATCAAGGGGTTAGGAGGTTGAGTGAGAGGAATGAGGCTACCAACGTGGGTAAAATACAGACCTATACCTGGGTAGATCTGAATATACAGAGGGCATATAGCTTGGTGTATGTTCTGGAATCCACTTTACTAGTTCAAAGTGTACTTTCGTTTTGTAAGATGATAAATTAAAGGCATTAAGTTGTAAGAGTTTTTACATCTTTATGGATAAATGGACCCTTAGTACTAAATTTTGACCTTGAACTACTTAAGACTTTTCCAGGATGATCTGCTGATCAGAAACACTCAACTATCTGAAACCAAACTCTTTGTCTTCTCTCACCACTCTTCCTTTCTCTCTTCATGTCACCATCATTTTTCCATCATTCGTGCCTGAAATCTGGGTATCATATTTGATGCTTCACTCCCTAGTTTTCCTACCACCAAACTGGTCTAGTCATGTCGTTACATAGATAACATTTCTTCCTAGGCTTCACTCAAGATGTATCTGTCAGATAATAAAAATGTCCTCAGCATCAAGGCAGATTTGGGACCAGC
The DNA here is from genome assembly GCF_024542745.1 of Macaca thibetana thibetana. Lineage (NCBI taxonomy): Eukaryota > Metazoa > Chordata > Mammalia > Primates > Cercopithecidae > Macaca > Macaca thibetana. The sequence goes on from NC_065585.1 coordinate 118,650,975, forward strand.
ACACTGTGTGTCAGACAGTCCACCCACAGTATCTATGTCAACAGGGACAGAGAATGACCTGCCCACTTGTAGTCTCCTTAGGCAAAAGACAGCCTGAATAATCAACTTCTTGATGTTCTTCTGCATTTTCTGAGTTTTTTTTTTTTGTAGGAGAAAATCCTCTTGTTGATATTAGCAGGGTTGTCCATTTATGCCTCTGATCCACATAGAATGCTGTACGACATAAAAATGTTGGATCAGAAGGAAGATGTGGTTAGCTTTGTCTTGCCAAATCACAGGCTCTTGGCAGCATTAAGAAAATAGATTCAGGATCATCTGGTCTCAGTTTGTACATGAAAAAATGGAAAAGTTAAATGTCTTGTTCAGGTGTATTTACCTAGAAAACAGTTGATTTTGGAATTCAAATGCCTGTCTCCTAATTCCAGAGATGGGACTTTGTTTATTTGACACTCGCTTTTGTTTATCTTCTAAGTTGCAGTGTGGGGAGTGCAGTGCAGTATGTGATGGAAGAGAACCGGCATGTACGTGGTGGGGTGAAAGACAGACAGAGGTGTATGAATTCACATTCTTCTGCTATGCACACCCAGCTATAGGCACCTGTAAGTACAGTCTCCAAAGCTACTTTGCTCATTTGTAAAAAGAAGAAAAAAGGAAAGAGCTAGGCTTTCTTTCTCAGTTTTCTTTTCGCTATAAATATCGGAGCCATAGAAACTCTTTATTTATCCAATATTTTATTGAATCAGCTCTGTGACAGGCACTGTGAGAAGAGCCAGAGATGCAGACTTGAGTAAAGACGTCTCAACCCCCAGGAGTTCAAAGCCTAGTTCACATTCTTCTCACACTCACTGAAGAGAGACAAATCTTAATTTGTAAAAAGCCTGATTTATTGAACAGAATAATGACAATTGAGAGCTGGAAGGGGTCTAAATATATATTCTTTAGTCTGAACTTATAATTTCACAGGTAAGGAAATGGGCAATTGCAAAGTTCTGATCTTCCAAAAGGCCAGAACTTGCTTCTTAGTATTTGAGTCAAACCTAGAATTCAGACTTCTTGATTCCTAGCCACGATTTTTAAAATTATACTCTATTTACCTCAAAGTGGGCTGAGAAAATGGCTGAATAGCTGTTTTCAGAAACTGAAAAATCATGTGAGAAACGGAAAACAAAAACCCATGCCTGGCCCCTGTAGGCCGAGTTGAGTGGGGTCTGGACACAGTTTGTACTTTGTTTTTAAGTTTATCAGGAATTTCTAATACGCAGCCTATGTTGAATAATGATGATAGTAGGAGCTATATAGGATATAAAGTGAATAAGACATCTCTTGATCTCCAGAGACTCCTTTTATTTTATTTTGTTAAAGGACAGGGTCTTGCTCTGTTGCCCGGGCTGGAGTGCAGTGGCATAATTATGGCTCACTGCAGCCTCAAACTCCTGGGCTCAAGAGATCCTTGCACTTCAGCCTCCCAAGCAGCTGGGACTATAGATGCATGCCACCACACTTGGCTAATTTTTAAGTTTTTTGTAGAGACTAGGTCTTGCTATGCTTCCCAGGCTGGTCTCGAACTCTTGGCCTCAAGTAATCTTCCTGCTTTTGTCCCCCAAAGTGTTGGGGTTACAGGTGTGAGCCACCAAACCCAGCCTGGAGGCTCCATTCTAATGAGAGGAGAGAAATGCCCTTTATGTCTACCATGGCTCTGATAAAATGTATCAATGTAAAGTAAAATCACTTGCATTTTAATCTTGCCAATTAATTCAGTAGAGTTGTAGCTTTTTACTTAATCACTGATTGTTTCTTGAAATTGGGTTGGATCTTATTTATATGCCTGTATTATATTTCAATTTTAATAGTAGACTTAATTAGATTTCAAGGATAGAGTTTATTCCACTTTTCAAATGAATTTACTCTCTGATTTAATTATAACATTGGAAATTTGGATGGCTCTGGCGAAATATAGTCTTCCAATTAAAAAAAAAAAAGAAAAGAAAATGAATATCTGTAAACTATGAGGAGATCAAAGCCTAAACACAACTGATAACAAACATCTTTCAACCTTGTCTTCTCTGTTCTACCCCAACTATCTCAGTGTGTTTGGGCTGCTGTAGCAAAATACCATGGACTAGGTGGCTTATAAACAACAGAAATGTATTTCTCACAGTTCTGGAGGCTGGGAAGCTCAAGATCGAGATCTCTGGTGAGGGCCTGCTTCCTGGTTCATAGACAGCTATCTTCTTACTGTCTCTTCACATGGCAAAAGGGAAGAGAGATCTGCTCTGGGGTCCGTTTTATAAGGACACTAATCTCATTCATGAACACTCCACTTTTATGAGCTACTCACCTCCCAAGGCCTCACCACGTAATATCATCATATTGGGGGTTAGGATTTCCACATGTAAATTTTAGGGGGCTCAAACATTCAGTGTATAGCATCAACCTAGACAACTCTTTAATTATTCATTGGTTTTCTTCCTTGTGGGTAGAGCACAAGCAGGGGTTTTAGGGGCTGAGATAAGGGGCATTTCCTTCATCGTGGGGCTGTCAAATATGTAAAGGAGCAAATTTCACCTTATTATCAGTAGCTCCTTAGCTCACATTGTTCATGCTAAGCTTTCTCTTGACTGCCCATATTTCAGACAGTAACTAACCTTCTGTCTTCTCATTCCACATCCATGGTTTACATAATTTTACTGATATGTCACTAAAGAGAACTTTTTTGGTAGGACCCCAAAAGTTACCTATGCAAAGCGGCAAATTAGAAATAAAAACCTGAATGACATAGGTAAGCATTTGCAGTGCTGGTTTCATTAATGCTTACATTAACTGCATGTCTCAAAGTTAAATCTAATAGACTTGTTTAAGACAAAGCCAGTCTATGGGCTCCATGGTAAGTCTGTCCTATTCCAAATTTCTTTCTTTTTTTTTTTTGGAGACAGAGTCTCTCTCTGTCACCCAGGCTGGAGTGCAGTGGTGCAATCTCAGCTCACTGCAACCTCGGCCTCCTGAGTTGAAGCGAGTCTCCTGCCTCAACTTCCTGAGTAGCTGGGGTTACAGGTGTGCACCACCATACCTGGCTAATTTTTGTATTTTTAGTAGAGATGGAGTTTCACCATATTGGTCAGGCTGGTCTCGAACTTTTGACCTTGTGATCCCCCCGCCTTGGCCTCCCAAAGTGCTGGGATTACAGGCATGAGCCACCACGCCTGGCTTCCAAATTTCTTATGCTGGCTACTCTTGTACGTGGTTTGCTTTCCCCAAATGACGTTGTTTATGAGGTCAAGGACAGATACTTACTTGAAAACAGCTCTCCGACTGTCTCGTTGGTGATGTCAGAAACTGTACCGTGAAAGGAACTTTAAAAGCCTGCTATTAACATAAAGTACTTCATTGAACTTTAACACCTTAGCAGTGGCAAATATTATTAAAGAAAAACAAGAGGGGTTTGTGATAATATGAATAAAATAGTGATAAGAGACAGGTATTCTGTCTACTTGGTGAGAAAATGTCAGTGACTATTGTAATTGTGCCTATTGAGAGTACATCAGTTGGAGAGAAAAGAGATTGGAAAAACCTTTGGGAGCTTGGCTGTTGCTTGAAAGGCTAGAAAATGGGAATCCTCTGACAGTTGTCATGAAATATATTGAATCAATTTTAGGACTACAATGACTTATTTAAAAATATTTATTTGCTATTTCCCTGTAATAATCCATTTTAATTGCATAATCATTTATAACTTACAAAGAATTCTTGCTTCACAATTTCATTTTGTCCTGTCAGCATCTTGGTGATGTTAACTACTTCTGTTTTATAGATAAAGAGACTGAGCCTCAGAGACCCTAAATGATGCTTCAGGGCCCCAAGGTCATTTCTCCTAAATTGCGGGGAGGGGCAAGTCTTTTGTCACAATTCTGCATTCTGGGGACACTTCGGGTGGTTGTAATTTTACGTTAATCTTACTGTGTTCCACGTTTGGTTGGAAGGTACTGTGGCCAGGGGCTATGCTGACTCTTCGTATTGGTTTTTCCAAGTGTCCACAATGGGGCATCTCAGTCTTGGCAGCCCAATAAAATTCCTGAGGCTCAAGGCTCACTCTGAGATATTCTGATTTAATTTGCCTAAGATTTAGCGTGGGTATTAGTATAATTGTAAAAATCTCCCTGGGTGATGTTGATGTACACTATAAACCAGATTCTAATAGGTAGAATCACTGGTTAATAGTAATGGCTCTCAGTATGCCAGAAATAGGAGTAGGATGTGTGTTTATGAGTGTGTGTGTGTGTGTGTGTACCCACGCCCACCAGAATCACCTACCACATTTTCAAAGAATATTTTGAACAAGCCTCACTCCCGTGGGTGTATCAGAGATATTGTCTTTGTTCATTGCAGCGTGATGGGGTCAGGAGAGAAGGGATAAGGGTGTCAGATAGAGATTACTATTTTGAAAAAAAAAATTCTAGATGATTTTATTAATGACCTGTCTTCTTGCACCATAAAAATACTTCTTGTGATTGTGAAAACATAAAGTACCCTCAATGGTTAATTAACAAACTGACTAATTTTTCTTGTTCACACTGTCCAAGTACTTTAAACAGGTAGCGTTGTGCATCCTAAGAACTGAGGAAATGAGGGTGCAGAGAGGAAAATTACCCTTTGTCAGGGGCTGAATGAAGTGCAGAGTGAATCTTCCAGAAAGACTTGACTTCAGGGACAAATCTTCAGGAACTGAAGAGAGATTATTATCTTTATCAAAGCATTCTGGCTACCAAAGCATTTTAGGAGGGTTGTCTGGTTCAGTCATTCACATAGCAATAATTTATTGCATGCCCAATATGTGCTAGGCATCCGTCTCAGCACTGAAGATGAAATGGTGAGCAAAGCAGATGAATGCTAACTTGTGGTTCCAGCAAGTTCGAATATCTTATGGAGAGAATGCTTCAGAGGGCCCTTGAGGGCTTGCAGGTGGTTCACAGCACATTTCGGCATCTGTGGTTGCAAGAGTAAGATTGAAGGTAGCTGGCTAGAGTCAAAAGAACTAGTGACAAAGTTAGCCAAATGATGCCAGCCCCAGGGGAACCAGCAGCCTGGAGTGTGAGACAAATGGGGCTGAACTGCAATGGACAGTTAGGAAAACATTTCTACAGTTAGCACTGCCAGTTTGCAGGTTCAGCTCAGTAGCCAGATTAGGAATTAAATATGCAGACAGTTCCCTCTACTGGGAAGATGCTATTATTGCATAACAAGCACCAGGTGGGAGATGGCAGTGAGATTTTCTGGCTTCTGAGAAGCACCCCAATGAGACTACAGATCACCACACAACTCATGTGCATTTACCCCTGGCTCCTTTATTACATTTCTCTTTTTACTTTATCTGGCCATCACACTGTCTTTTCAGCCAATCGCTTGATAGTGCTGAGTGTGCACTGGGATAGGACAAGCAGCTCCTGTCTGACAGGTGCCTATTGTCTTGTTGGGAAGACCAGGCATGCATACAGAAACCAGCTGGGAAGAGCTCTCACGTGTGTCCCTCTTTCAGTTTTTCCTTTGAACAGGCTTCTTTCCTCTTCCAGTTTCCTCTTGTCTCCCTGATTCCATCCTCTCGTAACCTCCAGGATAGACAAAGACAGTAGCCCAAGGCCTGTTCTGTGCCTCTGGTCTCTCATTGTAGCCAGGTCATCTTGCCATGCAACCTTTCATTATGCCCCCCACTTGCTTAATTTAAAAGCCCAGACTTGTGTGGATGCCTTTTCGTTACCATATTACCTTGAAAGTGACAGCTTATTGTCTGTTCCTCTAGCAAGAAATGATTCTGATGGAGAGATAGACACATAGGTATTTTCTGTGTCACTTTATGTTGGAAGTCCTTCTATCTTAGACTTTTTTCTTTTACTAGAGGGCAGGGACCTTATTTAATTCATCTTTGTTTCCTTAACATTTACTGCAGTACCTGCTAATACTTGACTCTCAATGAACATTCTGATAGAAATTTTCGAACAAAGATGTTGATAACAGCATTATTGATAATTTATTTAAAAATGAAAATGAAAAATGTATTCAAACATAGAGGAACAGGTAAGTGAATAATGTTATCTCCATGGCATGGCCAGTTATTAGTCAATAAAATTATACTTTGAGGGATGTTCAAATTCATGGTGATAGGTTTTTCATATCATGGTAAATTAAAAAAGGAAGCTGTTTAAAAATTGATCTAACCTGTACAAAATAGGCACAAAAAGAGTGTTGGAAGGAAATACTAAAAAATGTTAACAGTGGATCTGTAATTTCCTGTAGGTCCATTTTTTTTCTATAATGAGGTTATATTACAACTTCAGTCAAAAAAACAGCTATAACTAAATTCCATGGTATAATCAGTCCATGTCCATTTTTTTCAAGACCGTTAGGATTCCCTGTTGCATATAGAATGAAAAACAAATTGCTTTCTTTGGCAATTTAGACTAGGCTTAAAGACTACCATTTAGCTTCATTTTTTTTCCAGTCTTCTTTTTCTATATTCCATATTTCAGTCATATTAAATTTCTGAATAGTTTGTATTTTAAAACAATTTTATTAAAAAATGCATACCCAATGATAAAAATTTGGAAAATTCTGAAAAGCATAAGGATAAACGAAAAGTGGCTGTGAGATAGACACTACCAATACTTGTCAATTTCCTTTCTTCTTATATATATCAAAATTAATTTGCTTGCATATTTGTATTCACATACTTTTATATATAAATACTTTGCCACATATATATAATTCTGCATATTTTGTCTTTCACTCAAAAAGCATATTTTCTGATGGCATTACAATTTATTGAAAATTGTGTTTGGTGCGTAATCTCCCTCCTTGAATGATCTCATTGACTTCGTTGAGTTTAAATGTATATTTCTGGCCGAGAATTTTCTTTTTCGCTTAATACCTTCCTATCAATTACTAGTTGGACATCTACATTTGTTACTGGCCAGGTTCAGGTCCATTCTGCCTACATGGAGTGAATCAATCACTGTGGCATAGGTTTTGCAAAAGAGAAAAGTTTTATCTGTAAGACCACCAAGCAAGGAGGTAAGAGAACAGCTGTCAAATCTGCCTTCGTGAAGATGAGGTTTAGGGATATTGACAGGTTAGGGGAGTGGGTGGTCTAAGGGATGGGAAGAGGTGGTTGGTAGTGGGGGCAAGTGAAGTAACCAATTCATTCTACATTAGTGTAGTCAGAGTTCATGGCATTTCATAGGACATATGTACAGAAAATGGCAGTGTTAGCATGATCTGGAGGAGTTTTTTGCCCCCTGATGTCAAAAGGCCACCTCTTGGATACTTGTGCAGGCCCTGTTGAAGGGTTGGTGGTCTCAACCAGTTTGAATGAGATAGGAGGTGGCCCAAGTTCCTGAATAACAACTGAATCTACTGTTGCCATGGCGACCCATGGATGTTATCTATACAGTGGCCAGTGAAGGTTAAGTTTCAGTGTTCAGTGGTGTGGCCTTTAGCTACTACAGCCTTCAGCTTCATAGAAAAATGAAGACAAAAATAAAGAAAAACAAGCAACCAAAAGCAGGCAGGCAGGCAGGCAGCCCTGATCAAATTAACCCGTCAGTTTCACACTCATTGGTATTTCAAATGTAACATGCTCTAAATTGGACCCAATCCTGCTTCTCCTCAATTCTTCCCAATTTAATAATTGAGTATGTCCATTGACCAAGTTACTCCTGAGAGAAACTCAGAAGTTATACTTGACATCTTTATTTCCTGTGGGGGCTTGAATTATGTCATCTCTCCCTTTCCTCCACAAAAAAGACATTCCCAATAGGGTCACATTCACAAGTCCTGAACTCCAGTCCTTATGAATGTGGTCTTATTTGGATATAGGTTTCTTGCTCATGTAACCAAGTTAGATAAGGTCATAATGGATCAGGGTGGGCCCTAAAGCCATTGACTGGCATCTTTATAAGGGGGAAAAAAAATGAGATTTGGATACAGAGTCTCAAAGGAGACCTGGAGGCAAGAGGGCCATGTGAAGATGGAGACAGAGACTTGGGGTACACATCTGCAATCCATGGAGGGCCAGGAGCCACCAAAGCTAGGAGGAGAAGAGGAAGGATCCTCCCCTAGAGATATTGAGGGAGCACAGCCCCGCCAACACCTTGATGTTTGGACTTCCGGCTTCCAGAACTGTGGGAAAATACATTTCTGTTGTTTTGAGCCACCAGGTTTATGTTGCCCAGGCTAGAGTGCAGTGGCGCGATCTCAGCTCACTGCAATCTCCTCCTCCCCGGTTCAAGTGATTCTCCTGCCTCAGCCTCCTGAGTAGCTGGGATTACAGGCTCCTGCCACCGTGCCACCGTGCTCAGATAATTTTTGTATTTTTAATAGGGATGGCGTTTCACCATGTTGGCCAGGCTGGTCTTGAACTCTAGACCCCATGATCCACCTGCCTCGGCCTCCCAAAGTGCTGGGATTCCAGACATGAACACCACGCCCAGCCCTCTCTCTATTTCTTTTTGTAACCCAATCCCCCAGTATAAACCACCTTCCTGTATGTCTCTTCCGTGTCACTCTAATAGCCTCCCTAATGACCTTGTTCTCATCCCAATCCTTATAACAGCCCCTGTGAGCTTCCAACAGTGTGTCTCCCATACCAAGTCTTTCAACGGCTTCCTGTTTCACCTGGGAGATGAATAGGAATCCCTCAAAATGCTAAATGATCCTCCTCCTGCCCCCTGGCCAGCCCATCACCTGCTGTTTCCCCTGCTTGCCACTTGGACCATCTTTTAGGTCCTCAAATGCTTTAGTCTCCTGCCCTCCTCAGGGCTGTCACACATGCTGTTCCCTTAGCCTGGAGTGCCCTTCCTCCCACCCTTCCTGGTTAACTCCTAACTGCTGCTCACCCTTCTGTCCTTGGAGAGGCCTCTCCAGACTACCTCATATACATTACATCTCTGTTGTCATCTCTCATGACACTGAATATGTCTCCATGGCCTTACCCCAGATGGTACTTTATCTTTACTTTGGTGACAGTTGACTTACTGTCCGCTGTCCCACTGTCCTAGTGTTTCTGATCTTTATCTTCATCGACTAGCACAGTTCCTGACACAAACTGAATGTTTTGTAACTAAATATTCAATTAAACATGTTCCCTCTGACGGTACCTCAAGGTTATTGAGAGGACTCACAATAGACAATGCTTAAACTCATTTGTGTAGGTCTTGAGGCTTTGAAAGAGGCTGATGTTCCTGTGAATTTGATGGTGAGCAAAAGCAAAGCTGATTAAGTACAACCTCTTAGAGGAGGTCAGTGGCTTAGAGTGAGGGCTCTGGAGTCCGTTGCACTTGGATTTGAAAACCAGCTCTGCTATTCATAAACCTGTAATCAAGGGCAAATTGTACCCATCATTGGTAAATTAGGGTAATTGTGCCTACCTCCCCGAATTGTAGGGATTCACCGAAAGAGTAAATGCACATGGTCAGTGATCAGTAGAACACAGCTACTTTTATCCTCCTCCTTTTTGCCATCAAACCGTCATTCCTAAGACTGTGTTTTCCCACTTGAAGGTTGCTGGGGAGTTTCTTGTACTGTGTTTGGGCCTGCAGTGCCTGCCTAAACCATTTCTGATGAAGCCACACTTTTGGGTACCATGCTTTGTCCCACCTGCCCATCTCAGGCAGAGACAGTCTCTGCCTCCCAGGCGTTCCAGACTGTTCCTGGCCTTGGCTCCTGGTCTCCCTCTGAGGGCTGTCATGCTGCAGCCAGTCCCAGCGAGTGCCAAGCTCTAGCCCGGACACCAGAGAGTGAGAACTCTGGTGAGAGGCTGGTGGCAGGAAGGAGGGGGCTCCTGGGAAGAGATGGAAAGGGTAGGGTCGAGGGTGGCGTGCAGGTGAGAAGTAGGAATGAAATCCAGCTTTTGACTCTGTAAAAATTTCTGCAGGAGGAGGAGTCTTTCAAAGGATGGTTCCCAGAGCGACAGCCTGGGCTAATTGCCTGGAGAAATAAATGAGAGGACAGGCAATGAATAAAAGCCAGCTCTCAGCAGGAGTCTGCTTATCACATCCTTCCTTTTCACATTTCATGTTCATATTTAAAGCTCCCATCCAAAGACCCATAAAACAACAGTCTCTACCAGTAATGATTTCCTGGAGGCCCCCTGGAAAGCATTAGAAAAGATGTTTCCTTTTAATAGGCTTTTCGGGGAAGAGAAAATCAATAATTTCTAGGCAGACGCTTTACAGATGCAAATTTATATTGTCCAAATACTCCTGGTTACTACCTTATTTCCTCTAAGAAATGGCTACATGTTAATGTTGTCTCTGGTAAAGACAGACAATGACTTGCAGTTCTCAATATGGATACAATGAAAGACATGCTCAAGGTAGTAGATATCTTGCAGAGGCTTCTTATGTGGTCTTAGTTACATCTAGCTGCTTTTGGCTATTGCAAATAAATTTCTTCATGTGATTTACATAATGGAATATTTAATAGAATTATTCTTTTTAAGACCTTGACAAATTAAACCAGTACCTAATGAGGATAGCTCTACATCGAATAGAGGCTTGACTAATGGGTCTGTAATAAAGATACACTATATTTTAAGGACCTGGGAATTGAGGTATAATCAGAAGATGAGTTTTCTAAGAACGTTGCTCTTCAATCAAGTTGTAAGTTGCTTTGAAAAATCAAATTCATTAGTGGCCAGCCATGGTTCTACAATCTGCAGACGTGGTTTCCTCTTTTCTCCATCTTGGAATATTTTATTCTAATGATTCTCCATTTGTTCTTTCTTCTGAAAAATGGGCTAAATTTCAGAAAATACAAATCAGAGATGAATATAAAACAAAGGTGTCTCTCATATTTTAACACACCCCATCTCTCCATGTTATCCCACAGCACAGCCCCCACCACGCTCCATACCGTTAGTCTCCGTTCCCTCTACTTGGAGAAGACCTTGTCCATTCTGAAGTGAAAAAAGAAATGTAGGAGGGGAAATGGGCATTCCATGGAGGCGACTGGGGGTGGTTCAAAAGAGCTCCTCACCCAGGATGATGGGCCTGACATTTTGTCCTTACTGTTGTCCACTGAAAGGTTAAATAACGGATACTATAACTTAAAGAATTTTAAAGTTCTTTTTATTTTGAGCCAAGTTGGAGTACTAATAGCCCAGGAAACACAGACTCAGCACAAACCAAGAATGTGTCCCGGAGTGGCCTACACAAGACACAGTATTTTTTAAATTTTAATTTTTTTAACATGGGGTCTCTCTCAGTTGCTCAGGTTGGAGTTCACTGATGCAATCATAGCTTGCTGCAGCCTCAGCCTCCTAGGCTCAAGCAATCCTCTCATCTCAGCTTCCTGAGTAGCTAGGGCTACAGGTGTGCACCACCATGCCTGGCTTTTTTTTTCTTTTTGGTACATTTTTTTGTAGAGATGAAGGTCTCACTTTGCTGCCCAGGCTGGTCTCCAACTGCTGGCCTCAAGCAATCCCCCTGCTTTGGCCTCCCAAAGTGTTGGGATTAGAGGCATGAACCACTGTGTCCAGCCACAAGATGTGGTCTTTATACGTTTTGTTCATAGAAAATAGAAGAATGGGGGTAGTGAAGTAAAGGTGATATTTTCATAATTTTGATTGGTGCACAGTGACGTTAGATATAAGACAAAACAAATACATGGTTAGCACATATAAGGTAAAAGGTTAATGAGCATGTAGATGTGTTAGGGTCTAGAGAGGGATGATTGATTTTATCTTGCCTTTATGTTCTATCTAATGAACAAAACTATAATCAATACCTGTCAATAAAATATTTGACAGACTCTAGCTTTGCAGATGAGAGTTCAGATTTAATTTATAGGCCTAGTGTTTATTACCCATATGTCTCACCTATAGCCATCTTGGGTCACTTTATTTTATTTATTTAACATTTTATTCTAATTTTCCTTTTCTTGGAAATCTGTGGATGACATTGGGCAGGTTCCTTATTCCCTACATTAGTTATCTCTCTGTAGTAGTTATCTACTGCTGTGTGGCAAATTACCTCCAAACTTAGCAGCTTTAAACAATAAAGGCTTATTATCTCAGATTCTTTCATTTTATTTCCTTTTTAACAAATAGGATTTGCACCAGGATCACGTAATTTCTAAGGGTTAGGAATCTGGAAGCCGCTTAGCTGAGTGGTTTCAGCTCAGGGTCTGTCCTTGCTCTTCCCACTGGCCTGCTTACAATTCCCATCACCATTCACTACTTTTAATAAGAACATTAACACTACCGGAAAATAAAATACTTTTGGAAGAGATATTTGGAAGAAGAAAAGGTAATGCAATGTATGATTGTCAGCTCCTAGCGCGCCCCTTCAAACCAGCTGAACACGTTTTGGCTCCTTCACACAGGTGAGAGGCCACGTGGTAAATGCAAAGTGCCTGGAGTGTAAAGTAGCAGAACGCTGCTTTAAAACACCAGCTTCCCCAGGTACACTGTGAGCCTGGCCAAGTTCCCTGATGTCTCTGAACCTGAGTTCCTTATTCGTTACCTGAGGGGAAATCGTGTTGATCTCATAGGGTTGTTGTGAGAATTGAATGAGGTAATCCCTTAAAATGTATGTGTAAGTATTTTATTTTATATTCGAGGGGTACACATGCATTTTTGTTACAAGGGTATATTGCTTGATTCTGAGGTTTGGGCTTCAGTTGATCCCCAAACAGTGAAGACAGTACCCAATAGGAAGTTTTCCAATGCTTGCTTCCCTTCCTCTTTCTTCCCTTTGGGAGTCCCCGGTGTCTATTGTTCCTGTGAATGAGATAAATTTTTTTTTTTTTTTTTTTAATACGGCCTCTCGCTGTGTCACCCAGGCTTGAGTACGGTAGCACTATCATATAGCTCACTACAGCCTTGAACTCCTGAACTAAAGCAATTCTCCTCTGCCAGCCTCCCAAAGTGCTAGGATTACAGGTATTAGCCACCACACCCAGATAATTAATTTTTTTTTTTTTTTTTTTTTTTTTTTTTTTGTAGAGACGGGGTTTCACTATGTTGCCCAGGTTGGTCTGGAACTCCAGGACTCACACAATCTTCTAGCCTCGGCCTCCTAAGGTGCTGGGATTACAGGTGTGAGCCACCGTGCCTGGTCGAATGAGGTAATTCTTGACAAAATAAATATGTGGCTAGCACATCTTAACATGCTTTTCTTGCTGTACTTTCTCTGTAGCAAGTGCTTGCTGTGCATTAGCTTTCTTGTCCCCTTCGCCCCTTGGTAATGGAGCCTGGAGAGAATTTACTTGGGAACTCAAGTATGCCAGCAAAGGAGACACAATTGATGAGGGTACTAAGCACGCCGTTTGGGTGATTTTTTTTTTCAAAACAGTATCATTAGATCTTCACATATAGAGCTGGGAGATAACGTAGTTCCTCTGACAGATGTTAGACTAGGATCCCAAATGACGTCGTATGGTGTGCCAGTGTCTTCTTCATTTGCTCCAAGGACACAGCGTGAATAGAATACATCTTGCCATCAGCAAGGGTCCTCTCCTAGTTTTTCCCTCGCATTTCAGATGCCTGGCACCTGTAACCACATTTTCCCAGCACTGAGAGTCAGTGTGTCTTGATGGAATGAGCACTGGTTTGGGGTCAGAAGGTCTGCATTGGTATCATGCCCCTGCCACTTAGTTGACGTGTGTTTGGATGAGTCATCTCTCTGAACATAACTTTGTCATCTATAAAATAGGCATCCTAATAATATTTCCTAAACACTTATTCTGACAAGGTTTTATGAGAACCAAAAGAAATAAGGAAAGGCAAAGCTTTGTAAATCGGAGATGCCTCACCAGCGTTATCATTCCTGTGACTTCCGATCACCAAGGACAAGGGACCAGCTTTTAGCACACAGAGCCTGGGATGGCGGAATGCGAGACATTTCACAGTCCAATGGGGGTGATCTATGGCAGATGGTGTTCCTGGCACCTTTTTCAAATTGGCTTTACTGATCTAATCACATTATGGAGGGAGCCACTTGCTCAGCCAAAAAGGCAACATTAATACTGAGGACAATGCTCACTCTGTTACAGGCTTAAGCATGCTTAGCAATTATAGCTGTTACTTATTGAGTCTTTCAAATTGGCAGACATGGTGCCAAGCACTTGACATGCATTATTTCATAGCCAGGACTGCCATGTGAACAAATCCAGTGTATGTGAAGGTTCTCTGGAGTTGTGCAGCGCCCAGTATGCGTCACTGTTCATGGAAGTCCTGCTCACAGAAACCCTATGAGGTATATTTGCATGGGCTTTTTGAGTTCTTGGTTATCTTAATTTATGGAAGAGAAAATATGAGATTTGGAGTAATTAACATTTTCAAGCCATAGTACCAATGGGTAGTAGAGTCAGAATTCTAAAGCCTCTGCTTTTATTAGTGTGCTATATATTATTTCATGGGTTTAATGAAATTGGCAATGTCTTCGAGCCAAAGACCATGAGGAGCACATCTGTAGTTGAACAACTTGGGCTTATTACTCCTTGCAGTGAGGAAGAACACACACCACGAAGAATTTATCTAAGATTTGGGCTTGGGTTGGCTGATCTTGGGGAAGGCTTAAGGAAGCAGAGCTTTTTTTTGCATTTGATGCTGCTAGGAAGCAGAGACTGGGTATTTCAATAACTTGTCTAGGCAGGGCAGACTGTTAAACAGCTAAAGCTGTTACTGGCAAAGAACCAATAGTCATATATTAACTAGAAGGGGATGTTTGGTATTTTGTGTCTTGGACAATGTCTGTTAAGTGTCTGTTCAAACATGATTACAAGGGATCTTGTTTTTGTCTTGAGCCATTGTGGTGGCAGAGTGGCCTTGTCTGATGTTCATGTTCTAAGAAATTGTGTGTTTGAAAGGAGAATGCTAATGGCTAACTGTATCAGGCTAGCCCCTGACAGTTTTCTCTTTCTCAGGATAAAAGGACTGGAGGGCACTGGGGTATACACCTGTTAAGTGCGTTCAGCTGTGTAGCATAAAAGTGGCGCTCACCATTCTGTGATGAAAGAGGCAGAAGGCAATAGAATATGCAGATGCTATGTGGAGTCATCACATTTTACTAAATGAGAAATACTAAATGAGAATGAGAAATAGCTGGTTGTAGGAATTTTAAAAATCTGCCTCCCAGGTTCAAGCAATTCTCTTGCCTCAGCCTCCCCAGTAGCTGGGACTACAGGCGTGTGCCACTACTTCTGGCTAATTTTTGTATTTTTAGTAGAGATGGGGTTTCACCATGTTGGCCAGGCTGATCTTAAACTCCTGACCTTGTAATCGGCCCACCTCGGCCTCCCAAAGTGCTGGGATTACAGGTGTGAGCTACCACACCTGGCTAAAAAAAGTGTTTTTTAATTTTAATTTTTATTTTTTACAGCTTAGTATAACTCATACTTTTTCTCAAAGCACGATTGTCTGGTCCAGATGGCAGTTCCTATGTTAAGGTGCTATTTAATATTTTTTGAATGACTGAAGTCAGCCTTGATGAGTGAAGACAGTATAATATGGTGGTAAACATGTATGTTAGGCAAAAAAGACAAGGGATTGAGATCCATCCATGACATAAGGAGCTTCTGCAGATGAAGAAAATGTATAGACTTCTGTAGCAACTAGAGTTTAGAAGGTCAAGTGTCTATGACACAAACATACAGAGAGGTTGATGGAATGAGAACTGTTAGAAAAGATGCACATTCTTGTGATGCATAAGGAGAGACAATGATTTTCATGTCACAATCATCATGAAAGATAAAATATAAGTTGAAGAAGTGTAAGCCATCTGAGCAAGGAGCTACCCTGTTGCTGCAGGGGTTGGGGATGAGATAGTGAGAAATTTAGCTTTTAGTTTACTTTTAGAGATGATGTGCCCAATAAACCATGGGCTAATTTATCTGTGGCTTCAAGACAGTTTGTCTTAGGGAAGTGAAGGCAGGTGAACATCAGCCATAAAATAAATTAAGTGAATTAAATAAAGTTCCCAAGTGCTTCTAAATGTGGCAGCCAGACAGGAATATATTTAACTAGGGCCACACTCTAAAACAGTTGTCTGGTCTGCCCACTGTGAACACCAAATCCTTACCGCAATTGTCAGCAGTCACCTTGATCTAAAATATAATTATAACAATATTTAAAGTTTTTTTTTAAACTTAGAACTTTAGATACATGACAAAAGATTTCACAGAATAAGTTAAATGAAAGGTGGTTCAGACTGGGAGATGTTTGCGATGTTTAAAACTGACAAAGAATATAAAAATTGTAGACAAATCAGCAAAAAAGACAGAAACTTCTTTAAAAACGGACAGTTCAAGAAGACTAGGAATTTCAAAGAAGAACAGATGTTAATTTGCTAACAAGTATAGAAAGATCTACCTCCTTTGTAATCAGTTTATAGCAAACTGAAATGGTAAGATACTATTCAACATATATAAGTTAGGCAAAAATGGACAAATTGCACAATACAAAGAATGGATAAGGACGTAGGGAAACAGTAACCACTTCTGGTTGGACTGGATAAGCATATCTATTAGTAGGAATTGGTACAGTCATTTCCAAGGTGCTTGGGGCAGAACTTACTGAAGGTAAGTTAACATATACTTTAAGACCCAGAAATCCCACTCTTGGGTATTTGCTGCAGAGAACTCACAGGTTTCTATATGTGAATCCATGTAAGACTGTTTATGTAGGTGGGACAACCTAATTATCCATCACTAGTGATATGGTTTGACTCTGTGTCCCTAATGACACCTTAAATTGTACTAATCCCCATATGTCAAGGGAGGGACCTGGTGGGAGGTAATTGAATCATGGGGAAGGGTTTTTCCTATGCTCTTCTCATGATAGTGAATAAATCTCATGAGAGCTGATGGTTTTATAAAGGGGAGTTCCCCTGCACATGCTCTCTCTGGCCTGCTGCCATGTAAGACATGACTTTGCTCTTCCTTCATTTTCTACCATGATGGTGAGGACTCCCCAGCCATGTGGAAGTTCATTAAACCTCTTTTCTGTATAAAATACCCAGTCTTGGGTGTATTTTTATAAGCAGCATGAGAACAGACTAATACAACTAGTGGGATGGATAAGTGAAAAGAGGAGAATGCATTCTCTGGAATACTATGCAGCAATACTATAATATATACATGTGTATACACATACATCTATCATGTAATAATGTATACAGCTACATAAAGAAATGTTAATAGCATAGTACATAGTGAAAAAAGAAATAGTAAAAAGCAGCAGAAGAAACAAGGCATAATAACCTTTATTCAAATTGAACACACATATACTTACAAAACTGTATTTTTACACTGATGCATATTTAAGAAGTATCAAATTCATTAGAGTGGGTGTCTATTGGAGAGGAGGAGGGTGATGAGAGCAGGGGTGGAGATGGAAAGAGAAAAGTATAAAATGCAACAAGACAAGGGCCTAGTGTAAACCAGTAGGTAAGTCAAGTGTCTACTCTGAGGTCCCTTATTCCTCAGTAAACAGTGGCAGAAGCTGCTCATTGAAAATGGGGACTTTTGCACTATGAACAAGTTCCCACATTCCATTTATTCCATTGTCACTGTTAGCATGGCTCAATATTCAACAAGCAACATAAATGAATATATAACAAGCAGAATAACTTATCTTTAGGTTGTTAGTGAAGATGCTTCATCAGGTCTGACTCGGGCCTTATTGGATCACATTTCTTCACCTTTGTTGTCTATGTTCTGCTGATTTCTCCTCTGTG
The DNA here is from genome assembly GCF_024542745.1 of Macaca thibetana thibetana. Classification (NCBI taxonomy): domain Eukaryota; kingdom Metazoa; phylum Chordata; class Mammalia; order Primates; family Cercopithecidae; genus Macaca; species Macaca thibetana. The sequence goes on from NC_065585.1 coordinate 118,668,698, forward strand.
TTCTTGTGTTAGATCTATTCTGAACTTAGGATGGTTGTAGAGAATACTGAATGTCTGGTCCAAAATTTCTCACAGTTCAATTGTGATACAGTGTCTGTATTCACTCAATTTCAAAAGAGGCTTTCTTCTTCCAATATGTTCTACAGAATGTCTGACACTAGTTACTTACCATATGATAGGAAAAGGATCTGTTTTTCCTAGCACTTGGGAGTTCCCAGTTAACAGTGAGCAGCTGAAGCTATGGGAAGGTTGAGCTCTACATTTTTCTAGGAAGAGTGGCATCTAGATGGCACTTTTTGAATGAATAGCTCTCCATTCATGTCAACTTATTTTCTACTGCATTTTATTCCTTGTGATTATTTGAAAATACTGCTTCTGTCTATAACATTTTGAGATTTTACTATTTAACATATCGCTTATTATCACTGAAGTTATTCCTGCATATCCCACCTCTCGTATATTGTAAAACATTCTTGTCTTCTAGGTCTTCAGCCACCTGCAGAGAAGGGGATTAGTTAGAAAGCCTAGGCTTTTTTGGATTTGATTTTTAGTTTACCAACACGACCTTTTAGCATAAGTAAGGGTAGGTAAGGTAGTTTAGTGAGAAGAACACTAATTTTGTGATCTTAGCTTAATGAAAATCTCCCAGAGTACAGTTTACTTATTAATAAAATTAGAAAATAACGTGGAGGAATTGAGTGAGGTAATGTGAACCATAGCTGTTACACACTAGGCTCTGGATAAATAATAGTTCTGTTAGGGACCAAAACCATATATGATTTTCTATAATATTACTAAATCAGATCTATCTGTAGAGTGATACATTTCTTGAAAACATACAGAAAATACAATACCTGAGTCATTTTTTCTCACCCACTCTGCTGATGCATTTCTTTACGTGGTTGTCTTTCTCAGCTCTGAGGAGGAGAAGGCCTATCATTACCGCAGGCGGTGGTGATTTGTTGCTGCCTCAAGAAACAGCAGCACTTTTCACCCCCGCCCTCAAATTGTCAAGTACATCAAACTTTAATAACTTCACTTCCTGGGAGAAGTTTTTTAGTTGTGGTGAAGGGGTTCGCCTGCTAGTAATCTCTCTTATTTCTTCAACTCCTAGGGTTGTTTTTCTTACTTGCAATGAGAATAGGTTGACACGTGCCCTCCAGGAATGACTTTCAAGACTCTGCCATAGGATTAACCCGCCATGATGTGGAATGGAAGGCAGCAAATACATCAATAATATAATGACTAAGCAAAAATAACCACTGTTCTCTTAGTGAAGGGATGGATGGCAGGATTTCAATTTCACTTATCAAGAGGCCATTCATGTTGATAACCTCAGCTAGTAGATAAAAGGTATAACTTGCAACATGAAAATAATTCTCCCATTTCCCTCCTGTTCTTGTATTCTCCGTTTTTTTTAGAGTTTATTTTCTTAAGAGGAGTTTTAGGTTCATGGCAACATTGAGCAGAAGGTGCAGAAAGTTCCTATATATCCCTTTTCCCACCCATACACAGGATCCCCCATTATCAACATCCTCCACCAGAGTTGTGCATTTGGTGAACCTTCCTTCATACATCGTTGCCACCCAAAGTCCACAGTTTACATTGGATTTCATTTGTGATGTTGGACATTCCATCGGTTTGGACAAATGTATAAGTGTATCTCCCTACAATTATACTATCAAGCAAAGTAGTTAAATGCCTTAAAAATCCTCCGCTCCACCTCCCTCTCCATTGACCCTTGATCTTCATCCCTCCTTTCCCACTGACCCTGATCTTTTTGCCATCTCCATAGCTTTGCCTTTTCCAGAATGTCATATAATTGGAATCATACAGTATGTAGTTTTTTCAGATTGATTTCTTTCACTTAGTAGTATGCATTTAACATTCCTTCATGCCATTGCATGGCTTGATAGCTAATCTCTTTTTGGCTCTGAATATTCTATTGTCTGGGTGCACCACATTTTATTATTCACATACTGAAGGACATTATGATTGCTTCCAAATTTTGGCAGTGATAAAAAAGCTGCTATAAATGTGTGCAGACTTTTGTGTGGACATAAGTTTTCAACTCCATTGGGAAAATACCAAGGAGCACAATTTCTGGATCCTATGGTAAGAATATGTTTGGTTTCTGTAAGAAAAGCTCCTGTCTTCCAAAGTAGCTGTACCATTTTGCATTCTCACGAGTAATGAATGAGAGTTCCTGTTGCTCTGTATCTTTGTCAGCATCTGATGTTGTCAGTGTTCTGTATCTTGGCCATCCTACTAGACAAATAGATGCATAGTGGTATCTGATTGTTTTAATTCTCATTTGCCTAATAACATATGATGTGGAGCATATTTTCATATGTGCTATGGTCTAAATGCTTGTGGCCCCCCAGGATTCAAATGCTGAAACCTAATCATCAATTTGGTAAGATTAGGAGCTTGGGCCTTTGGGAAGGTGATTAGGTCATGAGAGTGGAGTCCTCATGAATGAAATTAGTACCCTTATAAAATAGGCCCCAGGGAGCTTGTTTGCCCCTTCCACCATGTAAAGACACAGCAAAAAGGCACCATCTATGAACCAGAAAGTGGCCCTCAGCAGGTATTGGATCTGCCAGCATCTTAATCTTGGATTTCCTAGCCTCTAGAATTGTAAGAAAAAACTTCTGTTGTTTATAAGCCACACAGCCCAGGATATTTTGTTATAGCAACACAAATAGACTGAGACAATATGCTTATGTGCTATTTGTATGTTTTTTTGTTGAGGTGTCTTGTATTTTAAAAATACCTCATTCTGCCTTTTTTCTTATTAAATTTGAAATCTTTGTTATATACAAGGAATACAGAATGCCACATAATTCATCTTAGTGGCCTGCCTAGAGCCACGTCTTTGGGGACAAGCCCCTCTCCTAATTTGGTTGACCTCCTTCTCCAAGTGGAAACTCACCAGCCTCCCACAGCCTCACCCCTAGTACAGATCCCACGTTAATAATATAAAACACCTCTGAAATAGGAAACAAGGATTTACAGGTAAAGGTATGTTATTTCTTCACAGGCACACAGTATGATGTTGATGGCCTGCTTCCTTGTTCAGGTTGTTAACTCCAGTTTGCATCCCCTCAGCACGTGGGTCAGGAAATTGTGCAGTGTTAGGGATGGGGGACAGCTGGTAAGAAGCATAGTTCACAGTGAATTAACCCGTACTGAGACCAAGGCAATATTATAGAAAATCCAGAGAGGAGAAAACCCAGAGGCAGATAATTTGCACACCAACTCTTTAGGAAATTCATAGATTGTTGTTCTAAGGCAGGGTTCTTAGAATTTATAAGTTCCTTAAAAAACCCATCCCCCAGCTTCCTGAGAAGAGACTTTGGGTTTTATCCAGCTTCTGAAACTTGCTGACCATGCACAAATACAGGAATTTATGCAAGTTGGTAGTCTGAACTTTTTAATGTACAGATCGTAGTCATTAAGTGCTGTTAGAAGAAGATGAATATGCAATTTAGAGAGAAACTTGCATCTAACTACCAGCTTAATTAATATGGGGGGACTGCAGCAGTAAAAAAATTATTTCTTCCTCAATTTGCTAATGTGTATTGTTGCTTCCTCCTCTCCAAGCTCAGGGACTTGGACTTTAAGGGTAAGCAGATGATACTGAGCAGGCAGTGAGGTGGGTGTCACTGTTGCATGGGGGTTATGCCACTGTGCGTTCAGGGGGTCCAGGCTGTCCCTCCCTCCTGGATATCTGCCTCTGTTTCTCCCCTTTTATGGTTCATGGGCCTGACATTCCTCTTTTGTGTGCTTCTCAATGTGATTCTATTTCGAGGTTTCTGGATTTACTTTCCTTCTTCCTGTTTTTTTTTTAGAAATTTCCATAGGTTATTAGAAAACAGGTGGTGTTTAGTTACATGAGCAAGTTCTTTAGTAGTGATTTGTGAGATTTTGGTGCACCCATCACCTGAGCAGTATGCACTACACCCAATTTGTAGCCTTTTACCCCTCACCCCCTCCCACCCTTGCCAAGTCCCTAAAGTCCATTGTATCATTCTTAAGCCTTTGCATCCTCATAGCTTAGCTTCCACTTATGAGTGAAGCAAACATAGGGTGTTTGGTTTTCTATTCCCGCATTACTTAACTTAGAATACTGGTCTCCAATTCCATCCAGGTTGCTGTGAATACCATTATTTCATTCCTTTTTATGGCTGAATAGTATTTCATGGTATATATACCACAATTTCTGTATCAACTAATTGATTGATGGGCATTTGAGCTGCTTCCATGTTTTTGCAATTGCGAATTGTGCTGCTATACACAGTGTGTGCAAGTATCTTTTTCGTATAATGACTTCTTTTCCTCTGGGTAGATACTCAGTAGTGGAATTGCTGGATAACATGGTGGTTCTACTTTTAGTTCTTTAAGGAATCTCCAGACTGTTTTCCATAGTGGTTGTACTACTTTACATTCCCACCTGCAGTGTAAAAGTGTTCCCTTTTTACCACTTCCCTGCCAACATCTATTTTTTTTTTTTTTTTTTTTTGATTATGGCCATTCTTGTGGGAGTAAGGTGGTATCACATTGTGGTTTTGATTTCCTTTTCTCTGATCATTAGTGATGTTGAGCATTTTTTCATATGTTTGTTGGCCATTTGTGTATCTTCTTTTGAGAATTGTCTATTCATGTCCTTAGCCCATTTTTCGATGGGATTGTTTGTTTTTTATTTGCTAATTTGAGTTCCCTGTAGATTCTGGATATTGTTGTTTATCAGATATATACATTGTGAAGATTTTCTTCCATTCTATGGGTTGTCTGTTTACTCTGCCGGTTGTTTCTTTTGTTGTGCAGAAACTTTTTAGTTTAAGTCCTTTATCAATGCTTTTGTTGTGTTTGCTTTTGGGTTCTTGGTCATGAAGTCTTTGCCTAAGCTAATATCTAGAAGCATTTTTCTGATGTTACCTTCTAGGATTTTTATGGTTTCAGGTCTTTGATTTAAGCCCTTGATCCATCTTGAGTTGATTTTTGAATAAGGTGAGAGATTAGGATCCAGTTTCATTATTCTACCTGTAGCTTGCCAATTATCCCAGCACCATTTGTTGAATAGAGTGTCCTTTCCCCACTTTGTTCTTGCTTACTTTGTCAAAGATTGGTTAACTGTTTAAGTATTTGGATTTATTTCTGGGCTCTCCATTCTGTTCCATTGGTCTATGTGCCTATTTTTATACCAGTACTGTACTGTTTTGGTGACTATGGCTTTATAGTATAGTTTGAAGTCAGGTAATGTGATGCATTCAGATTTGTTCTTTTTGCTTGGTCTTGCTTTGGCTATGTGGCCTGTTTTTTGGTTCCATACGAATTTTCAGATTGTCTTTTCTAGTTTTGTGAAGAATGATGGTGGTATTTTGATGGGAATTGCATTGAATTTGTAGAGCTTTTGGCAGTATGGCCATTTTCACAATATTGATTCTACTCATCCGTGAACATGGGACGTGTTTCCATTTGTTGGTGTCATCCATGGTTTCTTTCAGCAGTGTTTTGTAGTTTTCCTTGTAGATGTCTTTCACCTCCTTGGTTAGGTATATTCCTAAACATTCAATTGTTTTGCTGCTATTGTAAAAAGGGGTTGAGTTCTTGATTTGATTCTCAGCTTGGTCGCTGTTGGTATACAGCAGAACTACTGATATATGTACACTAATTTTGTATCCTGGAACTCTGATGAATTCATTTATCAATTCTAGGAGCTTTTTGGAGGAGTCTTTAGGGTTTTCTAGGTATACGATCATATCATCAGCAAACAGCAACAGTTTGACTTCCTGTTATTTTGTGAGTCCTGTGTGTCTCTGCTCCCTGTGTGTTCACCCTGGTGCTGTGACCATCAGCTCCAGATCCTAGCCTGATGAGATGTTCAAGGGACTTTGAGGTTCCTCCTAGATAATAAGATGTCAGCACATGACTGCACATGATTTGCAGATGACAGCATGCTCCAGTAGGACTGGCCTTGAGCCCAGTTGTAAGTAGGGGGTGGCCACCTCTGTGCTTAATGGTGCTCTCTTTTGGCCTCTTGCAATCCTAAGCTTTCTCACTGTGATTCCCCATTACACTTCTGGACCTTTCCTAATTCCTCTTCCTCACCTGAATTGTTTCCTATTTGTTCAGGATCCTATTCAAACTGAAAGTCCACATCTGACCCATTCCTCATGGCTAAGCTTAGGATTCAATACTTCAATGGAATCTTTTCTGAACACCACAGAGCTTAGTGATTTTATCTTTCTTTGGCCATAGAGTCCTTAGTCAATGCAATTTATTTGGTCCCTGATGATACTTCATACGTATATCTGTCATCTGTACTCTGTGCCAGGCACTGTTGAAGGCCCTAAGAATACACAGGTAGATAAAATTGGATAAACTTGCAAGCTGGTCAGGAGAGGCAGCCAATAAAACAGAAGAAAGATAATGTCACATCATAAGAAATGCTATTGCAAATAAAACTAAGGATGGGACAGAGTGCATAGGAACTCTCTTAGAATGATAGATCTCAGAAGAGGTGATTGTTGAGCTGAGATCTGAAAGACAAAAAGGATCCAGCTATGGAAAGACTTTGGGGTGGATGAAACAACCACAAAGATCCTGTGGTTGGAATGAGCCTGTTGTAGCCAAGGATAGGAAAGAATCCTGTGTGGCTGTTCTTGGAGCTCAGCAAGGGCAGGCATGGAGACATGCAGTGAGGCTACAGGGTTGAGCAGGAACCAGACTCTGCAGCACCTTGTATACCAGGGTAATACTCTGGAGGGCTTAAAGCAGAGAATAATTGACCTAATTTATAGTTTTAGACCAGCCTGTTTGCTGTGTAAAGACTGGACTGTCTAGGGACAAGAGTGGAAGTGGGAGCACCAGCTCTGAGGCAACTGTAGCACATCGTCCAAGCAAATGATGCATGTAACTTGGATGGAGAGAAAGGGATGAACTCCAGCAATATTTTAGAGACAGAAATGAGACAATTTGATGACAAGTTAGATTTGGAGGATAAGGGAAGGTGCCATCAGGTATGATTCTGTGGTGCAGAGCTTGAGGATGTGGGTGAACTGAGGAGAGTCAGGAGTTCTACTTGGCCACTGTGGTGGACATTCGTCATTCTTCTTAGCCACTGAGCACGACTGAGCATCCTTCCTATGTATGAGGATTTCCCCTACTTTAGGAATCCATATTTCCCTAAGATATAAATCAGAATCCTGCTTTACCAGTAACCCCCAGGGCTGGGTTGCAGCTTGTGACCCTGGCTCAATCAGACACACATGTGAAGCTCCAAGTTGGCATCCATTCTGGCCATGGAGTCAGCAGCCTCATCAGTTTTCAGAGGCAGCAAATGCAGAGATTCTAGGCATAGCATCTGAGTCCAGTGTCTGTACCCAGCAATGGTGGTACTAGTATCTCCCTCCAGCAGTTCCACATTGTAATATGGGGATTGTCCCTGGCTGTTGGCCCTTAAGTCTGAGTCTCTTGTCCTCCTAGGAATCTTGCCAGCTATCTAATACCTTAAAAATAGCATATGTGCATAAATGATCAGATTAGTACTTTGCTTGTTTTCAATGAGAACCTCAAATAGTTCTGCCATGTTGAGTCTGAGAAAAGTATTAGACATATAAGGAGAGACATAACCTGGCAATGGAAATAACGAATCTGTTGTTTAGTGGACAGGTCATAGGTGGAGTTATATATCTGAGAGACACTAGCATAGAGTGGTATTTTAAGTCATGCTGAGAGCACTGAAGGGGAGATTTCTCATAGAGAAGTGGACCCACCCTGGGGCGCTACTACACAAGGAGCTCCAACAGGAAAGCTAAAGCAAATGAAAGGACTGTGAGAAAGTTATGGTGAGACAAAAGGGCTGTCTGTAGGGTGAGTTCTCAGGAAAGCCAAGTGAAATTATTTCAGGAAGGAGTGAATGGAGTTGTGTCAAATTCAACCAAGAAGCACTGACTGATATTGCTGATAAGATTTTTAGGCATAGCATTAACAATTTCTTAGGCAATAAGTTAGAATATGGGTTTAGTGTTAGTCATACCTAGGTATGAGTTACAGCTTTATAATTTACAAACCATGCAATTTTGATTGGTCCCTATGAGACTAAGTGTTTGCATTTAAAAATGAAATAACACCCTCCACAAAAATTAATGATCTTAAAATCATAGGTTGAATTATATACCCCCCCAAAAAAAATGTTTTAATGTCCTAACCTCCAGTACTTGCAAATGTGACCTTATCTGAAAATAGGTCTTTGCAGATTTAATGGAGTTAAAATGAGGTCATTAAAATTGGGTTAAAATTAGGGTAGGCCCTAATTCAATTTTGACTGACGTCCTTATCAGAAGAGGGTAATTTGGACACAGACACACAAGGAGAACGCCATGTGAAGATACAGAGATGCACAGACACAGAGAGAAGATGACTACGTGAAGATGGGGGCAAAGATGAGAGTGGTGGAGCCACAAGCCAAGGAATGCCTGGGGCCACCAGAAGCTGGGAGAGGCAAGGAAGGGTCCTCTCCTCAAAGCTTCAGAGGGCGCATGGGCCTGCCAACACCTTGAGTAATTTGGACCTCTAGGCTTCAGAAGTGTGAGAGAATAAATTACTCTTGTTTTCAGCCACCCAATTTGTAGTACTTTTCTTAGGCAGCCTGAGGAAACTAATACAGATTTTGGTACCAGGAAGTATGGTGGTGTTATAACAAAACCCCAAAAACGTGAAAGTGGTTTTGGAACTGGGTAATGGTTACAGGTTGGAATAATTTTGAAATAGTTCATAGCAGAAACCTAGATTGCCTTGAAGAATTGATGGTAGATATATAGACATTAAAAGCAATTTTTTTGTGTGGGCTCAAAATGAAGAGAGGAAAGTTGTAGAGAAGCTTCTGTTGCCTAAGAGAATATATGTATTGTCATGAACAGAACATTGCTAGAAATAGAAATACTAAAGGACCTTCTGGTGAGGTCTCAGGTGGAAATAAGGAACATTATTGAACACTGGAGGAAACGTTGTAAATTGGTGGAAAACTTTCCTGAATTATGTTCTGTCACTGGGTGGAAAGTAGAACTTGCAAGTAATGAACTTGGATATTGAGCTGAGGAGATTTCCATGCAATAGGACATTCATATCCTGTTAGTTCTGTTCTCAAAGAGCCCTGATTGGCAAAGCATTAAATGAGATTAACTGAAACAATGCATGTAAGACACAGCACGGTTTCTGCACAGACTAAGAGCTCAACAAATAATAAAGTGAAGGTTAAGGGTGTGGCCTCCAACTTTCCAGAAAGGCTGTGGACAAACTGAACTGCAACTTGCACTCTCAGAAACAAAACAAACCAAAAATGCAAAACAAAACCAACCAAAAATGCAAAACAAAACAAACCAAAAATGCAAAACAAAACAAAAATTGCTGTAACATCTATTAATCATTCTTGTCAAGATCACATAAATTTTTCTTCCTATTGGTCAATGGTGGAAAAATATACAAATCTGAAATGTGATTAGAAACTTAGCAGTTCTGAGATATTTTACCTTATTTTATGTTTCTGAGGCAATATCAAAGCCCTTAGGATAAAAAACCTATTTAGACAATTAGGCTCCTGGTTTTTTTTTCCCCTGCAAATAATTTTGTTATTTAATGCCATACTGGAGTAAATTAGTCTTTTCTAAGCATTTTATAGCTTATAATATTGATAAAATCTAGGTATTAAGGTACATTTCCCAGGATATCTGCTATCATGAATGTATTTAGTGTTCCCTGAAGTTCTAGCCAATTCAGTAACCCAAGTAACATAAATGAGAACTTAAAAATTTTCAGGGGAAGAGATAAAAATATACTTGCAGATAATATAATTATCCTTTTAGATCTAGTATAATCCCATTAAAATGCCAAGGGAAATTTACAAAGACTTTAAGAAAACCTAACATGTACTTCTCAAGGTCATCTCGTAGACTAAACAGATGAGAAAATGGAAGTAATATGTGTGTGTGTAGAGTGTACCTTATCAGATATTAAAATGTATTATGAGAACATAGTACATTAAAATAATGTGATACATTAAAGTAACATAATGTGATAATGATAGGGAGATACAGCTTTAACAAAATAAAGCCAAGAAATAGATCTTAGTGCATATCACATTAAGTATATCATAAAGGTAGAATTACAAATCAGTAGAGAAAGGAATGTTCCGTTCATTCCAATTAGCATTTTTCAGCAACTTTCTTGTGTCTGACACTGGAAGATACAACTAAGAATATAAGTCCTATGATCTCAAAAAGTTTAGTCTTTATGGGAGACAGATAAATAAAGATAAACTTAGAAAACGTAAATCACCTGAGCTATGGCATCATTACAGGGAAGGCACAAACTTGATGCAGCCTCAAGAGTTAAGTTCAGTTTCTTTGCGGAAGTGATGTCTGAGTTGGATTCTGAAGGGCAAGTAGGAGGTAAGCAGGGGAAAGGATTCTGAAGGGCGTTTTGAAATAAGCTAGCAGAAGGTGTGAAGGCCTGAGGTCCGGGGAGGGCACAGCACATTTGCGGAGCCAGAAGTGCTCAATCTGGTCCTTGTCAGTTGGGGAAGGTTGTGAATGCAGGCTGGGAGACACAGGCAACACCAAAGTTAAGGAGATCTTAACTTTTGGTTGCTAAAGAGATCTTAAAGAAGACCTAGACACCTATTTGACATAGTAAAAACCACTGGAAAATGTGAAGATGACTTCTAGGATTCTGACTTGGGCCACTGGAGAATGGTGAGAAGTATGTTTGCAGAGCCAGTAGGAGGTAATGAATTAACTTGGATACATGTTAAACATGTACCGAATATTTGTGTCTTTTATGAAATAAGCATCGCTGGCTAACTAGTTGAATTTATTGAAGGCTTATAACAAATACAAAAATGGAATCCTCATGGATTAGAAACAAAGCTTAAAAAAAAAAAAAACCCTAGAAAAGATGCAACATGCATTGGTAATATTTCTTAGTTTTGGATGATAACCTATTAAATTACCTTTGTATTTTCCTTTATATATTTGCCAAATTTTCTAGAGAACATGTAGCACTTACACCTTTAGGGAAAACCTAAGACATGAAAAACCTTGCTTGCAATTTCCTATTGATAATAACACACTGAAATCTGAAGGATGGTATCTGAATATAGTGACATGCTCTTAAGTGTCTGCAAATATAATGGGGGATAGGCTTAAAATTGGGAACTAGAAGTCTGGATTTTTAGGAGACAGATTCACTCATAGATTCTCTAAATACATATTGTGTGGACGCTCTCAAGACACTGGTGATGTAACAGAGCCAAACTTCCAAAGCCCCTGCTCTGTGGGGCTTACGTACAATATCAGAGGCACATTCTAGCAGCAGAATGGGACTTGGGTTGCACTGCTGGGCAAGCTGAAATAGAGCTGGCAGGGAACTCAGAAATCTATTTTACAGATGAGGAAACAAAGACTCCGGTGAGGGACTTCTTCCTCATGTCATTGTCACAAGGGTAGGACTGGAATTCCGGTTTCCTATTTTCTGAAATTCATAGAATGAGGTTTGTGTGTCACAGAAGGGCCGCTGTAGTCCTGGCTTCGAAGTAAAAGGTACAAGAATGTATCCTGGCTGGGCGAGGTGGTTCACACTTGTAATCCCAGCACTTGGGAGGCTGAAGTGGGGGCAGAGGTGGGAACCACTTGAGCCCAGATGTTCAAGACCATCCTGGGCAACATATTTCAGACCTTGTTTCTGTTAAAAAAAAAAAAAAATACAAAACTTAGCTCGGCATGGTCGTGCACCTGCAGTCCCAGCTATACTTGAGAGACTGAGGTGAGAGGATGGCTTGAGCCCGGGAGCTTGAGGCTGCGGTGAGCTATAATTGCATCTGTACACTCCAGCATGGGCAACAGTGAGAACCTGCATTTTTTTGTTTTAAAAAATATATTCTTGCTATTAGAAGATGCTGTTCATTTTCATTCATTCAGCAAACACTCACCAAGATTCTTCTATGTACAAGGCCCCAGGTTGAGAATACAACTATAATTAAGACAGACTGTTCCTATTCTTTTGGAGTTTACATTTTGTCAGGGGAGAGATAATAAAAAAACTAATTGCAAGGGCTTCTTGTTTTTTTAGGTAGGAATGTTCTAAATGTTCTATAAAGTCACCCGGAACACTAAATTAGCAAACACAGAGCCATTGCTCTTAGGAGAAACAGAGTTAGGTTACTGTGAGCCTCTGCTCACGACATTTTTGTCAGCTCATCCATATATAACCTTGTTTTATGTGTGTTTCTGTTTAAAGACACCTTATTTAATGTAGTTGATTCATTAACATGAACTCAGGGCTAACAGCATATCACTCATGCCTGAACAAAATTTGCCTAACACATTTTCTCTGTAAGGCACATCTCAACCTTTTTGCACTTAGAAACACTAGACTGCACTTTAATGCTTGGGGACCATTTTTTTAAACAGTGAAATCACCAAAAAAGGCACAAAAATGTGAAAAATGTGGCAGTAAATAGATCACAAAAAGAATACTTACAGTATGAGAGTAGAAACAAGAAGGCAGAATGTCACCATGTTGGACCTCAGCTGGTCCGGCATGTGCATCAGACAACTCAAAATTTTTGCCACTCTGTGCATATCTATGAATGACCATGAAAGCGCCATAAATATTGATTTAGAGGTTACAACTAAATTTTAGTGAGTTGGCAAATTTGCAGACGTGAAATCCTTGAATTAAGGCACCAACCTGCATCAGACATTGACCGTATGTTATTGTTTCTATGCCATTGCAATCGTACTGACAATTACAATGATGCAATATCCTTTCACAGGGAGTCTGGAGGTCAGAGAAGGTTTTCTGAGAAACAGACATTAAAGCTGAAATCTTAAGGGCAAGTTGGTGTTAGCTGGGTTGACTGGGGAAGAGGATGGTCTATTTCAGGCAGAGCAAATAGCATGTGCAAAGGTCTGAGACGGGAATGAGCATTGCATATTTCTAGGGCCTGAATGATGTTCCTTGTAGCTGAACTGCCCAGACTCATGGGGAGGGAGGGACCAGATTATGCAGGAACTTGTGACTCCAGTAAAGGATTAAAAAAGAAATTGAGAGAGGGTCTTACTCCATCACCCAGGCTAGAGTATAGTGGCCCAATCATGGCTCGCTGAAGCTTCTACCTCCCCAGCTCAGTTGATCCTCGCATTTTGGCCTCCCAAGTAGCTGGGACTGCAGGCATGTGTCACCATGCCCACCTAATTTTTGTATTTTTTGTAGAGATGGGGTTTCATAATGTTGCTCAGGCTGGTCTTGAACTCCTAGGCTCAAGTGATACACCTGCCTTGGCCTCCCAAAGGCTAGGACAGTAAAGGATTTTGATGTTTATTCTAAGAGTGATGGGAAGCCAGGCTAAGAGATGGTATATATTTGTATTTTAAAAGGGTCATTCCCTCTGGTTGAGTGTAAAGAAAGGTCTAGATGGGGCTGAGAGGATGTGGGGAGAGCAGTTGAAAGCTTATTTCAATCACTGAGCAGAGACAGTACTAAGGTTAGGCTAAAGGCAGGGTGTGAGGGAAAAGTGGCGTTAAGATCAGAGTTGGGTTTCTGGTGCGTGCAACTGCATAGATGAGGGTGCTGTTTCCAGAGGTCAGGAACACTTGGAAGAAAGTGAGTTTTGAGGGAATGAACTCAATTTTGTTTTGTGGTTAAAGTGCCTATGAGATATTGTGGTAGGTGAAGAAACGTGCTACTGAGTTTCCCCTTCAAGGAAGGACTTGCTATCCAGCCCAGGGGAAGGCAGGTTGCAGATAGTCATCAGCAGTCAGCAACTTCAGGGTCTGCCTGAGCGGCAGGGCTGCCTCCCTAGAGGGCGTACTCCTCTTGGAGCAGCTCACATCTGGTGAATGAGTAAGGTGGGACACTCTGTGGGCAATATTGGCTCCAGAGCTCCCTGCTTAGGGTTCAAGGGGAAACTGAAGGATGTTCAGCTTCTTCCTTGGACAGGTTCATAAAGGAAACATCTTATTATCCATACTCCAGGTCAGTGTGTGCTCTGCAGGCTCTGGCCTGCATCAGATAGCCAAGTGGAGACCTCAAGTCGGACACATGGGTGTGATCTAAAGATGCATGTTCACAAATAGTCAATATGCAGGTGGTGAATGAAGATATGAGAGTGGCTGATTTTGTGTAGAAGAAAGAATGAAAAGGAGAAGCAGCCTGGGAATGAATCTTGGGAAACTCTAACCTTTGAATGTGAAACAGGGAAGGATAAACTAAAAGACTGTTCAGAAAGGTGGGAGGATACCCAGGAGGACACCCTACCATGAAAGACAAGAGAACCAAATAGTTAGAACTCCAGAGAGCGCTGCTGAGAGGCTAGGGAGGCCCAGGTCAAAAGCATACCTTGCAGAAGTCATTGGCAACTTAGCTCAGTGGTTGGGTGGGCTGTTGAGGGGAGATGCAAGGTTTCAGTGGGTTGTGGAATGAGTGAGAAATTAAGAAATAGAGACAGTGAGTGTAGACAATTCCTTTTAGAAATGTGACTGAGAAAAGGACAGAAGACATAGGGTAAGCCTAGAGATTTTTTAAAAATTCGACATACTTGTTTTTTAATTTAAATTTAATTTTTAAAAATTTTTAATTCTTGTAGGTACATAGTAGGTGTATATATTTATGGGGTACATGCGATGTTTTGATACAGGCATGCAATGTGTAATAATCACATCATGGAGAATGGGGTATCAGTTCCCTTAAGCATTTACCCTTGTGTTACAGACAATCCAATTATACTCTTTTGGTTATTAAAAAATGTACAGGTAAGGCATTATTGACTATAGTCATCTTGTGCTATCAAATAGTAGGTCTTATTCATTCTAATTTTTTTGTATGAATTAAGTATGTTTGAATGACCATGGGGGAACCAAGCAAAGATGATGAGTTAGAAGACACAGAAGAGAGAAGAAATTATTGATAGGAGATGATTCTTGAGGAAGTGGGCTACAGAACAGAGAGATATTGGACCAAAACTAGGAAGAAGGGAGCTGGCTTTCACAGGAATTGAAGAAAGGAGAGAAGATACAGATAGGTTGTAGGTTTGAAAGCAGGTGCTGGAAAGTTGAGAGCTCCTCTCTGGCAGCTTCAAATTTCTCTGTGGGGTTGGAAGTGAGGTCATCTTTGGTGAGAGAGCTTTTTAGGGTGGTGGTGAGGCAGGGAACCTAAGGCCAATTCACGTTGACTTCCTAGAACTAAATTAAAAAAAACTCCAACTTTCCATGCCCAAGTAACAAAAGGACCATAGGCTACACCCTTTGCAACACCCCCATCCCCCTTTCTCTGCGTGGTAGATGAAAAATTGAAAGTACCTCTGATTGGTTCCCTCCTGTGACCAATCAGACTGGTCACAGGCCAAGTCTTCATTTGCATAGGAGTGTAACTTTGTATTAATAACTTCACTTCAGCCTCTAATTGGTCCCCTCCCACAACCAACCAGTATGGTCGTGGGCTACTACATCATTTACATAGGGTGTACACCAAGTAACCAATGGGAAACGTCCAGAGAATATTTCAACCCCGGAAAATTCTGTAATGGGGCTCTTGAGCTGCTTATTTGAGCCCACTCCCACCCTGTGGAGTGTACTTTTGTTTCAATAAATCTGTGCTTTTCTTTCATTCCTTTGTGTTTCATTCAATTTGTTGTTCAAAACCTCAAGAACCTGGACACCCTCCACCAGTAACAGAGGTTTGGATGAAGAGAATGGAAAAGGTTTAATACAGTCACCAAGGAGCATGGAAAAATTAATTGACTAAAGAAATTCGGTAGTAGGAATATAGAACTATGTTGTGAACTCGGCTGAATTCTGAATGTAGACTTGTTAGCCCACTGAAGTGTCTTTTGGGCATTTTGCATCTTAAGAGCACATGATCTAAAATACCACCATTTCCCCACACCATTGGTGTGTTACAGGAACACAGAAAACTGACAAGAAAATGCTGTGCCACAGAAGAAGTCAATATTCTAAACACATAAAACTATGAATTCAAGTTTCATCCTATGATTTCCCTACTTCTTAGTCTTCAGATATTTCTGTGACAAGTTCTTAATATAAATATGTTATTTGTCAAGTAATTTGCAGTATATAAAAATGTTGACATTAACTTTCTCATTTAATACTCTAACATCCTTCTAAGGTGGATAATATTATTTGCCACTTGAAGAAAACAAGTGTTTGCAAATTTATGGGAATGATCCAAGGTCAAACTATTGGTAAAAGTCAAGACAAGGATATGCGCTCTGGTCTTCTCCATTCAGAGTCTATGATCCTTCACTGGCTCACATTCCTGGATCTCAGAAATGTGCTAGATTTGGGCTCATTTTTGCTGATGAGTTTAATTAGCCAAGGATAATTTTTTTTTCTGGTTTGTTTCATTTAATATTTCCCCCTGAGTTTGAGTTTATGATCCATTATGATAAATTCTTTTTCCTTTGTATTCTTAGCAATGGCAGGCTTGGAATAATAAAGGAAGCAATTGACTTAAAATAGTAAATAAGCCCCCTTTCCGTGAAGTTGTTCTTGTCTGTGCTTTGCCTGAGTTATGGCTACGTTAATGTGATAACTGGCACCACTTCAACAGCTGTAATATCTCTTCAATTACAGCTGCCTGAAAATTACTTAAAGTTTCAAATGCTTGATGCATCAAGATAGGGCTGTGGGGAGGACAGATCAGTCATGTGAAGCTTGTCTTTGCAGGGAAGAGACATTTCCTTGTGCCGATGAAGCTTCGAGAACAGTTGAGGTTACTCTAAGGGCAACAAAGAAAGATAAACAGAAGGTCTTAAAACTGATAACTTGGAGCAAATTATGTATTTTTAAAATAGATTTTTAAGTTATTAAGTTGAAAATGACAATTACAAAACACAATAATTCATTCTTTTTTGAACACACATTTATTGAGCATTTGTTATAGGCCAGCTACCATGCTTGACATTGGAAGTGAAAAGGGAAATAAGGCACCTTCCTCATTATCAAGTATACGGGGTCTTCTAGTGGGCAAGATGGACCTATATGCAGATAATCAAAACATTAGTGCACAGATAAGACTTAGCTGCCAGTAAGTATCTGCTCCATCATATCCCTCTATATGCAATCTTAGAAGAGTATATGTATTAAATGAAAACACTTAAAATTGGTTTCTTCTGGGTGTGATTGGGTGATATCACTATTTTAGAGAAATCTTTAGTTAAATAATATATTTCAATCATATAAGAACATAGGACAAATACTATATGATTCCACTTACATGAGGTACCTAGAATAGTCAAATTCAGAGGCAGAAAGAATGGTGGTTGCCAGGGGTTGCTGGGAGAAGAAAGGAATAGGGAGTTGTTATTTAATAGCACAGTTTCAGTTTTACAAGATGACAAGTGTTCTGGGGATGATGATGGTACTACAGCGATGTGAATGTACTTAATGTCACTGAACTGTATACTTGAAAACAGATAAAATAACACATTTTATGCTGTGCATATTTTACCACAATAAAAATAATACAAATGAAATAGAAATTAAAAGAGATTACCATGTTCCAACCATGGATATATGTGTTTTGTCATATGTTTTTTAGATTTCTCTCATTTTAAAGAAAAAAAATGCTATAATACAGTGAATGCCTCCCTTCTCTCTGCCTCAGACTTTTCTCCTCTTTTTCTTTCTTATCAGGTAGAGGTACTATCCTAAAGTTTGGGTGCATTATTTCTATGCATTTAAAAATACTTTTACTACAGTCAATGTCCTCATTCCAAAGACGATTAGAAACACATCTGTAGTTGTATGCAAACTGTGGAAAAGTGTGAGGTGTCTCAACACAATGATGGCAGAGAGGACTTAGAGCAGGATTTGGGCTTGCAGTAGGTGATTCTTGGGAGGGTTTAAGGAAACAGGGTTTTACTCTGCATTGATGATTTCAGGAAGTAGGGTAATTCTGTGATTACATATCTTAACAAATCTCAAGCCTACAGCTACACTAAAGTGATTGTTTAAGAAGCAACAGTCATGCATTAGCTAGGATAGAGGGTTATTTGGTCATTTTTGTGGTGCGTATTTTTGTTAGTGTTCAAATAAAATGATGGCGTGATTGTATTTTTGTTTTGTCCTATGATGGTCACAGAACGGCCTTGTCTGATGTTGATGCTCTTTGAAGTTGTTTACTGTCAACAGGAGGATACTAAGGCCTAGCTGTGAGTGCCAGGCTCCTGGATATCAGCAGCTATATTTTCTTTGTTGCTACGTATATATTTCTTCATAAGCAATATATATTATTATTTTGTGGGTCTTAGTTTGAATGGATTATAATATGCTGTAGCATTTTTTTACTCCATAGTGTGAGATTAGCTTAGCTTGATAATAGAAGATCTAATCCATGTCTTTTGTTTGTTTGTTTTGTGGGGGAGTTTGAGACAAAGCCTCACTCTCTTGCCCAGGCTAGAGTGCAATGGCGTGATCTCGGCTCACTGAAGCCTCTGCCTCCCAGGTTCCAGTGATTCTCATGCTTCAGCCTCCTGAGTAGCTAGGATTACAGGTGCCCACCACCACACCTGGCTACTTTTTGTATTTTTAGTGGAGACAGGGTTTCACCATTTTGGCCAGGCTGGTCTCAAACTCCTGACCTCAGGTGATCCACCCACCTCAGCTACCCAAAGTGCTGGGATTACGGGCATGAGGCAATGTACCCAGCCTAGTCCATGCCTTTTATATGCTGTTTTGCGTTCAACTGAAGGATGGTTAGGTTGCTTCTGTGTTTTCTTGTTAAAAATTGTGCTGATACACCTTGCATACAAATATAAGTTTCTCTATACCATTTTTCCAAAGAGAGCAACCAGGTGCCAGAAAGTAATAAAATGCTCAACAGTGTTGAAAGACTAGACACCAGCTTGAACTGGCTCCCAGGGGCAAAATCTGGGACAATTTGAGGCATAAAATAATAATAATGGGTTATAATCCATGGAATAGAATACAAGTTCATGCTACTTGAAATAATTGAATATTATCAAATACATGCATTGCAAATAGTTTCACATTGCTTGTGGTGCTTGCAATCACGTCATTCATTTTCACGTGGCCATTTTAATCACATTTTTCCTTGATTGCTGTATTTTTGTGACATAGCTAAGAAATCATTACCTATCCAAGAACATGTATTTTCCTATAAAAGTTTTAAATTTTTTTCTTTGCATGTAGATTTCTAATAAATGTAATTTGTTTTTTCTTATGATGTGAGGAACGGAATCTAATATCCTTTTCCACATGGGTAACCACTTGTTCCAGCACTGTGGAATGCCTTCACTATATTAAACAAAATTTTCAAGGCTCTTTATTCTGATTTACTGGTATATTTATCTCTTAATTAACTGCTATATTAATTATAGCTATTAACTGATATATTTGTCTCTTAATTAATATAAAGCTTTAAATTAAGACTTGATATCTGGTTAGTCATCTGTCACTATTCTTCTTCAATATTGTTGGATCTTTTTGGCCATAATCTTTCACACACATTTAAGTCTCCAGTAAAACATCTTACTGGGATTTTGATTCAAATTGCATTGAATTTATAGATTTCAATAATCATAATATCAAGTGTCTTCATTTTTAATCATGGATTATTTCTCCGTTCCTTTTGGTCTTATTATATTCTATACTTTTCATAAATATTTTATACATTATTAGATACATACCTAGATATTTATATTAGTTGGGAATTGCCTGGCTGCCTGAGAGAGAGACCTTTATTTCAGTATCTTTAAAATATTAGAGCTCAACCCCCTAAATAAAAGAAACCAGAGTTAGGTAGTTGCTGATATCTCACTGAATCCAAATGCTAAGGGTAAGGTCTCTGAATTTTCTCTTCTTTTCTGTCATGGTCCCCAAATGGTTTCTGGAACTTCCGCTGTAGTGTCTGATTCCAAGAGGCTGGAAGGAAGGAGTGCAGAAGGGCAAAAAGGGATTCCTGTCCAATGATGTTTGCTCACACCAAATTGGAAAATTTTCCCTCCAATAGAGGCTGGAAGGTAGAGTTTTTCAGCTGGATATATTGTCACTCTGAATAAAATCAGAGTTCTCAGCTGGGTGTGGTGGCTCATGCCTGTAATCCTAGCACTTTGGAAGGCCGAGGTGGGTGGATCACTTGAGGTCAGGAGTTCAAGACCAGCCTGGTTAACATGGTGAAACCCCATCTCTACTAAAAAATACAAAAAAATTAGCCAGGCGTGGTGGCCTGTGCCTGTAATCCTAGCTACCTGGGAGGCTGAGGCAGGAGAATGGCTGGATCCCGAGAGGTAGAGGCCGCAGTGAGCTGAGATTGTGCCGCCGCATTCCAATCTGGGCAACAGAGGAGGACTGTGTCTCAAAAAAAAAAAAAAAAAAAAAAAAAAAAAGAGTTCTCTTATTAAGAAAAGAAAAAGTAAATATGGGATGTACTAGCAGTTGCTGCTATAGGTTCTTTTAACTTTTGTTATTTAAAATATCTTTTTCAGATTAAAAATATCCATCGTTGATTGGTATTCATAGGGATACCATCCTATTTCTATTCTTAAAATATATTTTACATGCAGAAAAACTTACCATTTTTAGTATATTACTGTGAGTTTTGAGAAACACGTGGTCATTGTTTAGCTTGAGGAACACATCAGACAGAGTGAGAAACAGACTATTATGAGGTCTGGTCAGAGAAGTAGGCAAGACCTCACTATTAGGGGGCATTTTAGGTGGTGATAAAGAGGCTGGTTTTATAGTCCAAATGCAGTAGGAAGCCACTGGAGAGTTTTAAGCAGGGCAGTGATGTGATGTAATTGATGTTGGAAAACTCATTTTGAGTTTTCTCTGGAGAATAGATTGTAAAGAACGCAGGGAAGAAAGGAGTCCAAGCATGAGACTCTTGCGTATTCCAGGCAAGAGTTCACAGTCATTGAACAAGGGTGATGGCACTGGAGATGCAGCTCAGACAGATGCAGTGAATATATGGCAGTCAACAGGATTTGCTCTTGAATTTTCATCTTCAACTATTTCTATTACTTGGATGTGATTCCCTCTGGAATCAGATGTTCAGAATAATCACTGTAATTTGTGAATTTCCTTGCATGCATACACTCTGCTAATTTGGCAAAGCTGTTATTTTTTCTAGTTTCCCCTCCATGAGCCCAAGCGTGATCTACAAGCTGCATGATTTAATTACTTTTCTGGATAATAGAAAAGAATGAAAAAAAATTCTACTTAATAAAATAATTTTAAACATGCTCATATAATCTGGCTTTTACATGAGGATTTAAAAGTGAGTTTAAAAAAAACTACTGGATGGAGAACTTTTCTCAGGAGTTTTGGGAAGGTCTTGCCCTCTTAAATCTCTTTCATAAATTGCTTAACTTTCATTAACAATATTCTTTAACATTTTTTAATGTTAGCTTTCCTGAGAAGAGTGGCATTAAATCCCCAATACTGTGTTATACATTTCTTTATTAATTCACTTTGCCTTTTGAATCATTTCTGATTGGGTGTAGAAGTTGGTATTTCTAACAATCAGTTTCATTAATTTAAGCAGAATGAAAAGGGACAGAATCTATTTGAAATAAAGAGATGAACAAAGAGATGAATAGACTGCAAGAATTTCTCTAGTCCTGAGGCCTCCTGGCCACCTGGTCTACAAAGGTTTTGGTAGAACTGCAACAAAAATGTATATCATAAAGCAGAGCTAGACTATGAAAGAAATAGGGAAACAATACCAGTAAAATATGAATAAAAAATGGAAAGCCATCACATTAATAAAAAAGAATATAACTTTGAACCATAAAAGACAGCATAAATACTGTATTTGAGCTATAAATTTGGGTCTGGACTTCCTGGAACAAATATTAAAAAAGAGTCCTAGCCAATTGCCTAGTTCTTGTTATGCACATATCAGAAATCCCAGTTTGAGCCTAAGAAGGGTTTAATGTAGAATTGAAGTTTGTCTGGGTCTACAGTGTACCTGCTGTGTGTCTCCCAGATACCTCCTGGAAATACTTCTAAAAGAAGTATCATTTAGGGACAGTGCATTCGTGGGCAGGAATCGGACATATCCATGTGTGTCGTGTCACCCAATAGTCTTCAGAGCAATTGCTCATGTTGGAGCCCTAGTGTGTAAATAAACATGACCCAGACATGAAATGTCATTGTTGAAAGTTGAGCTCCATAGCAGAATTTCCCAAAATGATACATCTTGGGACATTTTCCCACAGGATGTTAATACGTATTTTGAAAAACAAAATATGCATGTTAGACATATCTAAATAGGAGCATTTTTAGCAGCTCAGTCCTATAAACAGAGTCACATGAGCAGGCTTAAGGCAGATTTTAGTAACTGTTACTTCCAGCTGCTTATGCAAAACAGTCTTGCAAAATCTCTATTCTCTACAGTAACTCTGGGTGTTCCCAGAGGGTTTCTGAACAGTTCTGGAGGGCTTCCCTGTGATGTCTGCTGGATACAGCTGCAAGTACTTTTCATCATTACTGCTTCCGGGGTGCACCTCTGTCTGGTTCTGTTTCCATCCTCACACATGGCACAGCAGTCTCTTGCCAGGGAATATGGTCTCTTTTCAGGCCATACATTACTGTTACTCTTGCTAAATATTGCAGTACATCCAGGACCTCACACTACACTGCTTCTGCTATTTCCTACTGGCGACAAGGTCTTCTGCTTGGAGCAACTATTACTTCCACTATATCCTCTGGGTCTGCTGTCCTGAGAGGCATTGCCACCAATGCGGTAGAAATTTTAATAGGCTACGTTGGCTGCTTATCAGCGATGAAGTGGAGACAAATGACAACCGAAATGGTAGTACTTCAATATCTTACATAATTCAGGGTGCAACAGCCCTGTATTAATTGGAGTGAGAGGCCATTAGGTCTTAAAGGCTGGCATCTTGGCTCCACTTCCCACGTCAAAGACGTCAGAGTACTGGGCTTGGTGGTTTATGCAGGCTCGGGTCCTTGTCCATTGTGGGCTGGGTAAACAGACTTAATCTGCAGTTTGGCTATTTTAGAAGAAGGGAAGAAGTAGAAAGCCTTGTTTAGGTCTCCAGTTAAGCCACATGCCTCAGGGCTCACCAGAAAAGCTCTGAGTTTTGTATATAAATTGCTTGTTCAGCTATTAAGGAAGTGGTACTTTGTTTGCCATTGGCCTATTGTCTTTTGTCTATTGTCCCTCCCCTTATAGAAAACTCGTGGATCTAGAACCCTACGTCAAATTTCTAGTATTAATACTAATTGCTAATATTAATACTACTTACTAATTACTGATATTACTAATATTAATGCTAATTATCAATGTATTATAAAGAAAAAATGCAAACCAAAATGGAATAAATACATTTTTCAAAAGTGTGTATTTGAGAAAACTGACTCTGTGACAAACTCTAGTGACTCATGTTAAACTTACGTTAAACACACCAGTGTGGCTTACGTGTCAATGTAAAAGCCAAAACCATAAAAATATAAGAAAATACAGATGAATATTTTTTACTAGGATGGAGAAAAATGTTGTCTGCCAAAACATAGTAAACAAATAAAAAAGGAAAAGATCAATAGCTTTGACCACACTTAAAAAAACAACAATCCTCTTTGTAAGTCAAAATTTACCAGAAGCAATGTTTCTGAAAGGAAGGTTGAATAGTAAGTCAGATCACAGACTCTACATAATCTTATCTGTTTTCTTTTTGAAAATAAGAGTTGATGAAGTCAATGAAACATTTAGCTTTCAAAATATAAAAGAGTACAAACTCTTTGATCTAGCAACTGCACTGCTGTGAATTGATTGTGCATATATATTTGTAATGTACAAATGTGTTTATTGATGTATTATACAATATGCTAATTGCTATTGTATGACAACAATAACAATAACAGGAAATAATTTTCTATCAAGAGTGGCCGTGTGTGATGTATTTTCTTACATCCATACAATGGAATAGGATGCAGCCACTAAAAAGAAAGAAGTAGCTTTTTATCTATATATATGGAAAGATTTCAAGAATTGCTAGATGAAAACATGATCTATAGAAGTATGCTTGATTTTTTTTTTTTAAAAGATCTATGTATATTTGCAGCTTTTTCTTTTCCTGATATAATCAGAGAAACCATTGACAGAGGCTACTTTTGGGGAATAGGACTGGAATTTGGTGGAATGAAGATGTGTAACTTTCTGTTTAATTTTTTCACATGTCTATTTATTATCCTTATTTAAAAATATGAAATTTTATTTATTTTTTGAGATGGAGTCTTGCTCTGTCACCCAGGGTGGAGTGCAGTGGTATGATCTTGACTCACTGCAGCCTCCACCTCCTGGGTTCAGCTGATTCTCCTGCCTCAGCCTGCTGAGTAGCTGGGATTACAGGCATGTGCCATCATAGCCAGCTAATTTTTGTATTTTTAGAAGAGACGGAGTTTCTCCATGTTGGCCAGGCTGGTCTTGAACTCTTGACCTCAGGTAATCTGCCTGCCTCAGCCTCCCAAAATGCTGGGATTGGGTGTGAGCCACCGTGTCTGGCCAAAAATTGTATTTATTTTATAGAAAAGCATATACTTATATTTTAAAACCTCATGCCATGCACTATATTTTATCTGTCAATTTTAAAAGGAGAGCATATACCATAATCTGACAGCTCTGAGGCTAATCCTGTTATAAATTTGGGAAAATTATTTCTCAGTCTTATTTTACTCATTTGTAAAGTGGGAAAAATAATGTGTACTTCATAGGATATTTTGAAGATTCAATGAGATAATGGCATATAGAAACACTCAATAAGTATTTGCTATTATTATTAATGTAATTAGAAGTTATCCACTGGCTTTTAAATTATTCTTATTTGCATTGTATTATTGTGTGTTATTGCTCTAGGGATTAAAATACAATTCTTAGTTTTTCATATTCTACTCAGAGTTAATGTTGTACCAATTCCCATAAAATATATAAACCTTGCAATTTTAAGGTCTATTTATCCCCTTTGCCATGCCTTTATGCTATTGTTATTGCATGTATTGAACATTATAAAAGCAACAAGGTGGTATTTTCATCTTGCTTTAAAGAATCGTATGTATTTTTAAAAAATGAACAGGAAAATGATCTTTTCTTTTTTATCAGATATTTAAAGACTCTGATGCATTTTATTTTTTGGTGAAGATTCCTAATTCCATCTGTTATCATTTGCTTTCTGACTGAAGAATGTTCCTTAGCATTTCTTGTGCAGGTCTACTTTATGGATCCTTATATATCCCATTTATTGTGTATTTTCTTATACTGCAGAAATATTAATGTGTTTGATTATGGAGCCCCGAAGCAGATCCTGCTTGGGATATTATATTGTGTCACTTGGGTAAATTTTACATAAACTCAGGAGCTGACTCAATAAGCTTTGGTGATAGCTTATGGCAGTGGAATTGGTAAAAGAAGAAGAAAGAAGGCAAAGATGATTCCCAGTTCTATTGCTTGGGCAATAAGGGCGAGTGGAGCGTCACTTAATGAGAGGAGTGACAAAATAGCCATTTTAGTGGGGAACTGGAGTGAGAGGGGTTGCTGAGTTTAGTTTTGTACGTGTGATAGTGGCACATCCGTGTTCAGGAAGTAGGTGGGTACACAGGTCTGGAGCCTAGAAGGGAGGTCTACATTAGAGATGTTTGGGCCTCTGTGCCATCACAGTGGATGATAATTGAAGCAATGAGATCACTCAGTGATTCAAAGATAATGTACATGACAAAAAGAATCAGACCTACGGTAAATCTTAGCATCAGCAGTTTCAATGGAGTAAAGGGGAAAAAGCAGATTTCAATCAAATGAGGAATGACTGGAAGGAGAAAATAAAATGGTGAGTGTAGATGGCTCATTTAGGAAGCCTGGTTGTGAAGAGAGAGAACCAAAGAGGTTTTAATTTACTTAGTTTGTCAACATGTATGAGACCTGAGTATGTTTCTCCCATGTTGATGGAAGAAACCATAGAGGGAGAGGCTTAAAGATATTTGATCAAGGACCATTCTTCAAAGCGGGGATGAGACCTGGAGGACAGCAGATGGAGATGTGAACATTAGGGAAGAGGGCAACTCTGTAACAAAAACAGGAAGACAAGGGTCAAAATGGATGCAGGTGAGGGCATTCCTGCCTAACAGCTCCAATTTTTTCAATGAAGTGGAAGATGAGTACTTAGAGTGGAGGGGATAGATGAGCTGCTTAGATGGTTTCATGAGAGCAGGTTAAGTTTTGAAATAGCCATTGCGGAGACTCAGAGCAAGAGTTAATTGGGGAAATGCAAGATCTTGTAGATGGAAACGAGGATCTGGTGAATCTGTAGTTACAACAATCGACAACTCCTTCTTCCCACTTTGAAAATCGGAAGAGGAATCTGCCTGACATCATAAAGTCTCTATCAATCCATATGTGTTTGCCACAGGAGGTTTCTTTCTTTTTCTCCTTTTCAGTTCTCAGCATCCAGTGACATTCCGCAGACTCCTATAACCACTGAAGTATCGATATGAAATTTTCAGCCATTTGGCACTAAACTTTTCCTCTCGAGTCTTCCCACATCAATGGCCATATGAATACAGCATTATAAAGATCTTAGCATAAACCTACCTGAGAGAAGAACACCTAAATGTTAGCTTCGGTGCATGATTTAAGCAAAGTCATTGCCTGAAAGAAAAATACTTTTCTACTCTAGGAACAGTTCCCATGAGACTTGACAGCCAAAGCCCTGTGATCTCCCCAAAGGCTTCTCCCTGAGACTAAAAATGCTTCATTCAGGGTATTTCATGTGGGATATTTTTAGTAGCCATTGATTTCTTATAGAAACTATGCATCATGCTTCCCTGTTCTCCCTGTTCCTTTCATTCATGTGCTCTTGACAGCCTTTTTGCTGAACCTTACAAGGAAAAGAAATGTACCACAGGAGGCTCTGAAAGGACATGAATTTAGAGATCTATTTGAGCTTTATGGGGACCCCAAAGCATTGTCAGGAGAGGCCTGAACTCGGAGCCTATTCCTAGACAGCAGATGCCATCAGCTGGCAGATATCTTGGGGTCAATGGATTTTGCTTTGGGGCACAGGAAGGCAGAAGAGCAGAGATCTACAGCTGACAAGCTGACTGCCATTCATAAGGGATACCACAGAACAAAATTAGCCCACGTGCTAGTGGAGGAGTAGGGAAAATTGTCCTCACTTAGAGAAGCAAGGGGCTGTATCAGAGACAAAGGTCTGCTAATTGGTGAAAGTCTAGGTGGATGACAAGAGCAGAGCAGGAGAGATACCAGAGTCACTTCAGTTTCTTCGTGCATTTATTCATTCATTCATGGAGGAGGTATCTGTGGAGCTAGCCCCAGAAAAGAGGTGTGCCTTAGAAACTGGCTAGGAGAGGATGGGGATTTTAAATGGAGGAAGTGAGAGGAACATGATGTAGAAGTAGAAAAGTGCAAATGTGACATTAAGAATGGTGAATGGTTTCATTTGCTGAGAACAAAATGAATTTTTTTTTTTTTGAGATGGAGTCTCACTCTGTCACCCAGGCTGGAGTGCAGTGGTGTGATCTCAGCTCCCTGCAACCTCTGTCTCCTCGGTTCAAGCAATGATCCTGTCTCAGCCTCCCAAGTAGCTGGGATTACAGGTGTGTGCCACCATGCCAGCCTAACTTTTATATTTTTAGTAGAGATAGAGTTTCGCCATGTTGGCCATGCCGGTCTTGAACTCCTGACCTCAGATGATCCACCCGCCTCAGCCTCCCAAAGTGCTGGGATTACAGGTATGAGCCACTGCAGCCGGCCAATAAAAAGAATTTGAAGAGAAGTTTGGATTAGATTGGGTAGAATCTTGAATGCTGGGATAAAGTCTCCCCCGCTTTCCATGGCATTCAACAGGAGATTTTATTCAGTTGGTGCAAAGGTAATTGTGGGTTTTGCCATTACTTTTAATGTAATACAAAACAACCTGATACAAAGATCAATAGGAATGGACAAGGTGCACTGGAAAGGAGAGACTGAAGTAGACAGACCAGCTGGGCAAGCTTTGGAAAGCCCACCTGACAGAGGCTAAGGAGTCAGGGGAGCCATTGTGGGACTGGAGGAGAGGAGAACACAAAAGACATCAAGGAGTTATAAATGTGCTAACAGGATATGGCACGACAACAAATAGGATGTGAGTGATAAGGGAGGAAAGGCTTGAGGTTACAAACCCGGGGATCTGTGAGGATGCTGGTATCTTGACTACCCAGACAGAAACAGTCCCCAATGATTGTCCCACATGTCACCCTTGTCAGAGCACTTAGAACTGCCTTCTTCTCTTTCTAGTTTATTTCTTTTGTTTTATCTCTTTTTTTTTTTATTCATTAGAAAGTATGCTTCATGCAATTGGAGAAATAAGTCTTCATCAATATATCTGTTCCTCCTAAATCCTCAACAATCAGATAATGGTGCTCAATAAGTATTTGTGTTGAATAAATGCTGAATGGTGCCCTTTTATATAAATGGAAATAAAAATGATGGGAATAATAAGTAATCTAAGAAAATAATTTCAGAAGTTATAATAAATGATTCAGCTTAGCTCTGACAGTAACCAGTCATGTGGATTTAGAAATATCACATAGTGCCTATTCACAACAGCAAAGACTTGGAACCAACTCAAATGTCCATCAATGATAGACTCGATTAAGAAAATGTGGCACATATATACCATGGAATACTATGCAGTCATAAAAAAGGATGAGTTCATGTCCTCTGTAGGGACATGGATGAAGCTGGAAACCATTATTCTGAGCAAACTATCGCAAGGACAGAAAACCAAACACCGTATGTTCTCACTCATAGGTGGGAATTGAACAATGAGAACACTTGGACACAGGAAGGGGAGCATCACACACCGGGGCCTGTCATGGGGTGGGGGTTGGGGAGAGGTATAGCATTAGGAGATATACCTAATGTAAATGACAAGTTAATGGGTTCAGCACACCAACATGGCACATGTATACATATGTAACAAGCCTGCACGTTGTGCACATGTACTCTGGAACTTAAAGTATAATAATAATAAAAAAAAATCACACAGTGCCTCTTGTCTCAGTTTTCTGATCTAAATCAGGGATAATATTATTCTGCCCCCCCCATTTTATGGTTTTGAACATAAAATCATACAATGGGTATGAAAGCACTTTGGAAAATGAAAAGTGGTGATTTAAATATAAGATTTAATCAGGGGAGGAGGCAGTGTTATTTGTAATGTGTTCTCTAAAGGTATTTTTTGGAATTGAATCATCTTTAGAAATTATTAAAAGCACTAAATTATTGTTTTCTTTCTTTTTCCTCCTTTAACATGATATTGTGACTAAGAGCACTTGATGGATAAAGCTTTGATCTATGAGTCTGAAGAGGCTTGGAGTGGCTCTCACCAGTTAAATTTCTTCTAGACAAGCCCTGGGTAACTTTAAAATGAGCTAATGATAATAATACGAGGTATGGTTTTCTGGAAAGTCAATCTTACTTTTGTCAGGAAGAAGATTGGGCAGTAAATATGTCTCAGGAGGGAGATGAGGTCTCTACACAGTTCAAACTAAATACATAACAGTATTTCAGATGTCACAAGGTGACTGCATCTCCTAGAATATCGTTAATCAATGTTCTAGGATTTTGATAGAGAAAGCATCCTTTGCTCTCCTGGGGCTCTTGTGCTTTTTCCACTGAGAATTTCCTTTGGAAAAGTTGTCATCCTTCTTTCTGTATTTTATGAGAAGCTGCCTCTCTGCCTGAGCTGTTGGTTTGTAGGTCAGAGTTGAGTGGTCACATGGGAAAAGCTAGGAAGAAAAGGGTTTGGAGTAAGACTGCTAAGTTCACCGACCTCAACCAGACTGGGTGTGGGGGAAAAGAAAAAGCAATGTTCCTGGTTCTCGGTGCTGAGGGTGTTCTCTATGGGGAGGGCCAGGGCTGAGTTGCTTAGTGATCAGGTGACAGAGGTCAGGAGGGAGAATGGGGATGACAGTGTTGGATCATATAATATGCAAGAGAAGGACCATTTAATACAAAACAAAACAAAAACCAAAAAAGCAGCTCATGCAAAATAGTTATCTTACGTTCACTTAAATTTTGTTTATTCACACCCACCCTTGAGGCTGCTGGTTGTCTTTCACTGAAACTGCCCAGGATAGCTGTTTCTTTTGTCTTGATGTAGTGGAAATCACATGAGTTTGGAGTCAGATAAATTTGGGTCCAAATCCCAGCTCTGCCTCCTCACAGCTGTATGACCTCGGACACACTAACCCCAATGTACAATATGGGAAATGGCCTCCTCCTTAAGGATTTGGTGGAAGAATTAAAATGATATATTAAGTTGATGCAAAAGTAATTTTGGTTTTTGCCATTACTTTTGCACCAATCGAATAGCTTGCAGCTCATGCCTTTTATTCAATATATTCAGTGTCACTATCACTACTCTCTCCATCTCCCCTACTGCTGTTGCTTCTATGATCAGTTAGTCTATCACATTGATCATATCAACATTTTATGCTTCTGTTGTATCTCAACTATAGGAAGTATTGAATGGGAAGAAAGAAGTTGGAGAACTTCGTAGTAGGAAATATCCCAAATCCACCACCTCTTCTCTCTGGGAGGTGGTCTTAATTTTTGAAAACATTAATACTAAGTCATCAACAACCCTTATGCTTAATAATACATGAGACAATCAGCACTCTTATTAGGATGCTATCTTAGTCGGTTTGGGCTGCTATGACAGATTACCTTAAACTGGGTGGCTTATAAACAACAGATATTTCCCACAGTTCTACAGGCTGGGAAGTCCAAGATCAAGACACTGGCAGATTCAGTGTCTGCTGGGGGGCTCATTTCCTGATTCATAGATGATATCTTCTTGTTGCGTTCTCAGATGGTAGAAAGGGGTAGTTATCTCTTGGGTCTCTCTTATAAGGACACTAATTTTATTCATGAATGCTCCACCAGTGTGACCTAATCACCTTCCAAAAGGCCCCACCTCTTAATAGCATGAGAGTTAGAAATGCAGTGTATGAATTTTGCGGAAACATAAATATTCAGACCATAGAAAGTACGGGCTTTTCCAACCAAGGGAACAGTAGGGTGCTTTTCTGTGATTTACCTTAGCCTACTAGCTGTTGAAAAAATTCCCCATTGCATAATATTCTAGCAAAATTATTTATATTGTCTACAACTTGATAGCACATTTTTACTCTAGAGAAGACATTACAAAATAGCAACTGGACGTCATAGAGTATTTGCATTTTACGTACAGGTTATTTACAAACTAGCTTATTTAATTCTTACAACTAATGCATAAGGTAGATAGATTACTTTCTTTGTGAGGAAATAGAGATTTAGAGACATTGAGTGTTTGTTCACGGACACATAAAGAAGAGAGAGCATTCATGTTTTCATCAAACGACTTCAAAACCCATACTCTGTTTAATAAGACACTCAAATAAGTCTAACCTAAATAGAGCTGTTTTCTTTGAAACTTTTGGTTGTGTAGTTCAATTACAGCTGGAAAGATCACTTACACAGAATCACCTATATTCTAGTGCTACTGGAAAAATTGAGCCTCTGCAGTGTTCTGCTTTTATCTTGTTTTACTTTCATTAGGCTGGACTTACCTTTACCGTTTTACTTTTGATGCCATTGACCTGGCACACAAACCTAGGGCATGATGTCCCAGTTTCAGAGGCAAGAAGAAAAGAATATGCTTTATTTAAAAACTATATGCTATATCTGGAGTTTTTCTAGTGAGCTTTAAGTACTCATGAAAGGCAGCTACATGGAATTTCAAATGATGACTTAGACACAGATATTTACCAAATAAACACATAAAGATTCCATAGGTTTGCAAACCATCTTCTTTCCAGGAAGACGTAGAAAAGACTTTGAAAAGGCATGGATGACTCAGTCAATATAAAAGCCTTAGACCTCTCTTTCTCAGTTCCACCAAGTCCTAACCTGAACTCAGTTAACAGAGTCTCTGTTGCTATCATCCTAGTTCAAACCACCACCTGGGCTCATAACTTTTATATTGTCAAGTATTCAGTTTTCCCGTAACCCCTATGATCTAGCACATGTAATGTTTGAGTTACTAGACCAGAGGAAGCTTATTTTTCTTGCTTTAAGATCTTTTAGCCAGTAATATCCTCTGCTGAGGATTCTCTTCCTTTGACCATTACATCATTAGCTTGTTAGGTCTTAGCTTAGTTGTTATTTCTGCAGAGTGACTTCTCCAGCTTTCCCCTCTAAAGCAGCCATCGAGTGACTCTCTATCTCATCCGCCTCATACTTTTCCCCACACTATGTATTATAATCTATTATGTTATTGCTTACTTACAGAGTTATTATTTCTTAATCTTCTCCGTGGGAGAAACAATCTTTTCAGACTTCTTTGTTCAGGATCTTCAGCACCACAAACAGTGCCACACACCTAGTGAATATTAAGTATTTGTTGAGTTCATGATAGAGATCTTATTTATATTGAGTTGAGAATGAAAGACAAGGAGATACATAGTCAGAAGTATCTTTCAATATAAAAGATAAAAATGTGTGTATAATGTTATATGTTAATATAAATACAAGAGACATAAATATGTGCAAAAAATACATGTATATTTCTATAATACATTAATCAGAATGGCTTTTTTTAACAACGTAATCCAGATCATATTACTCTTATTCTTAAAACCTTTCAAGACTTAAAAGGCCCTAAATGACTTGCTTTCCCATTTCAGGTATATTATCTCCTATGATTTTCTCTCTTACACATTCTCTTTGAGCCATTTCTGGCCTTCACACTGTTTCTCAAACATACGAGGTCCGTCATATTTTAGGGTATTTGTAATAATTCCTCATTCTGGCTGGAATGGTCATCCCTTAGATCTTCTTTAAGTATTTGCTTAAGTTTTACCTTTTATTTTTATTTTTATTTTTGAGACAGAGTCTTGCTTTGTCACCCAGGCTGGAGTGTATTGACGCACTCTCGGCTCACTGCAACCTCTGCCTCCCAGGTTCAAGTGATTCTCCTGTCTTAGCCTCCTGAGGAGCTGGGATTACAGGTGTACCACCACATCTGGCTAATTTTTGTAGTTTTAGTACAGATGGGGTTTTCCCATGTTGTCCAGGCTGGTCTTGAACTTCTGGCTTCAAGTGATCTGCCTGCCTCAGCCTCCCAAAGTGCTGGAATTACAGGCATGAGCCACACAATGAGGCCTGACCCTAAATATTACCTTTTCAATGAGGTAATCCTATTTTTCCTGTTGGCAATTCCAATCTATTTCATTGCAGATCTTTTGCACTCCTAATCTTCCTTATTCTGCCCACTATTCCCTGATAGCATTTGTCAATCTCTAATACACTCTATATTTACTTACTTCTATATGCTTATACATGTTATTATTTATCTACTTTAAAATTGTATGTATTCTTTATTGTCTGTCTCCACTAGAATAAAACCTTGGGAGATGAGCAAAACATGGATTTTTGACATTTTATTTCCCTCTTGCAGCAGAAGTTCCTCAAACAGTTTCTGCGATATAACAGGTTTTCAGTACTAGTTGCTTGTGGAGCAAGGAGGGCCAGTCCAAGTCTCAAACTGAAGAATTTGGAGCCTGATGTTTGAGGGCAGGAAGCATCTGGCCCAGGAGAAAGATGTAGGCTGGGAGGCTAGGATAGTCTTGCTTCTTCACTCTTTTCTGCCTGCTTTATATTCACTGGCAGGCAGTGAAATCTGATCAGATTATGCCCACCAGATTAACGGTGGGTCTGCCTTCCCTAGCCCACTGACTCAAATGTTAATCTCCTTTGCCAACATCCTCATAGACACACCCAGGGACAATACTTTGCATCCTTAAATCCAATCAAGTTGACTGAAGGCCTTCTAAACCTTTGGAATTTAAAAGTTGCATTAAGACCTCAGTTCCCTGATGGGTTCAATAAAATACACGATTTTGTGAATTGTTTGATTTTTTTTTTATTGTAAGGAAGAGAGATTCTCTTGTAAATTTCTATATTCTAAGTTCAAGTGGAGCCTTTATTGTGTTTATTTTAATGTAATTCTTGCTATGGTTAGGTTTGTCTATCATTTTTCTAGTTGTTTTCAATTTGTCCCATCTGTACTTTAAAAAAATAGCAATGTGTTACCCATAATCAGCAAAAAGAACTCAATAGAAACAGACAGAAATGATAGATGTAGGAATTAGTAAACAAAAACTTCTGGATAATGAATATAATTATGTTCAAGGATTTAAAGAAAAACATTCACACAATGGGGAATCTCAGTAGAAGTAAAAACAAACCACATAGGGATTTTCAGTTTTAGAATTAAAAAATACAATATCTGAAATAAAAATTTCGCTGATGGGCTTATCAGAAGATTAACCTTTATAAAGAAATTCCAGTGATCATGAAGTTAAGACAGAACTTGAAGCACTGAGGGAAAAACAATATAAATTGAAGTAAACTGAACCAATATCAAGTGAGACAACATTAGGTGTCATAACATATGTAGAATTTTATCTTAGAAGGACAGAAGACAGATTATTCAGAAAAAAGTTGAGAAAATAATAATTTAAAAGCTTCCAATTTAAAGAAAAATAGCAACTCTAAGCAGCGTAAACACAAAAATGCCATAAGTAGGTAAACATGTGAAATCAGTAAAATATATGAAAACCAAGGATAACAAGAAAATCTTAATAGCAGCTAGAGGGAAAAAAGGCATATTTCTTATAGAGGGTCAATGTTAAAAATCCCATTGACTTGTCAGAAACAATGCAAGCCTAAAAGCTATGGAATGACACTTTAAAATGCTGAAAGAAGAAAAAATATCTTGTGTCCTATGTTCATCAAACTTTTTAAAAAACAATTGGAGGTAAAATAAAAATGTTTTCAAATAAACAAAAGCTGAGAGAACTTGTCACCAGAGGCTTACACTGCAAAAAATGTTAAAAGAAGCTGTCAGGCTGAAGGAAAATAATACTAGAAGATATTTGGACTTACATGAATGGATGAAGTGAAATTAGAATGGTAAATATGTGGGTATACATTAATGAATGTTCTTGTTTCTCAATTTATTTGAAAGATAATTTGCTATTTACAGCAGAAAATGGTAACAATGTATTGTGGAGTTTCTAACTTAGGGAGAAGTAAAATGTCTAGTAATAACAATGAAAAGTGGGGAATGGGAATTCACTGTGTAAAGATTATCACATTATACATGAGGTGGTGTAGTATTAATATATGATAAAACGTGTTTAAGGGTGCATATTGTAATCTCTAGAGAAACCACTAATAATTATACAAAATATTATGGTGAAAAGAATCAACAAAGAAGATAAAACAAAAACCTAAAAACGGAAAAAAAAGAGACAGCAGATAGGGAAATCATTTGATTTTTGTTAGCTTGGGTGACAGGGGATTACATATTCTTTTTTTTTCTTACAGATTTAATAATAGAGTAAGCTAAACATTTTGTTATTTATTGCTTCTTTCTTTCTAGATGTCAATCGTTAGGAAAACCACTGTAATCCTCTGAGCTTCAATTTCTTCAGCAGAAGAACATGTGGTTAGACTACATGATTGCTAAGAGCCTAGTAACTCTTAATTTCTCTAGGTTTTAGCTGTTTGCCCTGTAACTCAGATTATAATCCGAGCAGAATTTCAACATGTCCTTTCTTTGATGGGCTGTGGGGAGTCTTGTGTTACCCATGTTGTCAGCATGTAATTAGATTTATGTGGGCCCAAGAAAATAGGGATGCTTGGGGTCTCATGGCAGCTTCAGATTGATGAGAATCTGCTTTCACCTGACGTAATGGTGTCTCTAATTGAGCCACAGAATGTAGAAATGATAGTTTCATTTTTCTGAGAGCATCTTATGTTCTCAGTGGCATTTGTGGCTTCCTGAATAATTAAGCTGGCACTAGGATAAAATTTCTTACTGTAGCCCATAAAGGTTCCCAGTATGTGGCCACAAAATAGGTTATACTTCCTTTTAGTACCTTCTTTTTTTTCAGTATAATTTCCCACCAAGTTGCTGGAAATTAGCCCCTCTTTATAGCTGGTAGTTTCTGAAATTTAGTGTGTGTCCTGCAACAAATTTCTCAGATATCTCT
The DNA here is from genome assembly GCF_024542745.1 of Macaca thibetana thibetana. Taxonomy (NCBI): domain Eukaryota; kingdom Metazoa; phylum Chordata; class Mammalia; order Primates; family Cercopithecidae; genus Macaca; species Macaca thibetana. Next base: position 118,704,862 of record NC_065585.1, read on the forward strand.
TTCTGGTCCTTTCAACTTAATATGCTGCTTCTGAAGCTTGTAATATGGCTGATTTTCTCTCACTTTCTCTCTCTGCCTTTCTCACTCATTCTTAGCCATGTAGAGGGCAGAAGGTAATTCCTAATTCCCTTCAGCAAAACTGAGACCACAACTATGATTTTTAACAAGGCTTTGGTTAAGGCTTGGGTCAACAAAACTATGGTTCAGAGGTGCTATAAATGGACACTAAGGCCACAGGTGCAAATTTGACATCAAAATTCCTTAGCAGGGCAGCTTTCTATGTAGCTTCAGGTCTGTTTTCTCCTGGAAGGGATGCACTTACCTCCACACTTGGGAATGTTCCAAGCATTTCCATTCTTTGGAGTCAAGTGTTCACTCTTCTCTAGGCTCTTCTCAATGATTTCTACAGACCAGCCTATTCCCAGGGTTATTTTTTGTTGTTGTTATTCAGAATATTTATGTTTTCACTATGCATCAATAATTATTTTGACCTAACTATAGGTTTTACTGGTTTATTTGTTACCATTTTTTGCTTAAGCCCAAATTATCCTTTTTTCTTTTTCTATTTTTGCTGGAGTATATCCTAAATATTTCTTTTAGAGATGCTCTGTGATTGGGCAACTTTCTGAGTCTTTAGAAATCTGAAATAGTCTTTATTATTCCTTCCTACTTGAATATTAGCTTGACTGTCTAAGATTTCAGCCTCATGTAATTTTCCTTAAGAAGTAATACAGTTTCCCCATTGTCTTCTGGTGATCAATGCTACCAATTAGATAGCCCATGAAGGTCTGTTTCTTTTTTCTTAGTGGTTAATTTCTCCATTTGATTTCTCCTGTTTTGAAAAGGCTTTCATGACCTTTTTCCTTTATTTTGGGCATTTTCAAATGTCATTTGCCTTTTTTTCTAATTACAGAACATGGCTCTTTTAAATTCCCATTGTCTGACATTCTTTGAGATAAAGATACTTTTTAGCACTGAGGAATTTTCTCCTGGAAGATATTTAATTATTTCTTCTCCAGCATGTGTATTCTTCTCTTTTGACTTCTTTTTAGATGGAATCTGGGAATTCCAGATATCTCTTCTATGTCATTTAATTTAACTTTTTCCTTCATCCCAATCTGTCTTGATTGTTTCTGTTTTGCTCTGGGAGTAGTCCTCAGCCCAGTCCTCCCACTCATTAATTCATTCTTCAGTTGTGTTCATTATATAATTCAGCCCAACTATACATTCTTTCTCTTTTTTATTACTTTTTTTTTAAAGTTTGAAAATCATTTTTAAATTTCCAAGATCTCTAGTTGTTTTTTTCATGGGTTTGGTATTTTCCCAAATATGAAATTATCAATTACATTTATTAAATTTATTCTACTTGTTCTATTACATGTTCTCTTCAAAATGTAGTTCTCCCAGTTGTTGAATTAGTTGACTATGTCACAGTGAAAGATATTAGAGTTCACCAGAGAAACAGAATCCAAGGTACACACACACACACACACACACACACACACACACACACACACACACACACAGAGATTTATTATAAAGACTTGGCTCACACAATTACGAGGCTGAGAAGTCCCATGATCATCTATCTCCAAGCAGGAGACCCAGGAAACCCAGTGGTATATAGTTCAGTCTGAACCTGAAGGCCTGAGAACCAGGAATGAGGATGGTATAGAGCCTGGTTCAAGGGCTGGAGAAGACTAATGCAGAAAGAGAGATTTCAAACTTCTTATCCTTTGCCCTGTTTGGGTTCTCAAAAGATTGGTTGATTCTCACCTACCCTGGGAAGGGCAATCTGCTTTATTTACACTTTCAGTTAAAATGTTAATCTCTTCCAGATGATTATTAAGGAAGGGTGAGATATTATTCTGGGTATCCTGTTTTTCTAATGTAGGAGCTTGTGTTCCATTATGCATTACCCAGGTGTTCCAACCAGGTCTTAGCTGCCGTTTTGTGTGGGGTGGGGAAAGCGCATCAACCTTTTTGCTGCTGGCTGCTCAGCACAAACTCAGGACATAGTAGGGATCTACTTGCTACTCTCTGCTTATAGAACCTCTGCCTCCACTTTCATCTACCTACACACTTGCCTCTGGCAGGTGTCTTTGGCTATAGTTTTCTTTGTCAGTCTGACCCTGTGTCCTCATTCAAATCTCATCTTGAATTATAGCTCCCATAATTCCTACATGTTGTGGGAGGGACCCGGTGAGAGGTAATGAATCATGGATGTGGGCCGTACCCATGCTGTTCTCGTGATAGTGAGTAAGTGTCATGAAATTTGAAGGTTTTATAAAGGAGAGTTCCCCTACATGAGCTCTCTCTCGCTTGCCGCCGTGTAGATGTGACTTTGCTCCTCCTTTGCCTTCTGCCATGATTGTGAGGCCTCCCCAGTCACGTGGAACTGTGAGTCCATTAAACCTCTTTTTCTTTATAAATTACCTAACCTCGGGTAGGTCTTTGTTAGCAGTGTGAGAACAGATGAATACAGTCTGATTTCTATTTTTGCAAAATTTTTACAGAATTTCTATTTCATGGATGACACTCTTTCTTGTTTCCTTATGTTATAGGTTTCTTATTTTTGTAAGTACATATTTTATCCTATGTCTAATAATTTGGGATATTAGGGGAATGTGGTATATGTGTTCGATTCAGCTCACCATGCTATTCTTCTCAGATCCCTCCAATGGTTTCTTATCTCTGCCACAAGGATAAACTCTCAAGTCCTTTCCACAGCCTATTTTGACCTTCATGATCTGTCCCCAGGCTACCTTTCTGGCCTCATTTTCTATTAATCTTCCCCCTTGTTCATTCTGCTCCAGTTTTCTTGACCTTGTTGCTGGTTCACAAAAACACCAAGCTATGCTCCTGTGTAGTGCCTTAGCTGAGCGCTTGCTGTTTCCTCTCTTTGGGAGTTCTTTCCCCAGAGCTGCAGGTGTTGTTCACAGTTCTGACAGCTCCCTCCTGTCCTAATTATTGAGATAGTTTCTGGCATTTCACCTTTATTTAGTGTGGGCCATTATTGACTTCAGGTTACAGTCAAAACAACTGAATGTATTTAAACAATGAGAACTACTCTTAGCTACTCAAGCCAAAACATCAAATCCAGTATTTCTCATGATGATAAATTCAAAATCCATTCTGACATAAGTGTCTTGAGTTGTTTTTCAATATAAATGACATGGTTTGGCTCTGTGTCCCCACCCAAATCTCATCTTGACTTGTAATCTGCATGTGTCAAGGGAGGAACCTGGTGGGAGGTGATTGGATTATGGGAGTGGCTTCCATCATGCTGTTCTCATGACAGTGAGTGAGTTTCATGAGATCTGATGGTTTTACAAGTGTTGACAGTTCCTCTTTCACTGGCTTTCTTTTAGCTCCTGCTGTTTTGTGAAGAAGGTGGCATGATTGTCAGTTTCATGAGGCCTCCCTACCCTTTCCTTTATAAATTACACAGTCTCAGAGAAGTTCTTTATAGCAGTGTGAAAACGGACTAATACAGTAAATTTGCAGAACTTTGTTACTATTTGTGTATAAACCTTCTTCTCTCTGGTTTGACTTTGTAATTAGGATCCTAGAGAAGGATGAGATCAATTATAATAACAGAGATGAAGGCAATGAGGGGCAGTCAAGGGTAGGGGCATAGTGAAAATAATCATTTCCTTAAATAGTAAGTCTTTTAGGTGACATTATTATGTGGGCTCTTCACAAGTCATGACCAGCCTTATCAGACAAGGGAACAACGGCTACTTCTGCTGGCAGGGAAGAATTAGTGGACTTCAGGTTTGGGGTACTCCTCTAAATGTCACCTTTCCAATTCTCAGCACCCTCTCATTTACAATCACAACCTTAACTTTCACATAAGAGAGGCTGTGAATTTCATCTATGTTATTACTCAGCAATTACTTTGCAGAATCATATTCTGATTTTAGTTACACCAGCTGTACGGAGCTGCAAGTTGAAGTTTATTTAAGAAAATGATAGAAATTGCCTGGTTTTCTTACTGTGTCTTGAGCAGAAAATTTAAACAGCAAAATATGTCATTTTGTTTATTTAAACTTTTCAATGGAGCCAGAGTAGCCAACTCACTCACACAATTCTAATCGTCCTAACAACCTTTTCACTCTGCTATAACAGTTGATATCCAGTCTGATTAAATCATAACATCAAAAAGCACTATCATTCAGGTGACCACAAGTAATTGTTTAAGTGGCTGTTATGCCACTATTTGGAGTCCAAACTTTAAAGCCTTCAAATCCAAGAAGCAGGGAAGATAGTTTTAGATTCCTGTCCTTGTTGGTCTGTCGCCTGTAATCTTCTCTGCTACTAAATTCTTTTTAATGCTGAGTTCTGTGGTAGATAACAGAAACCACTCTAGCTATTTTAATAATAAAGGCATTTAACATATTAGGTACTCTTAAAATTGTGGGAGTAGCTGAAGACAGAGCTCTGTGGAAGCTTTCCAGGATCTTTCAGGAATGGTTCCTAGAACATCACTGGAAAAGTGGCTAAGAGAGCAGTTGCCTTTTCCATATTCAGAATATAAGAGTGGTTAGAAAGTTGATGGTTTAGCTTTGTGTCCCCACTCAAATCTCATCCGGAATTGTAATCTCCCGGTGTTAAGGGAGAAACCTGGTGGGAAGTGATTGGATTATGGGGGCAGTTTTCCCCGGGCTGTCATGATAGTGACATTGTGAATTTCTTGTGATAGTGAATTCTCAAGACAGTGATAGTGAATTCTCAAGAGATCTGATGGTTTTATAAATGGTAGCTTTTCCTGTGCTCACACACACACACACACACACACACACAGTTCTCTCTCCTGCCACCAGGTGAAGAAGGCCCTTGCTTCCCTTTCACCTTCCACCATGATTGTAAGTTTCCTGAGGCCTCCCTAGACATGTTGAAGTGTGAGTCAATTACACCCCTTTCCTTTATAAATTAACCAATCTTGGGTATTTCTTTATAGCAGTGTGAAAACGGACTAATGCTGCTGAGGAATTATGAAACCATTATCTAAATTGCTGGCTCCAGAAAACAGGAGCAAGCCATTTCCAGAATAATTGGCCATCTTAGCTGTAATCCTTTCTAGCAGAGTGGATGCACAATAGCCTGGCTCTCAAAGGGCATAAGTCTAGGGCCTTGACACGGGGACCACTGCTACACTGCCACAGGAAAGCTCAGTTATTCCCACAACTTACCTTCCCAGGAGACACAGTAGAAGGAGAAAAAAATCCAATTTCTGCCTCCCTTTTTCCTTCCATATCTCACAAGGATGTGAATGCTTGGTGGTAGCTAGGTTATGTATCAAACTCCAACTGTACAGGAATCTGGGAGATGAAATTTTGGCTTTCCTGTTCTAAAGGGTGCAGTTACAATACGCCATAATGGAAGTTCAGGGGGTTAATCTATAACATCGATCATACTAGCTGTTGTTTTCTCTTTGGCACTTGCTGCAAATATGTCAAATATGTTTCACATATTTGTAACGAAATCGTTTATTAGAGATTTTGAATTTTGATGTGGCCAAACTTAGCAATTTTAATTTATAAATTTTCTTTGCTTATCTCTTGGTGAAGAAGACCTTTCCTATTTTAGTAGGAAAATATATATTCTCCTCTAATTGTTTCAGCTTTTTGTTTTGTGCAAATAACATGAGTTGGGACCTAATTTATTTTTGGGCATGTCATCACTTGTATTAACACTATTAGTAGTTGTTTCTTTCCTAGTAACTTGAAATACCACTTTTATAATATAATAATGTTTCATATATGCATATGGGCTTGTTTCTGGACTCTTTATTCTATAACAAAGATTTATTTGCCTAGTTTCATGCATTAATTACCATCGTCTTATAATTCATCTTAATATTTGGAAGGGAAAATCACCCCTCCTTGTTCTCCTTTTTCATAATTGTCTTGGCTGTTCTTATGCATTCACTTTTTCATATTAATTTCAGAATTAGCTTGTCAAGTTTTATTTAAAAATTATTGAGACTTTTATTACAATTGAATTAACTTTATAGATTAATTTGGAAAGTTTGATATCTTTACAATATTGAGTCTTCCTATCCAATAACACCAAATATCTCTCCATTTATTCTGGCCTCCATTTATGTCCTTCAATAAAGTTTTATAACATTTTCCAAAAAAGGTCCTGTGTATTTCTTATAAAGTTTATTCCTAGAAGCTTTATAGTATTTGATTCTTTTATGGTAAAGAGGATCATTTTATAGAAAATATATTGATTGTGGTATGCTGCTCTTATATCTGGTTTTATTGCTGTAATCTTTCTAATTAGCTTAATGATTAAAGTTTATGTGATTGGGGGATGGGAAAAGCCTGCTACTAGGGCAGTAAAGCAGAAGCCATGTGTACTGATTTTGCTAGTTTTATCTGCAGAAAAATAAAGATTATAAAACACCATAAACATAAATGGAAAAATAGTACTGTGAGACAATATTTGAAATACACAAGACAGAAAAAATACTGATGTTACTTACAGGTGAAGGGCTTCATAATAAACAAAGGAAAAGATGATCACCATAACAGAAAAAAAAAGGCTAAGGTCATAAATAAACAATCTACCCAAACAAAAAGAAATAAGTATTTTCAAGAAATGTGAGGCAAAGGTCAAGCTCATTAATAAATAAGAAATGCCAATGAAAATGTTTTAATCCATCTCCTATAACACTGAGAAAGTCAAACAGGTGATAACCGTCATTGTTATCATTAGCTTGGAGAAGAGAAAAAAGAAAGAAAAAAGGGAAAAGAGAAAGTCTTGCATACTTGCAGACCCTTCTTGAAGATTCTTTAGTAATAAATATCACGAGCTTTAAATTCCTCCTGCACTTTGACCCAGCAATTTCACTTGTAGGCATTCTAAGACGTGTATTTCTGAGACATCTTAATGGATATACATGACTATGAGGAATTTTCTGTGGTTTGGCAAAAACCTAACTTAAAGCTTTAAAGTAACAGAACTCAGGATTTGAAATGTGCTAATGTACATCTTAAACTGCAAAAAATATATTAAAAGTTCTCATCTAAACTTTTGTTTGATTATAGAACCATTTTTGGGCAGAGAGTACTTCAAGAGATTAGACCACCATACACAATATGATTTGAGAGGGATGGGCTTGTCTTTATCATAAAAGTATGTAACAATGAGCTGTAAGTATGTTCATAATAACATTGTACACAATAACAAAAATAGTTACCATAAATGCATAAGAATAGGTAATGTTTACATAAGGCATGCAATATTGATTTAATTGAATCTTATAGTCATCAAATACACTTTAGAAAAATAATGCAGAGGAAATGTTTCTGATATTTTTTAATGAGAAAAACTAGGCTATAAGCTTTATGTATAGTATGTAAAATACTTTGGGGGTACATATATGCACAGAAACATGGGTGTAAATAGAATTATCAAAATGTGAATAGGGATAACTGTTACCTTACGTTATTATTAGTGACTCATTTCTTACCCTGTTTTGTTTTTCCTTTAATTAAACATCAATGACTTCTATTCTAGGAAATATGTTTTCTTAAAGTTATTGCAAATAAATAATCTTTTTATTTTCATGAATTAATGTTGAATGTGATCCTCCCACTCCTCCCTTTTCTTTTGTTTTGTTTCGGGTCTTTGTTGAGTTCTGTTCATATTGCAAATTGTTTTTAATTTTATTTATTCTGTGCAGCTGTCCTTACTCTTTTGAGGTGACATTTAATACATGAATTTTTAAGTCAGACTTTATCTTTGGTGCAGAAAATACTGCCCTTTTAAAGCATCTGCTGCATTTTAAAATGTGTTTTCAGATAATATCTCTCCCATTCATTATTAACCTCATAAGTGAGTAGGTTACATGAAATCTGACCACTTCCTAGTCCTGAGGACAGTGTGTCATATAAGTGGCAGGCCAACAGGGTTTGACCCTTGGGCTCAGTTTCTATTTTGCAGTTCTTTCTGCCTTCCAACACCATTCACGAAAACATAGGCACTACTGTGCTGCTCTTTAAAGTACTTACTGGACACTTCATTTTCTCTTTGAATGAGGCTCCCCTTGTAAAAAGCCAGCCTTCACTGTTTTTGCATTTCTGAGCCGGCTTCCTTGTCCTCCTTCACATCCTAGTACCTTTTATTGTTTTATAGTATCTGCCCATGTCCTGATCAGTAGCGACTGTGTTTTAGAACCTGTCCACCATGTTTGTTTTCTCCACGTGCATTTCTTTTATTATCACGAACAATTTCCCTCAGTTCTCTGACCCTTTGTAAATCAATCTTATAAACTTATTTGTGCTCTGGTCTTAATAACTTACAATGTATACTCTTACTGATGGATAGTAACTCTCAGGAAAACTGTATCTACTGTTAGTATCAGGCCAACATCTCAGGCCCCAAAGACTTTTCCTCTCTGCATTTTGGGTTCAGGCTGCTTCTCTCTCTTCTTCCCTCCAACTTCTCATTTTTAGGTCCGACATGTTCCTGTCATTGGAAATTTGCACTGGCTGCTCTCACTCCTTGGGATACTTTTTCCCTAGTTATCATCTTAAAATATCTGTTCAAATAAGATCTCGGTGCGACGTATCTGAGCACCTCTCTTTAAAACTGCAGTCCCCTTCCTACCCCCTGTCATTTCTCATTTATCTTTCTGAGTTCACCTTTTCCTTATAGCAGGCATCATCTTGAAACAACTCTGACAATGTGTTTACTTATTATATTGTACCGGATGTCTTCTGTGTATTCTTCCGGATCCACTCTTCACACCTCTTTGCTGTATATATACCCTAAAGGCTGGCTTGTGAGCACCCGAGCTCAGGGCAGGATCATCACACACTGGCTGAGTTTCTGGCCCACGCTCACGATCCTGTAAGGTGACCTTATCCTGTTTTTACATTTCTGTAACAGCTTCCTCCATCATCATACATCAATTGTTTACTCTCTGTTTCACTGTATTTTCATGGAAGCTCCATGAGGGCAAAATTCTGTCTGTTGTTCACTGATGGATCCTGTGTGCCCAGAACAGAACTTGGCGCATAATAGATGCTCAGTAAATATCTGCTGAAGTTTAATGATTATTAGCTGTGGCTTCAAATAAAATACAGTTTTAGCCCACTTACCATATCCCTCATTGCTCCTTTTTCCCCCTATCTTCAGAGTTTGATAATTATACTATTAATTATTCCTCTTGCCTTTTTAACTTTAAATGATATACTTCAAACTTTAATTTTTGCTCTATAAAATTTAGACAATATCCTTGATTTCCTCCTTTTTGAAAAAGGAGTAGAGCTGCTGTCCTCCCCTCCACTTGTTCCCTTGTTTCACGTCTTTATAATATTAAGCTCAACAACATCCCTTCTGTTTTAAGCTCTATATTAGCTGTTATAACCAAACCCTGCAGACTGGGTGGCTTCAATGACAAATTTTTATTTTCTTGTAGTTTTGGAGGCTGGAAGTCCAATATCAAGGTGTCAGCCGGTTTGGTTTCTCCTGAGGGCTCTGTCCTCAGCTGGCAGATGGCTGCTTCTCGCTGTGTCCTCCCATGGCTTTTCTCTTTGCACGTGCGTCCCTGGTGTCTCTTCTGTGTGTTCAAATGTCGTCTTTTTATAAGGACAACAGTCAGATTGGATTAGGGTCTGCTCTAATGGCCTCATGTAAATTTAACCATCTGTTTAAAGGCCCTATCTCCAAAGGCAGTCATGTTTCTAGGAATTGGGGATTAGGCTTCAACATCTGTATGTTTTTTTTTTTTTTTTTTTTTTTTGAGAGGGCACAATTAAGCCCATAGCAAGCCCCAGTGAATTCTGCCATATTTTTATTTATTTATTCTTAGTTTCCACTTACAACATTGAATTCAGCTTTATTTTGTCCACAGTTTGGTTCTAAAAGTTTAAGGCCAACATAAAATATTGTATATTGAATATTTAAATCTACTAAAGGCTTTATCAAGCTGTGTGTTAGAATTGCATTCGCTTCGCAGGACTTCTGTAGTAATGCAGGAGGAATATTCCTAGGGCGGTGTAAAAGGATTATTTCCCCACATTTTAAAATCACGCCACTTTTTATTTGCTTTATATTTCAAACGACTTCCCAATTCAGTTGTGTGATCTGCATGGCTCACAGAATATCAAACTTAACGTGATTTTCTCTTGGCATCCTGTGACCAGTGTCTCCTTTTCTGTACCTGCTGCTTACATTTAGATGCATTTGTCTTTCCTTGTAGGTGAACAATTTCTTTATCTCTCTGGAAAATTAGAATATCGTGTCCATCTTGGCAGTTCTCAAATTTTATAAGTTCTTCTTATCAGTCTTCTTAAGTCTCCTGTCTTTCTTTAGTACTAGCAAATTCTGTTCTACTCCATTCTATTTTAATTTTTCTTTTTAAACGCCTGTTGACTTAATGAATTTTTGGTCTCTTCACGTCTCTTAAACTTTCTGTCATATTTTAGAACTCTGTGTTTTCACTTCATGTTCTGGTTAATTTTCTTCTTACTTTCCAGTCTTGGGTTGAGTTTTCTATTTTAAGTACTGTATTTTAAATTTCAAAGAGAAGTTTCTTATATAGCTGTCATAATTACCCTTAAGAAGAAAACTATAATTAAAGTTATACTTCCTTTTTTTTTTTGAAATGGAGTCTTGCATTGTTGCCCAGGCTGGAGAAAGTTATACTTCTTTATCAATATCAATGATAAAACTCCTTGTATCATAAAAATCAATTAGTAAACTTTTACTACCTGTATTTTTTTCTTCAGTTTATCTTTTTTTTTAGTCTGAAAAATTTGGAAATTTTTACTGGCTTGTGAATATTACCTTAAAACACCTTTAAACATTTTTTAACACAAAATTAAGTATCTTCTTCAAATGTTATGATATGCACAATAAAACATATTTATATGAGATTTTTAGATTTAATTCTACATTTTAGCCTTTTCAGTGCTCACTGCCAGCCCTTATTATAGTACGTATTTCATCATTTTTAGTTATTAATATTGACTTTTCTCCATTACTTTGATAATAGTTCCCCCACCCCGAAACATTATAGATGTTATTTCGTGAGTCCTTGTGTATACGAACACCTTTCTGTTGGTTTTCCATCTAAATGACAAAGTGAATGGCTTAAAGACATTAGAAATCTCCTTGACAATTGGAGTTGTTTGAAGAGAAATGGGAGTCCAGCTCTGTATTTTCTTCTTTGCAGCTGCCTGAATTCTTATACCATGATTACTTTTTTTTATCCTTGAAGAGAAATAATCACTGGAATAAAGCTAAATGTTAGTTTTTTCAGAATATTATTTTCTTGATATTCTGTCCTAGAAATTTGTAGGTGTAGGTCTTCTGCATAGGAAAATATTTCTTTTATGTAGTTGATGATTGCTTTTGTAATATGGATTCTGATCTCTATGGAAACACTGACTATTGATATTTTAAATCATGAGCTATTCTTCTTAATCTGTATTCTTTCTGATTGCTTTTATAACATATTTTTTTCTGCATTTTGATAGAATTTCTCATTTCGATCTTTGTAATCTACAACAGAATATAGATTGTTTCTTACTGCTTTCAATGTCATCTTAAATCTTATTATATCATAATTTACCTACATTCTTTCCTTACAATAGCTTCTCAGTTTCCATTTCAGTCTCATAGTTTTTCATATTGTCTTTCCTTTATGTTTGGTTATTCTTTACTTACTTTGAGAGCATAAAGCAGGTGTTTGCTAGAATAAATAATTTTCAAAAATAAGCTCTTTCTCTGGTGTGTTTTGTGTTTATTTCTCATGTATACTGCTTTTTTATTTTTCAGACTTTGCTGTTATTTCTGCTTTCTTATTTTTAAATGAGAAAAGGTCTATTCTCTTATGATACTTGTCCTGATATGAGTGACTTCTCTTTGGACTTCAGAATTAGTCTAACAGAAATTGATGATATTCTATAGTACCCTACACTGAAAAGCCGTGACTCATCTTCTGTAGGGTGTGGGTTTGTGGAAGGATCTGGGCTATGGGCAGTTCTAGCAGAGAACTCCATCTGTGTAAATATTCTTCTCTTCCTGGTGTGTTAAAACTGCTCTCCTGGCACTTACCATTAATTCTGAAGGCAATTGATTATGAAACTTTATATGGTGTGTTAGTCCATTTTCAAACTGCTGATAAAGACATACCAGAGACTGGGAAGAAAAAGAGGTTTAATTGGACTTACAGTTCCACATGGCTGGAGAGGCCCGAGAATCATGGTGGGAGGTGAAAGGCACTTCTTACATGGCGGTGGCAAGAGAAATGAGGAAGAAGCGAAAGCAGAAACCCCTGATAAATCCATCAGATCTCACGAGACTTACTCATTATCATGAGAATAGCACTGGAAAGATGGGCCATGATTCAGTTACATCCCCCTGGGTCCCTCCCACAACACATGAGAATCCTGGGAGATACAGTTCATGTTGAGATTTGGGTGGAGACACAGCCAAACCACATCATTCTGCCCCTGGCTCCTCCAAATCTCATGTCCTCACATTTCAAAACCAATCATGCCTTCCCAACAGTCTCGCAAAGTCCTAACTCATTTCAGCATTAACCCAAAAGTCCACAGTCCAAATTCTCATCTGAGATAAGGCAAGTCCCTTCCACCCATGAGCCTATAAAATCAAAAGCAAACTAGTTACTTCCTAAATACAATGGGGGTATTGGGTAATTGGGTAAATTATTGGTATTGGGTAAATACAGCCATTCCAAATTAGAGAAATTGGCCAAAACAAAGGGATTACAGGGCCCTTGTAAGTCTGAAATCCAGCGGGGCAGTGAAATTTTAAAGCTCCAACTGATCCCCTTTGATTCCAGGTTTCACATCCAGGTCACACTATGTAAGAGGGTGGGTTCCCATGGTCTTGGGCAGCTCTGCCCCTGTGGCTTTGCAGGATATAGCCCCACTCATGGCTGCTGTCACAGGCTGACATTCAGTGTGGATTTCCTAGGCTCATGGTGCAAGCTGTCAGTGTATCTACTATTCTGGGGTCTGGAGGATGGTGGCCCTCTTCTCACATCTCCACTAGGTGTTCCCCCAGTAGGGACTCTGTGTGGGAGGTCCAACCCCACATTTCCCTTCTGCATTACCCTAGCAGAGATTCTCCATGAGGGCCCTGCCCCTGCAGCAAACTTTTGCCTGGGCATCCAGGTGTTTCCATATATCTTCTGAAATCTAGGCAGAGGTTCCCAAACCTCAATTCTTGACTTCTGTGTACCTGCGGGCTCAACACCACGTGGAAGCTGCCAAGCCTTGGAGGCTTGGGGCTTCCACCCTCTAAATCCACAGCCCAAGCTCTACATTTGCCCCCTTCAGACATGGCTGGAGTGGCTGGGACACAGGGCACCTAGTCTCTAGGCTGCACATGGGCCCATTCCATGAAACCCTATTCCCTCCTGGGCCTGCAATGGGAGGGGCTGATGTGAAAATCTCTGACATGGCCTGGAGACATTTTCCCCATGGTCTTGGGGATTAACTTTAGGGTCCTTGCAACTTATGCAAATTTCTGCAGCTGGCTTGAATTTCTCCCTAGAAAATGGTTTTTCTTTTCTATCACATAGTCAGGCTGCAAATTTTCCAAACTTTTATGCTCTGATTCCCTTATAAAACTAAATGCCTTTGACAGCACTGAAGTCACTGCTTGAATGCTTCGTTGCTTAGAAACTTCTTCTGCCAGATACCCTAAATCATCTTTCTCAAGTTCAAAGTTCCACAAATCTCTAGGGCAGGGGCAAAATGCCACCAGTCTCTTTGCTAAAATATAACAAGAATCACTTTTACTCCAGTTCCCAACAAGTTCTTCATTTCCATCTGAGACCACTTCAGTCTGGACCTTATTGTCCATATTGCTGTCAGCATTTTGAACAAAGCCATTCAAATCTCTAGGAAGCTCCAAACTTTTGCACATTTTTCTATCTTCTTTTGAGCCCTCCAAACTGTTACAGCCTCTGCCTGTTACCCAGTTACAAAGTCACTTCCATATTTTTGGGTATCTTTCCAGCAATGCCCCACTCTACTGGTACCAATTTACTGGAATAGTCCATTTTCATGCTGCTGGTAAAAACATACCCGAAACTGGGAAGGAAAAGAGGTTTAATTGGACTTACAGTTCCACATGGCTGGGGAGGCCTCAGTATCATGGCGGGAGCTGAAAGGCACTTCTTACATGGCAGCGGCAAGAGAAAATGAGGAAGAAGCAAAAAGAAACCCCTGATAAACCCATCAGCTTTCATGAGACTTATTTACTATTATGAGAATAGCTTAGGAATGACCGGCCCCCATGACTGCCTCCAGGGGTCCTTCCCACAACAAAACACATGGGAATTCTGGGAGATACACTTCAAGGTGAGATTTGGTTGGGGACAGAGCCAAAACATATCATGTGGCAAATTATAAAGACTCCTCCCTGTTTCCCTTCAGTCCAGGGAGTGGAGATAGAGATCTCACTTTTCTCCCCTCTGACTACCTCCTGTGACATTGTACTTGTTTCTCAGGAAGAGGAATTGTGAGTTGCCCCTTGGTAAGGCCTGTGAGGTTTGCTGCAAGTGGATGCCTGTCCCCTCACACTATCCGTCATTTCTTAAGCTGATGCCCGTTTTCTTTATTACTATGTTTGTTACATATGTGGCTATAGAGAAGTTTCTATGTTCCTATGAATCTCAGTATGAAACAATCAGTAAAATCTTATCCTTTTTAAAAATGTGAAGCATTCAGGAATATTTCATAATCCAGGAAAGCTTACAATTGACTTATAAATTGGGAAAGTCACAGTATGTGCCTCAAAGGCTTGTTGTGAGGATTGAACGAGACTAGCCTGGTGCTGCACATGGTAAACTCTTAGAAAATTCTAGCTCTTATTGTCCATAGTGGGCATAACTTAATTTTCATGTTTATGCCATTTTATTCAGCTTTTTTTCTGTTCACATAGTCACTGTTCCTGGAAATCCATATTTAAGATCTTAGTTTGGCCTGCTTTGATGCTGCCTCCGTTGTTGGTGGGTCACCTGTAAATTCATATGCCCTTTGGATGAGACTTTAAAGAGATTGAAAGGTTATTTTGGATAGCACAGCCTCCACAAAGAAAGCTAATATATTCTTTCTCCACAAATGTCTCATCCTACCTATCTCGCATCAATAACAAATCACTTAAGATAGCTGATGACTACAGATTTATTAAATTATATGCAGTCATCTTCAAGGGCAACATAAAAGAATTGGATGGAATCTAAAATAAGCCTTCTCACATGCAAAATGCTGATGTTATACTTTAATCATTTGGTTTTTATTTATTATCTGAAAATATTTTTATGAGTATGTCTTTTCTTATTTACTATTTGGTTACTCATTGATTACATGGAAAATGAAGGAGAAATGCATGATTTCTTCTCTTTACCAGTTTTTAAGGTAATGAGTTTGTTTCCTGTCTTAAGATCAGTTAATTTTTTGTATCATTATAAATTCCTGATTTGATATATAATTTTATGGACTTCAATTCATTGTATTTTTATTGATGCTCAAACCGAAAGATCATATCATGCACCTGAAAATATAGATCCGGAATGAATCTCTATGACCCCCAAGATATATTCTAGTAAAATTATTGGACTTTAAAGAGAAACAAAAATCATGTGGGCATATAAGCAAAAGAGCATGTGATATTTAAGGAGAAAGTTAGATTATCCTCAGACTTTTCAGCAGCAATCCTTTATGACAAAGGAAATGGTGTTGAATATATTTAAGATATTCAAGGAAAGAAAATGTGAGCTAAGTATTTATTAGAAACTGAATTTTGTTGATGAAGGACACAATCCATAATTAAAATGCAAGAAATAAAGAGCTATTATTTCCATAAACTTTTCCCGAGGAATCTACTAACGAACATTCCAGACAAAAATGACAAGGGAGACCTCAACATTAGGACTGATGATGTGCATAGAATATGTAGTTATCTTTAGAAAGCAGAATAAACAGGGGTTACCTTTAGAAGTAAGGATAAATGAGGATTAAAAGAGAGTATAGTCTGCAATGACTACATGCTTTGACAATGTTGATAAAATACAATGTCAAAAAGGAGGGCAGATTGGGGAAAGCATATGTAAACATTTTTAATTGGTTTCAGTAATCAGAATTTACTACATTACTATCATCTTTCTGAAACTGTTTGTATAATGTGGGGCAGAGCATAGATGAATTATGAGGCATTCTAATTCTATATCATCTGTGTCTTGAGAACCAGAATTCTCACTGTGGAAGAAGGACAGTACAGAAGTAATATAGGACAGGGTAGGAAAATTCCCATTGCATTAATTTGAAGAGGAAATGTTTGTGTGAACTCATAGGATATCTTACTTTCTCTTTTTCTTTCTCTCTTTCTTTTTCTCATCGTTTCTCTGTTTTTCTCTTCACCTATCACCTTGTCTGTATCCTAGCTCTGTCCTCGGAAGAGGCCATAAAAAAATGACCAGACCAGTCACAGTGAATATTGCTAACACTGATATTATTGCCTTTAAATATTGTTTCCCACTGAATTGTCTGTTTCTAGGTCAGGGTAGGAAATATATAAGATGAGCCTGCAATAATCATGTCATTACAAGTAGCAGGCAAGCTGTCAAAGACCACTAGATTCATGTCAAAAGGACTCAGGAGCAAAACTGAGGAGGCTTCCACTGGTCAAATCTGGGCCCATATGCCCACTGTTTGTTCAACATTTTATTACGAAGGGTTTCATAAATAGAGCAAAGTATCCACACTCTTCCTGCATCCCTAGATTCTACCATTAACATTTTACTACACTGGCTTCATTGCACATCTATCCAGCTATCCACCCGCTAACCTATCTTATTTTTGGATGCATTTTAAAGTCAATTGCAGCCATCAGATCTCTTCTTCCTAAAAACTTCAGCATGAAAATGTCCACTTCTAACTCACAACACTAGAAATGAAACACAAAAATGACCCTGGTGACAGTCTGAGAGCACTGAGGAGCAGGGGAAGCAGAGGAACAGGAAATCCAACAAAGGCAGAGATTCAGGGTGGCTGGAAACAGGTTCATAGCCTTGACAGTTTTGCCTGAGGCCATTCACGGGGGCATGGTTCCCCCTCCACCCCAGCTTAAGCCATTTATCTTCATATACACATTTCCCCCCTGCCATCTCTGACTTTATTCTTATTGGATCCTTTATACAATAGAGCAGGGCATTCTCGATATTGCATTTTTTAACCTAGGATAAAGCAGCTTCTTTTATATATATCAAGCTTTGAGCTTGTAATAATGGAAGGAAAAATAATGAGTAAGTTATTCTCTGAGATTATCATGTCCCCTTAAATATGAGGAAACTTGCTGGCTTTGTCTTCCACATTCCAGACACTCAGAACCACTCGGAACTCCCTCTGTTGACTGTGCGTGTTGCTTTTTCACCTAAGGAACTTGAAACATGCTGTCACCCTTGCCAGGAAAGCCCACTCTCTCAGAATCACCTTGCCAGGCTAAGTCCTGTGGCAGAGTGTGTATATTTGTGTGGAGCTGTGTGTATGTCAGTTACATGATACAATACGCACTTTCACATACACAAATATAATATTATTTCTCTATATTCCCCAACATTTAGTGTTTAAATGTAACACACATGCACACACACACACATATTTACATACACTCACACACTCACCATATGAATAACTGTCAATCTAAGTCATTTTCTATAGCAGCCTCAGTTGATGAGAGACAGCAATAAACTCTCCCCTATATATTTCCTTTCAGCTGTGGGTTCCTCTGGTTGTGTTGTTTTGATCAAGGACTTAGGATGATACCTTCTCAATAACTCAGTGAAAAGGCAGTAGGAATGAGGAGACACCAGTTTAGTTGCTTTATAAATTAATGACAATATAAGGGAGTAGTAAGTTTTGCTTTATAAGGGCCATATAGGATTCCTGAGGCTAAGTCATGTTCTGCGATCCACAGACCTGCCTGTGTACCTTAATCACTGTTTAAATCTTTCATTCATAACTAAGGCTGGTACCAGTTTCTGGAGCATAGCATGTTTTTGGTACCAAAATACTTGAATATCCTTTTAATTGAAGATAATATTATCTGCCTCACAGTAGAAGCTGTGGAGTTGTTTTCAGACAATTCTTAAACTTTATTATCATTGACATTTGCTCATGGGGTATGGAATATTTAGACTAAGCCATATTAATGAAAACATTTTAGTTACAATTATGCCACAGATAATTTTTTGCCATGACAGTCATTTCCAGAGCAAATTGTATCAAATCAATTTAACTCCATGACTGATTTTTTTAAAAAGAGCAGCTAAGCCACTTACAATTTTTCCATTTTCATTTTTATTTCATTAAATTGGTTTTCTCAGAATCCTATTGCATTTACATTTTAAGACTAACATTTGATTCATCAATCAAATGTTTCACTTTGAATTTTAAGACTAACATTTAATTCATCAATCAAATGTTTCAGTTTGAATTTTAAGACTAACATTTGAGTCATCAATCAAATGCTTCACCTTGGCTTTCTGCCATGGAGAGCTGCTTTAGTGGCTATTATGTCCTCTAAGTCTAATATGCTTTGGTCACTTTTTTGGGATGTAAATTCATCAAGAATACATGATTTCTTTGATCAATTTTTACCAATTTTTCAAAATTCAAGTTTTAACAGTTAATACATTTATCTTGTATTTATTTCTCTAACAGTGTTCATCATAAGTTAGATATGAAATTGATTTATAGGTATACATTAACTAATCTAAGACAAAATTGAGAGCAATTTTGGGACAAAGTAAGGGAGACACACAAACTAAGAAATATGGTGATGAGGAAAGGGAGAAGTATGGGAAGAGAAAAGAGAAGGAACACTTTGGGAGGCCAAGGCAGGTGGATCACCTGAGGTCAGAAGTTCGAGACCAGCCTGGCCAACGTGGCAAAATCCAATCTCTATTAAAAATATAAAAATCAGTCTGGCGTCGTGGCGTGTGCCTGTAATCTCAACTATTTGGGAGACTGAGGCAGGAGAATCACTTGAACCTGGGAGGCAGAGGTTGCAGTGAGCTGAGATTGTGCCACTGCACAACAGTGGATGTGAGTGTGATATGTATGCAGGGTGAGGTACTCAACATAGCCTTGGAGGTAAGTATTTTACACATTTGGTCTGTCAATGCAAACCATTTTTTTTGTGGCTATTATATTTGAACAAAACTCCCGTATTCACAGCAGCTTGGAATCAAGGAAGAAGAAACCGGTTTGACCATCTTGGTTTAGGAGAGACATGAGAGGAAACAATGTTCCATGGTGCATAATAAGTAATTCAGAGAGAGAGAAATAAGCATATTAATTACTAGAAGAAAACTGCAAATAAGTTTTAGTTTGAAGTTGCTCATAATTCTCTATACTTTTTTGGGAGGAAGGGGTGGAAATAGAAGAAATACATCCTTAAGATCTATAACATATTCATTCTTAAGATCGATAGCATAGGAGGTGTACTTTCTTTATGAGCCCCACACTGGGCACAGTCACATTTTTGCTAGAAAGTCATCTGAAATGGCATGGTGTATGGAAAGGTCATACCATCTGGACCTGCTCCAAACTCACTGGGTAACTTAAGGTAAGTGGTGTCTTCTTACTAGGCCCCAGCTTCCTATATAAAAGAGTGTTCAATTTTGAGATTTTTCTAGCCCTTGTATTACAGGTTTGCTGTTTTGGGGATGTTTATATACCTTGCTTTGGGCATTCTGTAAATGAAGAGAGAGCAGTGTTGACACAGCTTTGCCTTTCTATGTACAATCTGATGACGGTGATGCTTTCATTTTTGAGCAGCTGCCGTTCCTTCTATTATCGACTCCAGCTCGTGATAAGTCAGGGGGCAGGGGCTTGGCCTGGCTGACCCTGGTTAATGGGAACTGAGTGTAATCATGTTAGCTCAGTTGGGAGCTTTGAAAATTACATTAGCTCATCCAACAAAAGTGAATCTGCCAATAATTTATGTGATGGATTTGCAATTAGAATATAGAAGCTTTTTCTTCTTTGTGTCTCTCTGATAAAGAAACAAAAAGAAAAAAACACCCAAAAGTGATTAAAATGCCAAGCAGACCTTACAGGTTGTGTTTTAATAGCATTTCATTCTCTAGCTATTGGTTTGGACCCCTAAGTGATATTTTAGGAAATAATTTTTTGATGATTATTTTACATAATTTATGAAGAGTTCTTGGTAAAGGTAGATAAATACATTTGAATGGTTATTAAAAGTATTTGTCAGAGTTAAAAATTTCCAGAATACTGATTTTACCTAAAATTCTCAGAGGTATATTTCTTGCTAGGTCTTTATAATCCAATTATATTAAAAATACTACAATTGAAAGAGTATGAGATACTATTAGTTCCTTGGTGTTGGAGCCCTTAACTCTGTCTTTGGGTGGAGAAAGTGTTTAAGGTAAACCAGATAAGGTAAATAGACATTTGCATGGTAGAATCTGCCAAGAGGTACCTACCAATTAAATATTAATTTTATTTACTGAGTGTAATCATGTTACTGTGTTAAATGTTTTATAGGTAATATATAAAAAGTCCTATAGGACAGTTGCTATTTCATTTCACAGGTGAGAAACTGAAGCTCACACTTCTTAATCAACTTGCCCATATCACTTAACTGATAGGTGACTGAGTAAAACTTCAGAGCCTCGAGTATTGTTCTGAATTCTGACTGTGAATTAAAAATCACCTGTAAGCTTAAAAACAGCTCTATCAATGACAGCAATAGTAATAAAGACCTATTGAATAATCTTTGGGGTAGGAGCCATCTTTAGTTTTAAGAAGATCCACAGATAGCTCTCACAGGTGGCCAGGACTGACAGGTGTGGGTGAGGGTTAGTGGCATTATAGAACGTTTCTAGTTTTGGAAAAGTCCTAGAGTGTAACCAGCAATCACAAATGAATGGTTCTTTCAGTGGCCTTTAGGAGATGAGATATGCTTGTCTTCTGGTGGTAGACAATGATAAGCTAGCTGTACAGTTGACCCTTAGACAACGTGGGGGACAGACATGCTGACCCCCTGCACAGTCATAAATCTGTATGTAAATTTTGACTCCCCCAAAACTTTATGACTAATAGCTTGTTGTTGACTAGCAGCCTTACTGATAACATAAACAGCCAATTAACACATATTTTGTGTGTTATATGTATTTTATACTGCATTCTTATAATAAAACTAGAAAAAAGTTATTAAGAAAATCATAAGAGAGAAAATATATTTGCTATTAAGTGGAAGTGGATCATCATGAAAGTCTTCATATTGAGTATGCTGAGGAGGAGAAGGAAAAGAGGGGTTGGTCTTGCTGTCTCAGGGGTGGCAGAAGCAGAAGGGGTCAAGGAAGTAGAAGGAGAGACAGGAGGGGCGGACACACTCATTGTAACTTGGTTGAGAAACTTCTGCTTGTAAGTGGACTGGAGCAGTTCAAGCCCATATTGTTCAGGGGTCAACTCCATAGGTATATTTTGCAAGTTAGTCTCTGCACTCTGAAGGCTCGACACATATTTCTCAATTAGGTTTACTGGGAGAATTGGAGTTACCTCTTTTCCACGAAGAAGAAAGGTAAGGAGCATAAACTACAACTCTGAATTTCCATGGAAGGAAAGAGGAGCTCTTCCCCAGGAGGGTAAGTTGCAACCCGCTAGGGAAGAAGCAGTACCGTAGGCGCCGGAGAAGGATGAGGATGTAAGTGGAGCAAGATGCATCACACAGGTGGAGAATGGAGAAATATCTGAAGCCCAGGCAATCTCAGTCCTCTTCCTCTCAGTGGTGTCAGACAATTAATGGGGAGGGCTGTATCCGCTCTGTACATCACTCTTGGAGAGGAACATAGTAAAACTAGATGACTCTTTCAGAGAGTGACAGGGCGTTAAGAGACTGAAAAAAGTTATAAATTACCGAAGAAATTTGAATTGTCCGTTATCTCAGAATGGGGAATAGCCGATGTAGAGGAATACTTGTAAAATCTTCAAAATATTTGAAGATGTTGTCATGTGGAAAATAGAACAGGTAAATTCTGTTTTACCCTAAGGGATGCAACTAAAAGCAATGAATAAAAGTTAGGAGACATGATATAGTTAAATAAAAGAAAATATCTTCTAAGAGTCAGAAATAGTAAGACTAGTTATAAGATCCCAGTGGACAGGCAGGGCTGGGCTATTACATTATTATTGAAGTAATAGAGTAATTTTGAATATTGATTGCAGTTTGAAACTAGGTGGCTGTTAGTTTCTCTTTCAACAGGTCAAACAACCTCTGACAAGCTCTGGAAAGGGGAGCTCATTAGTCCCAGGTAGCACAAATAATCCTTAAGTATGTGTTGCCTCTTATCTATGTGGCTTATGGATATACAGAACGCATAGCAAAATCTTCTTGCCCAATTTGGGTAGGTGAAGAATGGTATGCTGCTGTAAGCCAATATTTGGTTGCTAATCACAAAGGCTAGAAAATCAATCTACAGAGCCCAAATGGGGAGATGATTGATAGATTCATCAGGAAAGCCAAGAGCAAGTAGCAGTAGGAGTCAGAGATAACCAAAGTGGTCAGAAGAATTCCTGGAATAGTGCTTATGCCTATGAAAGCTTTATTCTCTGATCCCAATATACTTTCATGGGTATGCTGGGTTATTTGAAATTCAGTGCAGGTTAATTTTAATTAATTTTCATTTAAGAGTCATTCAGCACTTTTTTTTTTTTGAGACGGAGTCTTGCTGTGTTGCCCAGGCTGGAGTGCAATGGTGTGATCTTGGCTCACTGAAATTCTGCCTCCCAGGTTCAAGTGATTCTCCAGCCTCAGCCTCCCAAGTAGCTGGGATTACAGGCACGTGCCACCATGCCCAGCTGATTTTTGTATTTTTTCGTAGAGACGGGGTTTTGCCATGTTGGCCAGGCTGGTCTCCAACTCTTGACCTAAGGTAATCCACCCACCTGGGCCTCCCAAAGTGCTAGGATTATAGGCGTGAGCCACCACGCCCGGCCAGCACTTTTATGTTATGTATTTTATTTTGCCAAATGACCATACAGTACCTAACTTTCAGAACTGTTGTATTTATGCATCTGGATAAATAAAAATTGGTTTAGTTTGGCAAAGTAGAGGAGTCTCTGAATTAGAAGTCAGAAAACATAGCTCTGATAAAAATAATCATTTGACCTTAAATTCATCATGAAAATGTGTTAGTGACTCAGTTTTATCACTAGCAAAATGTCTACGACGGTGAAGGTCCATTTTTCAAATTTAAGCTTACATAATTATATATTTAAATCCTTACATTTAATTATGATGACCACTATACTTGTTATTGTTCTTAGTGTTCTCTCTCAAACAGCCTAAGACTCAGAGTCTTGGTTTCATGAAACTGCTTTGGACCAGGATTGTAAATATTAGGTAGAGATGAATTGTCTGAGCCAATTATGTTTGTGGCAGTCCGAAAAATAGAGCTGTAACCCAAATGACCCCAGAATTCTTTTGAAGCCATGCCTTGTTAAGATAATACACTACTGTTTTTTAAGAGAATGGTGTCTGGAAGGATTTATCATCCTTTTCAACAGATTGCATCTATCATAATTACCTTGCCATTTATTATCTTTTCAATCATTTTTTTAAACTGTCATAGAATATACCTAACATAATATTTAACATTTTAGCCATTTATTAATGTGCAATTCAGTGGCATTAAATACATTCACAATGTTGTATAACCATCAAGATAATCTGCACCCGAGACTTTTTCGTAAGTCCCAACAAAGCTTTGTACAGAGTGTGCAATATAACTCTCTGCTCTGAGCTGTTGGTAACCCATTGGTAACCCACTTTGTCTCTATTTAACTACTGTGGGTACCTCGTATAAGTGACATTACACAAATACTTGTTATTCTGTGTCTAGCTTATTAACTTTGCTTTCAAGTTTCATCCATGTTGTAGGATGTATATCAAAATTTAATTTTTTAATGGCTGGATAATATTCCATTGTATGTATAGACCATGTTTTGTTTATCCTTGTATCTGTTAATGGACATTTAGGTGACTCCTACCTTTTGGTTATTCTAAATAGTTCTGTTACTAGCATTGTTGTACAAATATCTGATCAAGGCCCGGCTTTCAATTCTTCTAGATAAATGTTAGGTTGATGCAAAATTGATTGTGGTTTGTCATTGAGAGTAATCGCAAAAATTGCAATCACTTTTGCACCAACATAATACATAGGCGTGGAATCACTGGGGCATATAGTAGTGCTATGTTTAACCTTCTGAGAAACTGACAAACTATTTTACGTAGTAACTGCACCATTTTACAAACCCACTAGCAATGCATGAGTTTCAATTTCTCCTCTTCCTTGAAAATACCTGTTACTTTTGTTTTTTGTTTTTATTATAGCCATCCTAATAGGTATAAAGTGGTAACTCATTGTGGTTTTTATTTGCATTCCCTAATGACTAATGATGTTGAACATTTTTTTCAAGGGCTTACTGTCCATTTGTATATCTTCTTTGAAGAAAATGTTCATTCAAATCCTTTGGCTATTTTGAATTGAATTGCTTGACTTTTGTTGTTGTAGCGTTGTATGAGCACTTTATATAATCTGGGTATGAATGCCTTTTCCAATACATGATATGCAAATATCTTCACCCTTTCAGTAGGCTCTCTTTTTGCTTTCTTAATAGTGTCCTTTGATATACAAAATTTCTTAATTTTGGTGAAGTCCAATGTATCTATTTTTTCTTTTCTTACCTGTGCCTTTGGTGTCATATCAATAAAATCATTGCCAAATCTGAGGTCATAAAGATTTTCCCCAATGTTTTCTTCTAAGATTTTATAGTTTTAGTTTTTCTGTTTAGGTCTTTCGTTTATTTTGAGTTTATTTTTGTTTTTGGTGTGGGGGAAGGATCCAATTTCTTTCTTTTTTGCCTGTGGATGTCCCAGCACTGTTTTTTGAAGATTTTCCTATCCTCATTGAATGTTCTTGCCACCCTTGTTAAAATAATCAATTAATCATATATGTAAGGGTTTATTTCTTGCCTATTATATTCCTTGGTCTATATGTCTGTTTTTATGCCAGTACCATACTGTTTTGATTACTATAGCTATGTAGTTAGTTTTACATTTGGGAAGTGTGAATCCTCCAGGTTTATTTTTTCTTTTCAAGATTGTTTAGGATATTCAGGGCCCCTTGCAATTCCATATGAACTTAAGGATCAGTTTGAGAAGCTGTTGAAATATTGATAAGAATTGTGTTATATGTGTAGATTACTTTGGTTAGCATTGACATTTTAACAACATTATATCTTCATGAGCATAGAATGTCTTTCCATTTATTTAGGTATTTAATTTTTTTCAGCAATGTTTTGTAGCTTTCAGCATACAAGTCTTTTTCACTTCTTTGGTCAGATTTATTCTGTAGTATTTCTTCCTCATGCTGTTTTAAATAGAATTGCTGTCTTAATTTTCTTTTTGGATTTTTCTTTGCTGTGTATATAGACATACCTTATTTTTATATGTTGATCCTGTACCCTGTAACTTTGCTGAATTACATTACTATTAGGTTGGTGCAAAAGTAATCACGGTTTTGCAAAACTGTGATTACTTTTGCACCAACCTAATAGTTCTAGCTTTCTTGGGCACGTTAACATTTTCTTATATAGAATCATGCCATCTGTGAATAGAGATAGTTTACCTATTTCTTTCCAAATTGGGTGCCTTTTATTTTGTTTTCTCATCCAATAGCACTGGCTAGAACTTCTAGTACAATTTTAAGTAGCAGCACTGAAAGTGGGTGTCCTTGTCTTGTTCCTGATAATAGGGGAGAAGTTTTCAGTCTTGATGTATTTACCTCGACTAATTTCTTATGGTGAACCACCCTTGCATTATTGGGATAAATTTTCACTTTGAATGGTGAATAATTATTTTAATATGCTATTGGATAGGATTTGCTAGTATTTTGATGAAGATTTATGCATCAGTATTCATAAGGGATACTGGTCTGTAATTCTATTTTCCTGTGATGTTACTATCTGAATTTTATATCAGAATAATGCTAGCCTGATAGAAAATATTCCCTTCTTTCCAATGCTGGGATTTTCTCTTTCCTTGAGTCAGGTAATTTGCATGTTTTTAGAAATGTATCTATTTTCTTTGTTATTTAATCTTTTGTTGTATAATTGTTCACAGTATACTTCTTTTTATCTTTGTAAGGCCTGTGGTAAAGTTTCACTTTCATTTCTGATTTGAATTATGTATATCTTTTCTCTTTTTTCTTTGTATATCTAGTTAATGGCCTGTCAATTTTGTGGATACAAATTTTATAGACCCTTTCAAAGAACCAACTTTTATTTCAATAATTTTTTCCCTATTTTTTTCTATTCTCCATTTTGTTTATGTTTATGCTAATCTTTATTGTTTTCTTCCTTCTGCTAGTTTCATGTTTAGTTTGCTCTTCTTTTTAAATTTCTTGAGGTGTAAAATTATGGTATTGATTTGAGATATTTCTTTTTTTAATGTAGTAATTTATAGCTATAAATTTCCCTGAAAGCACTATTTTCCCTGCATACCATAAATGTTGGTATATTGTATTTTTGTTTTCATTAATGTCTAAGTATTTTTTAACTTCTCTTGTGACTTTTTTCTTTGACTCACTGGTTATTTAAGAGTGTGTTGTTTAATGTATACATTTTTATACCTTTTCTATTTTTTCCTTCTGCTGTTTATTTCTAACTTTACCCCATTATGGTTGAAAATATTTTGTCTGACATCTACCTTTTAAAATCTAGTGAAACTGCTTTGTGCCTTTAAATATGGTCTATCCTGCAGAATGTCTCATGTGCTTTTGAGAAGTATGCATATTCTACCATTGTTGGGTGGAGTGTTCTGTAAACCTCTGTTAGGTCTAGTTGGTTTATTGTGTTGTTCATGTCTTCTCTTTCCTTATCTTCTTATCTTTTCATACTTATCTTCTGTCTGGTTGGTTTATATATTATTCAAGGGAGAACTGTCTATTTCTTTTTTCAATTGTGTCACTTTCTGCTTCATATATTTTAAAGGTTTATTGTTAGGTACATACATATTTATAATTTTTATATCTTGTTGCTGTATTGAACCTTTTATTAATATATAATGTCATTCTTTATCTTTTATAAGCTTTTTAGATTTAGACTATATTGTCTGATGTTAGTATAGCCACCCAGCATTCTTTTGTTTATGATTTGCACGGAATATCTTTTTCCATCCTTTTGCTTTCTATCTATTTTGTCTTTAGATGTAAAGTGGGCTTTTTTGTAGACAATGTATAGCTGGATCATTAAAAAAATCCATTCTGCTTATTATATGAATCTATTTATACTTACATAATTACTGGTAAGGAGGAACTGCTGCCATTTCTCCATTCATTTTCCACATGCCTTATAGTGATTTTGTTCCTCATTTCCTACATTACCGTTGGCTTTTGCATTTGGTTAATTTGTTTTGTTTTTTATAGTAAAAAATGTTGATTTTCTTCCCATTTATTTCTATGTGCACATTCTATAGATTGTGTGATTACCATAGGGATTATCTTCAACATCTGCTATGCACTAATTTGCATCCCTCCTAAATTAAATGTTGAAATCCTAACTCAAATGTTTCTGTATATTTGGAGATAGGGCCTTTAGGGATATAATCAAGGTTAAATGAGATCATAAGGGTAAGGTCCTAGTCCTATAGAATGTTGTTCATACAAGAAGAGGAAGAGACACCAGAGATCTTTCTCTCTCTGTATGAGGACAGAGAGCAGGCCAGGTGAGGATACAGTGAGAAGGTGGCTGTCTACAAGCCAGGAAGAGAGGTCTTTCCAGAAACCAACTCTGAGACACTTTGATCTTGGACTTCAAGCTTCCAGATCTGTGAAAAAAATAACTTTTTGTTGTTTAACTACCAAGTCTGTAATATTCTGTTATGGCAGTCTAAGCAGGCTAATACAGATTTTGGTACCAGAAGTAGATTCTGCTGTAACAAGTACCTTTCAAAATATGAAAGTGGCTTTGGAACTGGGTTGTGAATAGAGCCTGGAAGAGTTTTAAGGTGCACGCTAGAGAAAGCCAAGATTCACATGTATACCTATGTAACAAACCTGCATGTTGTGCACATGTACCCCAGAACTTAAAAACAACAACAACAACAACAACAAAAGAAAAGGTCAAGATTGCTTTGAAGAGATTGTTGGTAGAAATATAAACAATAAAGGTGATTCTGATAATATATCAGGTGCAAATATTTTCTCCCATTCTTTAGGTTATTGATTTGTGTATATTTCTTGCATCCTAGGTATAAATCCCACTTGATCAGGGTGTATGATTCTTTTAATGTGCTGTTAAATTTAATTTGCTAAAATTTTGTTGAGAAATTTTACATTTAATTTCACAAGGGATTTTGGCCTGTATTTTGCTTCTTGAAGCATCCTTACCTTGCTTTAGTATCTGGGTAATGCCAGCCTGATAAAATGAGTTTGAAAATGTTCCCTCCCCTTAAAGTTTCTGAAGGAGTTTGAGGATGATTGGTGTCAGTTCACCCTTTAATGCTTAGTAGAATTCACCAAGGAAGCCACCTGGTTCTGTACTTTTCTTTGTTGGGAGAGTTTTGATTACAGTAGTCTTTTCTTATGCAGGGAGGATGTATTTCAACACCTCTAGTGGATGCCTGAAACCACAAACAGTACTGAACCTGATTGCCATCAACTAGAACATGTTTCTTTTCATGCCTTCCATCCACAAATTTAATGCCTTTTCTATCTTAAGTAAGCACTTATCATGTATGGTAATGTAAATTTTGTAATTTGAGGAATGACAGCAAAACTAGCATAAAATTCTTTTTTCTTCTTCACAATTTCATGGATAGAAGATTCACTCTTCTGTTTCCTCAGTAGACTTCTAAGTTGTGACATGGATTGTTTTTTAAAATTTCACTTACTTGTCTCTCTGTTTGTTTGCATCTCATTGAGATTACTTAAGATGATTATTTTGAGGCCTGTGAGTACACAGAAAGACGTGTTTAACCAGGATACATGGAGCATATGAGAAATTCCATTTCTCCATAATCTCAGCAGTGCTAGATATTATCAATCTTTAATTTTTGTCATTATAATAGCTAAAACATGAAATCTTTATTTTAGCTTTCATTTTTCTGGACTCTAGTGAAACTGAATATCTTTTCATATGTTTATCAACTATTGAATTTCTACTTCTATAAATTGTTAGTTCATGTCCTTTGGCTGTTTTTTCTACTAAGTTATTTAATTTTCTCTTATTAGTTTTTAGGATTTATATAATGGACATTAGCGTATTATTTGTTATAGCTCTTTACTATTTTATCTCAGGCTGCAGCTTATTATTCATTTCAAGTATCTTTTACTATATTGATGATTTTTAAATTCACACAACTGGTCATATTTTCTTTTGAAAATTCTGGATTTATGGTTTGCATAGGTTTCTTCTTTACCAGCCCACCTGAAGTTTATAAAGTTAGTCTCCTATATTTTATTATATTATTTTTCAAATTTTTATTTTTAGAACTTGATTATTCAATCATTTAATTTGAG